>NC_137458.1:318523366-319122039 GCF_964235325.1 Thermobia domestica
ATGAAAGGAAACAAGGTGGACCACCCAAATTTATAGTAATATATATATATATTAGGGTCTTATACTATTATACCAAATGTTTAAATTGGGCAATTTCCAAAATAAAGAGGTGGGCCAAGGTACCCCTCCCAAATTTTTAAAGGGTGCATCAATATACCCATGTCATATAATACGGAATGGACCAATATACATAACCATATAATCATATAAGGTAATAGGACCTCATCCAATGGGATAAATTGAGCCAAAACAAAAACGTGGTTGTACTAAAATTTGGCAATTTCGTAGCCCTAAAAGGAACGAGGTGAACCACCCAAATTTATCATAATACATGTTAGGGTCCAGTACTATAATACCAAATATATAAAATGAGCAATTTCTAAAATTTAAGGGGTGGGCCAAGGTACCCCTCACGGTGTGCACAAATGTACCTATGTCTTATGATAGGGAATAGACTCCTATACATAACCATATAACCATATAAGGTAATAGGACCTCATCCAAGGGGATAACTTAGATCAAAACCAAACACGTGGTACAACGTATTGCTTACGTTTATATTTTGGCAATTTTGTACCCTAAAAGGGAACGAGGTAGACCACCCAAATTTATCATAATACATGTTAGGGTCCAGTACTATAATACCAAATATATAAAATGAGCAATTTCTAAAATTTAAGGGGTGGGCCAAAGTACCCTCTCCCAAATTTTTAAAGGAGTGCACAAATGTACCTATGTCTTATGATAGGGAATAGACTCCTATACATAACCATATAACCATATAAGGTAATAGAACCTCATCCAAGAGGATAAATTGGGCCAAAAGACCAAACACGTGGTACAACGTATTGCTTACGTTTATATTTTGGCAATTTTGTACCCCTAAAAGGGAACGAGGTGGACCACCCAAATTTATCATAATACATGTTAGGGTCCAGTACTATAATACCAAATGTTTAAATTGGGCAATTTCCAAAATTTAAGGGGTGGGCCAAAGTACCCCTCCCAAATTTTTAAAGGAGTGCACAAATATACCCATATCTTATGAAAGGTAATGGACCCCTATACATGACCTTATAACTATATAGGATAATAACACCTCATCAAAGGAGATAAAATCAACCAAAAACCAAACACGTGGTACTACGTATTGCTTACGTTTATATTTTGGCAATTTTGTACCCCTAGAAGGGAACGAGGTGGAGCACCCAAATTTATCATAATACATATTAGGGTCCTGTACTATAATACCCAATGTTGAAATTGGTCAATTTCCAAAATTTAAGGGGTGGGCCAAGGTACCCCTCCCAAATTTTTCAAGGGGTGCATTAATATACCCATGTCTTATGAAAGGGAATGGACCCCTGTATACGCCCATATAACCATATAGGATAATAACACCTCATCAAAGGGGATAAATTAGGTCAAAAACCCCCGAAATTTGAATTTTTGGCAATTTTTTACCCATAAAAGGGAACGACATAGACCCCCAATACTAATAGAGGTACATACTATGGTCCTAGGCTACCATACCAAATTTTTAGATTTGGCAATTTCCAAAATTGAAGGGGTGGGCCAAGGTACCCCTCCCAAATTTTTCAAGGGGTGCATTAATATACCTATGTCTTATGAAAGGGAATGGACCCCTGTATACGCCCATATAACTATATAAGGTAATAGGACCTCATCCAAGGAGATAAATTAGGCCGAAAACCAAACACGTGGTATAACGTATTGCTTACGTTTATAGTTTTGGTAATTTTGTACCCCTAAAAGGGGACGAGGTGGACCACCCAAATTTATCATGATACATATTAGGGTCCTGTACTATAATACCCAATGTTTAAATTGGGCAATTTCCAAAATTTAAGGGGTGGGCTAAGGTACCCCTCCCAAATTTTTCAAGGGGTGCATTAATATACCCATATGTTATGAAAGCTAATGGACCCCTGTATACGCCCATATAACCATATAGGGTAAAAAACACCTCATCCAAGGGGATAAATTAGGTCAAAAACCTCCGAAAATTCAATTTTTGGCAATTTTTTACCCATAAAAGGGAACGACATAGACCCCCAATACTGATAGAGGTACATACTGTGGTCCTAGGCTACCATACCAAATTTTTAGATTTGGCAATTTCCAAAATTTAAGGGGGGTGGTCCTATGTACCCCTGCCAAAATTTAGGGGGTGGACCAAGGTACCCCTGCCAAAATTTAAAGGGGGTGGTCCTAAGTACCCCTAGGTCATTGACCCTGGGCTAAGGTCATTGACCTTTGACCTATGACGTCACAAAGGTCGGGGTCAAAGTCCAAATTTGCCTCAAGTGGGGCGATTACTACTCCGGGTCTCTTATGTCGAATTGTGTTTCCCTGAAGAAGAGTTCAGGTTCGATATAAGCGATCTGGTCTCTTGTCAACTAGTGATGAGGAAGTGAAGCGAAATGTGAGGAGAGTACTAAATAGCCAGAGCCTTGATTTCTTGCAAAGGGTTTGGACAAACTGCTGCAGCGGTGGACAAATGCTTGAATCTTAATGGAGGTTATGAGGAAAGGGGAGGAAGGACCCACTTACACATACATGTATAGTTCACAAATGTATCTTCAAAAATAAATTTTTACAGCTTAGGGGAACTTGTATATTGAACTACCCATATATAATATTAGTGGCGTATTTACGATTTTGTTTCGGGGGAGGGGGCTTTGCCTGAAAATGTGAAAATTCAGCAAGATATTTCATATACTTTACTATAGTAAGATTTCGGGGGGGGGGGGCTTGAGCCCGGAAGCCCCTCCTAAATACGCCACTATCTATCTATCTATCTATCTATCTATATATATATATATATATATATATATATATATATATATATATATATTTAGATAATGTGATATGAGAAAGTAGATGCTGATCAACAATGACAATGTCTTTAAGAATATTATTTTCCATGAAACCAAATACATGCTTACCATGTAGTGCCTTTCGTATCTATCCTGATGTGTAGAATATGAAAACAGGTGTCCTTATGTTTACTACGGAAATCTGTAAGCTGTGCTTGTTTCCAGATTCACAGAAACCAGTGGGGAAAACTTCATATTCACTGGAATGGCAACTCTGTAGGATGGTATTTGCAAATTCAACATCATTTGAATTCCTCTGATGCCTAATCTCAAGCTTCTCTTTGTCAATACTATGTAACTGTTCCCTCACCGAATAAGGTAGCAGTCACATATTTGTAACAGTAGATACAGAATAGTTCTGTCTGCAACTTATTAATCTTCTTGTATGGCTAAAGAGGTTGATAAGCCTTGAGAGTTACATCTGCATCACTTGGATCCAGAGAAAAAACAAAAAGGGATCTGCTTGACCATGTCAACATTTTTGTACAAGAAACAGCATCCTCAATCCACGATGACCGCGAAATTTGGAATATAACTTTAAAAAGTAGGAGAAAAAAGGAATTAAGGGACAACTTTTTGGAATTAAATTATATATTTTTATACAATAGGGTAGTACCCTCATTATTCGATAAAAAAAGCACTAACAAAGCTTTTTACTTCGGTTTTTTAAAGCCTGGAGGCATTGTAGAACACGTTTTGTATGCGTTCACGCCTTTCCGTGCCGAGATGTAAGGCGCGATGACGTCATAACTTTAAACGATTTTTTTTTGTTAGGCCTATTTTTATTATTTTTTGGCGGGCTTACATTTTGGTCCTAGAAGATTGAAATTTTGCGCAAATATTCAGTGTACCCCTTTGTATTTTTCAGATCTCTGCGTTAACACGGGGGGAGGGGTCCAGAGGGGCAAAAGGTACAAAAAGGATATTAATTAACAAAAAAATCCTTTTTGTGTTAAAAGGATTTCCGCCTCAGATGCATGATGGAGACATGTGAATGGTACCGTTTGAAAGGCTGTTCTATTCTGAAGAGAATGAGATACGAATCATGATCCTAGGATAAATAGAGATGATGCTATAGCTGCTTGACTGGAAGTCTATAATTTATCTTTAAAAAAAAATAATAATGAAAGGGATAAAGGTTCAAAATCGAGGGGGCAGGGAGTGCTGGAATTTTATCTCTATTCTCAACTGAAAGCAACATTTGATACATCTCGGGTACTTTCGGAAAATGTGCTTTTCCTCTAAAAACAAAAGCAGGCGCTACTAAATATCCTAACCTTAATAACAACACATATTAATCCTTTCTAACTCAGTGATCTGTGGTAATCGTTTCCTTCTCCCGGTCTCCACATAAACCAGGCGAACAGACAAAAAGAGTGGCAACGAACGGAAACATAGACGTCAGAGGCAATGGTTTTGCAGGTACACACATGTCCAAATTTATTGTCGCATGTTTATAAATATGTTGTTGTAGAAACATAATTTGATAACGAATTCTCCCGGTATTTCTTACAGTATTAGTATGTGTATAATCGGCAAAAACATGTACGTGGCAAATTTCAGTCAGAAGAGCAGGAAATAAGAATAAAGCGAAAAACAAAACTTTTTTCTCCATTTAGTAACATTTTGTTTTACTCACTCTAATTTTGGTATTTATAATTCTTTTCCTATGAAATTTACCACAAATATACATTTCCCGATTATACACATAGTATCAGTATTAAAAGTACCCTGCAAAATCATTATCAAATTATATTCTTACAAGAAGAAAGTTATCGATATGCGACAATCATTTTGGACATGAGTATGCATCATTCAAATATCCATAATTATTTTTCTCTACTGGCAACCTTTTCTCTACACCTTTCATTCCGCCTTGCCTTTTCGTTGCTCTATATTTATCTGCGTCACTGCTCTGACGGCACACACATCAACCAGTTGGAAACGATTGACATATAGTCATATAGGACGGGGGAAACGATTGACAGTCACATAGGATGGGGGAAACGATTGACATATAGCCACATAGGACGGGGGAAACGATTGACATATAGCCACATAGGACGGGGGAAACGATTGGCATATAGCCACATAGGACGGGGGAAACGATTGACATATAGTCACATAGGACAGGAAAGTTTTCTTAATTACATTAAAACCACCTTTCTCAGATAGAATCAATAAAAACTCATTATTTTCTATTTCGTTTCTCTAATAAAAAGAGAGCGTACCAATATACAGCTATACAATTTCTATGATACATGTCCAAATTCTATACAACATAGTTTGGTGTGTGATCAGATGTATAGATTCCCCACAGGGTAACAATAAATGATTGTGAACCAATAACATTGGCAGTCTGTTGCTTTGGAAATATGGCAAAACAAATCAAAACAAAATAGAAACTCCAACGGCAGTGGAGGCCATAAATGCGTCTCAGGCACTTCCAGGGAAACCTCTCCACACAGCTGCCTGCAACCGATGCTAAGAGGCTTCTGCTTGTCACTTTTTTGAAAAATAATAAAAAATAAATGAATTTTGTATTGAATGGTAATATCCATCCGTTCTCATCAACTCCCAACCTTCGTTCTATTCTTGGAATGATGGCGCCTCTTCAGGGAAAGTGCAGCCTGATCTTTGGATGATTTCAGTGGCCACCCAAATCCCGCATTTGATGCACGTTTCGATTGGTTTCCCTTGCACCAACTGAGACAGAAAGCCTTGAAAAGAGAGAAAAAAATATATATTCAACTTAGAATAATATACGTAGTACACAAAACAACAGAAATACAATTTGTTTACTGTTAGTGATCTTAGGAGTCTAGTTATAAAACGAAAGACCCCAGTCACACCGGGAGTCTACTCTTCATCCAAAGCGGGTTCCTCGATCAGCCACAATCTATAAAAAGAAAAAATGCAAGTGGAACACGGGGGATGGGGAGTCTATTTCCAGAACAAGCATAGGCTACGTCAACTGTTCCTAACAGAGGCAGCACTTTACTTTTATTATTGATCTTTACATAAACACACGAAAGTTTCGTTTCGTTACACTACGATACATTTCCACACTATGAGATCTCACATCGAAACTGAAAGATCTACGAGTTTCGATTTCAACAGTACTAAGGGAACTTCCGGTTTCAACAGATATTGGAACTTCCGGTTTCAACAGATTCTGGAACTTCCGGTTTCAAGATATGGAACTTCCTGTTTCAACAGATACGGAACTTCCTGTTTCAACAGATACAGAACTTCCGGTTTCAACAGATAAAGAAACTTCCGGTTTCAAAAATGTTTCAAGGGCCGAGATTGTAACCTATGACTTTGAATCAAAATCAGATTTTTCGTTCTCTTACTTTTTTTCCTTTGGTTGCTCGGACTGGAGTTTAGCGTGCTTCTCAGCACCGACGCTGTAAGAGACATGGTCTTACAACTTAACGTGAGATTGCACCACGAGTTTCTACCGGAAATTGAACCCTGTTTTCCCGCGCCGAAGGCACATGTTACAACTAGAGATGAAAAACCCGGCTCTTTTGGGGATGGAAGTTTGTTTTTCCATTTAAAAAAATGAAAAAGAATGGAATTTTTAAACTCTTTTGACTTTCTTATTCAAGTAACAAATTGTTTTTCTGTAGTGGATTCTGTACTTGAAACAGTGCCTTCACAACATTCATTACTTACGAGTTCTATGTTCAGTTCGAAACTAACTACCGTTTATTGATTTTAAAAACTGTCATTTCATTGGTGTTCAGCAATAGTAAATTATGCCATCCAATATACCAGAACAGTCACAGTGATTGTATGATCCTTTGCAAAGTGTCTCAAAATCATACATCTTGATATGTGTTTTACTGGTTGCCTAAATTCAGACTGTAACAGACAAGAGGATCATAAACCTAGAAATAGATACAAAGCCATTTGTGTTTTGCTATAAAATTTGGCTTACATTTCGTTCTCCGTTCGGGAAACATTTTACTGTGAACTGTGTACATTCTATTAAAACATAGCGTAAATTCTGTTTACAAAATTAAAGCCACAAACGGCCAATTTACGTATGATGTTAGTTTAACGGTAGTAAAAGCTCACTGCTTACAGAATTTAATCTTTCTTTAGAGTTATAAGTTATTTAAAATCGGAAACTTAGGTAATGTCATCTTAAGATTCCCACACTCAAATTTTAATGCCCTCAACAAATGTTATGCATATAGATAGATAAACTTGTTCCGCGTAACTTAAAATGTGCTTAACTCCAAACATGTTACTAACTAAACTTTAATTCTTGCATAAATTCTAAATAACAATTTTATTCCGGCTAAGTGTAATTACATGCTACATTTTGAGAACAGTAATTGATAATATTATTAAATTTTCACTCGGACATTTTTATCGTAGAACATTAGTGGTAACTCTACAAAGAATTCATTGGAACTAGAAACCCACTGCGTTCACCAATTAGCCCTTTTTCTTTCCCCTTAAATGACTGATTATTTTTGATTATTGGACTTCTCATGACTTTTTCCAACAGAAAATACAGTTATTCATCTTTTTTCATGTTACATTCTGAAAAGAAATGAGAACGCACTGTTATTTCTTCACTAAAGTCGAAATCTTTAAGAGCGGCACGGTTGCTCTGTGGTAGAGCGTTTATCTCTGTTGCGTGGGAACCCTGGTTCGATCCCGGGCCAAGTATGCTTGTAGTGAACAACATTATGTCCGTGAGTTTGCTCGGGGTTTTCCCGTTTTCTCCCACTCTACTTTTTCATTCCACCAATTATTTCGTCTCTCACGTACCATAATCATCTCCTCCCTTACTTTAAAAGGCATAATCGTGAGACGTTAAACTAAAATATTTCATTTAAATATTTGGTCTAGGAATTAATTCGTGCGGTTGGTACGCACACATTGAAGCTGTAGTACAAACACAAAATACATAAATACCTTAAGAAAAATATTGTCCATCGCTAGCCACCACTTTCGCCCATCTGTCAGGCAATGTACGGATTCCGTGGCGAAAGAAGTCCTCATCCTTGGAAGCGATCCAGTCAGAGACCCATGTTTCGATATCTTCTGAAGAAGTAAACCGCTGTCCAATCAAATCGTTGTTCATGCAATCGAACAAGTAGTAGTCCGAAGGAGCAACGTCTGGTGAATACGGCGGGTGGGGTAAAACTTCCCATCCGACATTTTCTAAATAGGTTTTGACCGGTTTTGCGACATGTGGGCGAGCGTTATCATGTTGAACAATAAGTTTATCATGTCTGTTCTCCCATTCTGGTCGTGTTCTGGCCAGAGCTTGCTTCAAACGCATTAATTGTCGTCGATAACGTTCTCCATTCATAGTTTCACCCGGTTGCAGCAGCTCATAGTACACCACACCTTTCATATCCCACCATATGCACAGCATAACCTTTGCACAGTGAATATCTCGTTTTGGTTGTGATGGACCTGGTTCACCTGGTTTCACCCAGGCCTTTTTTCGTTTAGGGTTTTCGTAATGGATCCACTTCTCATCACCCGTAATAATTCGATGCAGAAACCCCTTTCTGCTCTGTCGTTGAAGCAGCAATTCGCAAATGGTTTTTCGTCTTTCAACGTCTCTGTCTTTCAATTCATGTGGAACCCAATGTGACATCTTTTGAATCATTCCCATGGCTTTCAAGCGTTTGGAGACTGTTGTTTGATCAATGCCTAATGCTGCTGCAAGTTGTTCCTGCGTTTGACACGAATCCTGCTCGAGCAATGCTGTCAATTCTTCGTCTTGAAATTTTTTTGGCTGTCCAGCTCGCTCTTGGTCTGCCAAGCCGAAATCACCACTTCTAAACCGTGCAAACCACTTCTGACACGTTCGCTCAGCTAGAACATGGTCACCATACACTTCCACCAAAATACGATGACTTTCAGTCGCACTTTTCTGCATGTTAAAGTAATGCAGCAGGACACCCCGCAAAAACACTTTATCAGGCACAAATTGCGCCATGTTCACTTAACTACAAACTGGTGTTGTTGACGCTTTAATCCACTGCCCTATACTACGAACGATACGCGATGACAGGGGTTCGCAACACATGTGTGGATACACGGAACTGTGGGACGCTCCGTTCGTTGCGCCATCTCTTGTCTACCCGCACGAATTAATTCCTAGACCAAATATTTGAAATCTTCAAAAAAAAAAAAAAAAAAAAAAAAAAAAAAAAAAAATCCACAGGCAAAAAAGACGTGGAAAAAACATTTTTAATTTTTTTTTCAACCTCTTGCATCTCTAATAAAAACAGTCGACTACCCTGAAACTGACCCATCAATAAGCTCTACGTGTGTTTGGAGACTAAGTCAGCTATAGTGTGCCCGCACTAGACAGCACAAAAAACGAAATAACATTAATATTTTTATGTTTTTTAGGCAAAACGAAACGGACAATTAATTAATGAATTATTCTGAAATAACTGCTTGAATGAAAATGAAATCAAATCTTTCAGTTTAACGCCCCACGTTTTTGCGCTTTTAGACTAAGGGAGACGATGATTAAAGAAGCGAATGATAATGGAATAATTGGTGGAATGAGAAAGTGGAAGGAAACGGGAGGACCCCGAAAAAAACAGACACTATGTTATTTAGCCAAGGACCAAACCAGGGATTTCACGCATCAGAGGTAAGCGCTCTACCACTGAGCCCTCCAATTGGTTGAATGAGATGTAGGAAGTATCGGAAGAACAATTAAAAAAAAAACAAAAAAGAACAAAAACACAATGTTGTTGTCTACTACAAACTCGCGTGGCCACTCAGTCGAAAAAGTGAAACAGCTTTTTCAAGCCAGCCATCCTGCATCAGGTTTTCCTCATTCACACCAGATAAATGTTGGGACCGTACCTAACATAGTGGTTCGAGGTCGCTTCATCTCTTCCCCTTTCTTTCTTCCTCTCCAATTTCCGGGCAACGTGATCGCCGAGAGACGTTATCCCCTATACGTGATGGGCTAACATGGTCATAACTGCCGAAAGCCCAGAAACCTAATTCCTAATCCTAATCGGGTGTCCGGTATCCAACCAGTGACTTCCCGCCCCCAGACAGAAGTGAGCGCTCTACCACTGAACCACTGTATCCTCAACTATATACAACGAAAGCGTAGGCAACTATCTTCTGATGAATTCTTCTCTCACTCTCGTACATTTTCATGGAAGTATACAGTAATAACGTTCTTTTACTACACTAATCAGTAATAAGACAACTGAACGTTCTGTAAGTGTTCCTACAAGTACTACGAGGGGTGCTGGGAAAGTCATGTCTATGGCGGGCTAACAAGAAAACCAATGAGGTGAGAGAAAAAACACATTATTTTTTAATGTAATCACCTTCCAGTTCTCATAGTCTCCATTTTGTTCCATGTGATTCAATGCCTTCAACATTAAAAAAAAAAAATTCTTCTTAGAGTCAAAGAACTGAATCACAGCATCCATTACCTGCTCGTCGCTTGAAAATTGTTGGCCTCTGAGGTATTTTTTCAAATGACAACAACAGATTCAACAGATAATAATCACTTGGGGCTAGGTCAGGACTGTAGGGTGGGTGGAAAAGTTGTCATTTCCTGTTTTATGATAGCAGCCTGCGCAAGATGGGATGTATGCGCGGACGCATTGTCATGAAGCAAAATTCAATGATTTGCACCTCCGCGTCGTTTACTCTGATCTGCTCGGCGTAAATCTTTAAGAGTTTTTTTTTTTTGGTAAGTAGTCCCTGTGATGGTATGTCCCTTTGGTACAGCTTCAAGCAAAAGAATTCCTTCTCTGTCTCAGAAAACAGTTATCACAACCTTGCCAGCCGATTTCTTTGCCCTGAATTGTTTTGGAGTTGGTGACCCCCGATGCTTCTACTGCATGAACTCTTGTTTAGATTCTGGGTCATACCAGTCAGCCCATGTTTTATCCCTTGTCACTACATGTTGGTAGACGTAGTTATCTCCTTCCATAAAAGGAAAATTTTCCTGACACATTTGCACCCGAGTTTGTTTCTGAAAAACTTTCAAATTGTGAGGAACCCACCTCGAACAGACCTTTGTGAGCCGAAGGTGTTTGTGTAGAATATCCCAAACACTATGAATATCAATCCTTACTTCCTCCGCTATTTCTCTAATCTTTTTGCGTCGATCGGACATTACCAATTTTTGTACAATTTCCACGACTTCAGGTAAAGTGGCTGTTTTTGGTCGACCACTTGTAAAAGTATGGTGAATAGGGGCTGGAATCGACACATTAGTATAAATTGGGCGCATAAAGAATGTACAGCCTAAACGGCTCGTCTGATTTAAAAAAAAAAAAAAATCCTTCACTTTAGATTGAAAACATCATATTTGGAGCCAGTTTTCCCTCTTACATTTTGTTGTAACTCTGGTAATAACAGTTACATTATGTCAGGGGACTTTTGAGACACTCTGTACACACACACACACACATATTATATATACCCACCTCCCAATATATATACAATATATATACAACCCTGCAAAAATGGTGAAAATTTTCATCTGAAAGTGATAAACAGCACAGTTCTCAAATAAAATAATTAGGTAATATTTTTATGCTACAACTATTATTCTTTTACCTCCAACGAAAGCATCTCCAGCTCCATTTGTATCTACTATTTTGTCATCTGGCAACTTAATTGCAGGGAACTCGATTACAGCACCATCTGCAAACAGAAAAGAAATAAGAAAATGTTAGCAGAATATTTGGTAGCTTTCAAGTACAAAAAGGTAGTCTGTACCCACAGTTAGTAATCTAAGCTACTTAAAATCTGATAAAAAGTTCAAAGAAACACTAAATTACTACCGACTTCAACAAAGCTTTTACTTTGCTTCTGAAGTTTATGAAACTTATAAATAAATGAAGCCCTTGAAGGGCTAGAAAATCACGAAGTTAATATAGTGTGAAAAATATATAGGTAATATATCTAACTGTACCATGAAACATAAATACTATATCAAAAGTTATATTCTGATGTATACAAAATAATCCTGACATGTATTATGTAACCTCGAAGATTCATGCAGTAGTAGCAATATATATATATATATATATATATATATATATATATATATATATATATATATATATATATATATATGAAATATCTTGTTATTTTATTATTGGCATAGAACTCCCTTGTGACGGTTAGCATATGCGTCTTCGGCGCTGGAGACTCAGTTTCGATTCCCGGCGGGAGTACATGTGGTTCGGATCCCACGTTAAGCTGGAGGTCCACGTCTCATATAGACTCGCAGCTGAACGGGACACTAAATCCTAACTCAACCACTCAACCAAATATATTGACATGTTTCGATTTCGGTTTCATGCATGGAATGAAGTTCTTGCATGTTATCACGCACTTTGCACTGAATAATGCGTTTTGATTGGTTGGGTGAGTTCGACTTTAGCATCCCATTAAGCAACAAGGCTACATAAGACATTGACCTACGGCTTAAGTGTGATCCGAACCACAGGAGCTCCCACCGGATATCGAACCCGAGTCTCCCAAGATGATGGCCCGAACACTAACCATATAGCCATGAGTGAGTTCTAATAAGTTTCAAGGTCAGTTTTTATACTCTGATGATAATGTTAAGAAATATCTCCAAAACTATTGACTAATTATATACATATACTACTTTATTATTTTGCAACTAGGAAGTAAATCACTATTATATTAAAATACAATTTTGTGAAAACTAGAGAGAGAAACACACAAATATTAACTTATTCTTCAGTTCTTGTAATATCTTTAACAAAAACCGAGACAAAGTATTTGGAAGACTAGTGATAAATAGAAAAGAAAGGGATTTGAAAATCAGTAAACAGTGGAGGCATCATTTAATTGGAGGAAAAGAACAATTTGGAGTATTATGTTCCCAATTTCTCTTACAGGACAACTCCTTGTAAATCCTGCAAACTCCATGTTTCCTTGTTGGTCTAGTGTAGAGACGGCCAATTTATAGTACATATCGTGTGCAAAATCTTGAATACGGGGCGATAACGAGAAGTTTTGGAGACTAGTTGAGTAACAAAAAACCATGAAAACGCATTTAGATCTGTAGACAACACTGACCTTTCCAATTAGTATGCTGCTTGACGTCATTGCGTAAACGTTAAGAGTTAATGCTGCACGATCTTGTGCAAGAACACATTTCCAATCTCAGTTGGACTGCAACTGGAGCAAAAAGGTTAACATCAAATTCTGCTGCTCAAACTACGTAAATCTGAGATGGATACATTTCGAGCGATTCGGCAGGCTATAGTAATGGTACCAAGAAAAATATTTTGATGGTACTACATGTAAGAGGGGCACAACATCAATGGAAAATGAAAAAAAAAAATCAGGTAATTTTCACATGAGAACAATTCCCAAAAATGTAGCAAAAATTTGCCCATCAAAATCGTCAGAGAAGCACTCAGGACTTTGCTTTAGGATATTATGTCAATGTGTCATACGGAATAAAGCTGGCAATCCTCAAGTATGTTTTGAACCTGCACCACACTAATACAAAGCTTCTGCTCAGAATTCTTATCTCCGAACAAAACGTGTATCGTGACGTTGTCAAGATTTTCACCTGCAGATGTCGCATCTGAGCGAGGGCATTCATAAGAGGACGAGCGAGCTCATAAGAACCGATCTGTAACGAGAGGACAACTGAATGATCCGCTCTCACTGAGAATGAAACCAGCCGTACTACACACTGGTATTAGTCCCTGGAATTCTTGCCTTTTCCAACGTGAATCAAAGAGGGTACTAATATGCTTAAGGAGTAGGACTTTCAAGAGCTTCTCAAATTGACTAAAGAGCTGAAGCGTATAAGCTATACACAAGAGATCTACTTTGAGAAAGATCGTATCCAAACTTAATCCAAGAATACTTTGTTGTTTATAGGCCTAGTCTGGTCAATTTTTGATAGCATTATGTATATGAGCTGTTTTTCACAAATAAGATAATTATGGCGACTTTGTATGTGCCATGAATGTCTTGAGTTGGAAACCCTTGGTCTAGTATCATAAGTTCCTTGCATGTAAACCAGATGATCCACTTCCCATCATCTACTTTTAAGTATATGCTACTATCTTTCAGTAGCATGCACCTTCACGACCCACTCAGTTTCTTTTCGTTCCACACACCCTCCTTACACTAATTGAAGAATTTGTATTCTAAAGGTACATATACCAAGATACATATTCAATCTGATTTTTGTTCCATACCTTTTGCAAGCAACACTGGATCATGACCTTGTGTGATTATCACAATCCTTGGCCTACTTTTATTGACTTTTGGTAGTTCTGCCATTTTCAATGCTATTTCTTTACGATTGCTGGCTCCTAGGTTCTGTTCCTCAGCGAAGGTTTCTGCTTCCTAGAAACAAGGAAAAATAGTTAACAATATATAAAAGATTGCGAAGAAAAAGTGAAGGATTTATAAATAAATACAATAATAATAAAAAATAGTCTTCCAGATACAAGGTTAGCGGTTTTTATTTATAGATACGTATCCTATGCATTCATTAGCAAGTAATAATTTTGCTAGTTGTATTGTGTAGATTGCATACATTATAAAGACAGTACAATTGTTGTCTATCTATACTGTAGATCAGGGTTTCTGAACCTTTCCCATCGGTGTACCACCAAAGCATATTATTAATTAATACTACCATAAATCGTGCGTACCACCAACAGCGTCTCGCGTAGCACCAGTGGTACGCGTACCACGAGTTGAAAACCCCTGGTGTAGATAGTTAACAAAACACTCTTGCCGCATTGATTTAGCGTCTCTAAGCGCCAAGGCTATATGAGACAGACCTACAACTGAATGTATGCATTAGGAATCGAACCTCGGTCTACCGCGCCGTGGGTGTGTATGCTAATTATATAGCCATGAAGCAGCTATAATAATAATAATAATAATAATAATAATAATAATAATAATAATAATAATAATAATAATAGTAAGTGTTCCAAGTGTTAGTGTGGAAACACAGGTGAAAACCATTAGTGCAGTGAAAGAAATAGGTGAATACCAAAGAAATATATTTAAAAATATGTATATATGTGTGTATATATATACATCAGTGGCGGATCCAGGATATGATCAAGGGAGGGGCTAAACCATAATTTGCCGTTTTATCCAGCGTAAAGCAGAATTGAAGCCCATTTTATCCAGTGTAAACCTGAGCGTCAAGGGGGGCTATAGCCCCTTAACCCCCCCTTGGATCCGCCCTTGTATACATATATGTGTACATATATGTATATAAAACATATGGGTGGAAAAACCTAAACATACAGGGAAAACCTGCAAGAAAAAAGAAGAAGCCTAAGATAAAAAAGAAGAAGAAGCCAAAAGGTAAAAACATAAAAACATAAATACGCAGAGAACACAGATACTAAACACACACACAGAAATATACAATAAACAAGCAATCTAGGTTCAAACTCTTTTGCTAATTTTTTATAGTTTTTTATTTTGTTTCTTTTTTGTAAATTTTCCCTTTTTTTGGTCTCTTTTACTTCCCCATCCTTTCCCTCCCAAATTTTCCTATTTTTTTCTTTTTTCACTTATGGAAATAAAGAAAAAAAAACACAAAAGTACCAAAGAAATCATTCGCAATGATGATAATTCGTCGGTTTTCGAGTGCTCTAGGTAACCGACTAAGAGTAACTCGACTGAGCGAGCGAGCGAATAATAATAATAATAATAATGTAACAATTAAACGTTCATCTTTTTTCCTGTGAAATGCACTGCCCTATATATATATTATGGTTACAGGAGGTATAAAATTATTCATTATCAGTAAAAAGGTAACCAGGGTGTCGACAAAATTTATGGAAAAGAATTCCCTGACTTTTCTTGGTTTTCCACAACATTTTCTGAAATTTCATCTGATATGCAATTAGCCACACAGACTTTTTCCATGTTTATGGAAAAAGAAGTCCAAGAAAACATGAGAACGATGATACATAAGTAATCTATTTTCCCCCTATTCATTTAGAACAGGGATGGCTAACTACGGGCCCGCGAGGTCTTCTCGTGCAGCCCTCGATAAGTGTTAACATTTATATATATTTTATTGGGTACATAAAAATTTACAAAAAAAAAAAAAAAAAAAAAAAAAAAAAGGTTAAAATATAATGACTTGGACTAATACACAAAGTGGAAGTATGTTTTAGGCGCGGAAACTAAAAATAAATTTGTAAGGATTAGTTAATTTATTTAATTTCATTTATTTGTGTATGTTATGTACTCCCATGCGCAAAAAAAATTGCGCGTATACTGTAACTCAAGATTTTTCGCATTTATTCCATTTTCCTTACGTTTATGGGTAAAATTCAGTTATTAGTATGTGGAGATAATAGAAAGCAATTCATCTAAGGAGATATTTCCAAAAAATATAATAAAATAATAAAAATATAAGCAAAAAACAAAATTATGCTCGGTTTTGTGTATACTGGCAACGATGATTTCTAGGGATTTTTTCAGTAGCAGATCACAATTGCGGAGGGAATTCAGTAGGGGAATCGAGAAGTTGGATAGTGGACTAAAATGTTGCATTTATTGGTTAAAACCTAGTGTGTAGATTGCCTACCAAATATAAATTAGCTTCTGTAACTAAGATGTCGTACGAATATATAGAATTAAACAGAAAAACTCTTATCTTAAGGTTCGAAGCGATACGGACCATGGTTATGAAGATTATTTCGTTAAAAAAAGAAGCTAACACCGTGTAGTCTCCGTGGTTCGGTGGGTAGAGTGGCGGAGTTGTAGTTGTTTTATAATTTTGACACCACATCGAATCCCATCCCATCCCATCCCATCCCATCCCATCCCATTTCTTTTTCTTTTCTTTCTTTTTTTCTTTTTTTTTTACAAAACATTATAATTTTCATGTTAATAAGAACCGAAGCAATATAATAAGGACAACTTACTGATATTTTGCTGTAATGACGTATTTATCGAGGATTAGAGAACTATTGTTAATAGCTATTGTTTTCTGTTCATGCTGTTGTATAGTTTCTCTCATCCTGTTTTCTTTGGGAAAAAACAATTTTGTCTCCAACGAAGTGTGAAGGATATATACGGACAGAAAAGACATCTTAGTACCAAACGTGATTTATCGTGATGAAGTGGACTAGTTTGCCATTATTAAAAAAAAAAAAAAAAAAAAAAAAAAAAAATAAAAATTGAAGTTGGCTTTTCTTTAGGTTTTAGCTAAAAAAAAAAAATTCTTTATAAGACTATACTTTATGAGGCAAGGTGTGTGATCATACCCACAAATTTAGCTAGGGAGTGAAAGATAATTGTTTATAAAAACATTTTACAGGTTTAGGTGCGTGAAACACCAATACACACACCATGGTCTTGCTTATCCGACCATCCTTTGTTCCACATACCATATGATCCGATATATCATTGCAAATAGCACCAATCGGCAAGAAGATCTGCAAGTTGTGGTCTTAATCTATTTTTCATCTGCGGAGTCTATCGCCTAGCGCGCCCGTCTACACCTTGACTCATACGTCTATCATTCAGTGCAGACACGTATCCAGGTTTTCTATTCGGAGGGGGCCCAACACGAATCCTCGTAAGCACGTAATTCTAATGTTTTTAAATATCAATAATAATAATAATAATAATAATAATAATAATAATGCAACAGTTCTGTACCTCTCTTAAACTTTTTCCTACTTTTCATTTATAAACCGGTTTATTTTGGAAACTGCATTATAGCATAAACAAAATGAAACATATTTTCGAGAGAAATGTAACTAAAGAAAACTGTCTGCTACGTATATCACATAACAAAAATAGCAAGAAGACATGGAGTGTATCGTTCTAATATATTAAAGTTAAAACCAGAACGGAAACGAAATGAAACGAAATGAAGCTCCCCCTATTTAAAACTGTTCTTTAATTCCAGCTGGTATAATGGCATTATGGTATGTTCTTAGAATTATAACAAGACAACAGCACATTGCCCAAAGTTTGGACACTGACTACTAGTAAACTGATATAAAAGAACCTCAAAAGGGTAAAGGCAAGTTTATTAAAAAGTGCTTGAGTTTCGGAAAGAAACAGCTCTCAGGCCCTCACGCTGGATATCCCTGATTCAGTGCAGTGCAGTTATTTGTTATAAAACATTATTATTAGATGCGTAATATGTAAAATTATATCATAAGTTTTACTTTTAATAGATCTTTTCTTAACACATCCATATTATCCAGCGTTCTGCCTGCCTGTTTATGTCGGATAAGCGAAACTACTGTATTTCCAAAGCTAGCATATACATGAACTAGAATTGTATCGTCCTAGAACAGACAATAGTCTGAAATGCTTATACTAAAAGGCTGGAATAAAAAAAGCATAAGTACTGATTTGGAAGCGTGAGAACAAATTAAAAACAATTCAATATATTTCCTAGGTATCAGATTATCATCTTATTATGTCGATGTGTATTCTTTTTTAAACATAGTTTTAAAAGTTATACCATTCGCAATATTCCTGAGGAAATCGAAAGAAAAACTCATTGTGCCTCTTATGGCAAAGCGGCTTAAGTGCATGGTCCGAAACCGATTCCCACGTTAAGGTATAGATAAAGTTCCCGTACTTCAAAAATGCAAATCCGGGACGCTACTAAATTACGAGAATCTTTGAAATGCTTAAAACTGAAAGAAGTGTTGAATACTAATTTACTTTCCTCCATTAGATAGAGTTGTTCAAGTATTACGTTATCACATTTTTATTCATTTCACTAGACCTTCCAAGGACGCCAATTTCTCTGTAAATTTGGGGGGGGGGGGGGCATTCAAATGCAGAAGATATATATATATGAGGATTTTAAGACAAATTACACTCAAATAATGCCAAATATTGTATATTCATAAATACAAAGGAGGCCTACATGAGCTTTGAGCGGGCCTGGCCCCCAGGATCGGCGCCCTTGCCTTCTTCCTAGTTAAGCAAACGTAAGCAGATGATTTACTCCCTCCCCCTGGTAAGCAAAATTGTTTTTTTTTTTTTTTTTTCTCAAGATCTGTTGGGTTTCGTGAAATAACAACAGGAATTTCCTGATTACTTAACCATCTAAATGAATGTTTTCACTTAGAGCCATCCCGTCGATTCGCGTTGCCTAGGACTAAAATAAATTAAGGGTCAATAATGAAGATGAGACTTCCATATCAAACATGAAGAGACATGTGGATCGGAGATCTTTCTTTGTTCCAACTTTGATTTTTTCAAATCCATGATGGGAAATTATATTATGAGTACAATTTTCGAAATTAATAGTATACAATCGTAAAAATATCTTACAAAACGATGGTTTATTGCAAAATACTTTGACTCAAAGAATAAATGACAAGTAATAAACTTGTTACTTTTCCTGAAGAGTCTAAGTCGTGAATGAGGCGGAAGCTGTCGAGCGTAGTGCTTGGAACGATTGCCTCACTTGTTCTACCTTCCCGTGGCGCAGCCTTGATTCGACTTGATCCTAAACGGATTATTCAGAAGTCGAAGTCGGAAGATGTTTCCCATGTTTCCAAAACACTCTTGGTCGATTACAATCTGCCTCACTCGTGAGGGGACAATCCCATGCCGTAAACGTCGGTGGACCACCGATAGGCAACTAGTGACATGTCCCCAAAAATTGGCGGTCCCGCAGCCAAAAACTGGTCCCACTTCCGTTTTGAAAATTATACCACCACCGGCAGACAAGCGACGGAACGCCAACGAACCACAAAATTATTCCCCTAAAATACGTTAAATCGCCTATATGCGTAATTTCTTTGCATCAAGATGAGTCCAAAAACATTTTTTAAAAAATAAAACGAAAGCGCCCTGAGCTGGGCGTGAACCATCTTGTAGAGTGATAAATCGTTGAAGTCTTTTTAATATTTCTAATCAGAGTGCTTCTTTAACCGTGTATATTTGAAGACAACTGTTCGGAATCAAATCAAATGCACTCGTCATGTAATTTTATAACAAAATGGCAAGCGTCTATTTACTTCTTTCATAGTTCTCCCATATTCACTTGCTAGTGATCGGCGACAGTTGCCAACTAAATTCATACAATTATACGCACCCACCTCAAGATTTTTCACTTCATGATGTAAAGGCAGGAGTTACTCTTGACCCCCGGAGCTCAAATATTGTCCTTATAATAACAATTCGTCAGGGAAAAATAATATATAATAATAACCGCATGCACATGACTGGCGATAGTTCATGTTGGTCCCTTTACGATTCTCCGTGACAAATCAAACGAGCGCGGACCAAAATGAAGTCCTCGTTCTTACGTTGTGGAACTTCAATACCCCGATTCTAGATATCTGCTTCGACTCGACGAATCCCTGCTACTAGTGGCACGCTAGCGGCAATCCTTCGACGCGTCGCTATATTGACGATCGCCATTTACCGGCAAGTGAGCCACTAGGAGTTGGCGACGTTTACGGCATGGGGAAGCTAATAAACAAACAAAAAAAATAATAATAAATCTAAAGCCTTATAAAAAAGTTTTCTGAAAAGTTACATCTAGCAAAATCATTTGTTGGTATTCCAGAGCTGTGAATTCACCTTTATTCATAATTTACTTCTATCGTAGTTTTGATATGAGAATGATATGTCTGAAACTAACACAGGTCATTAATACTTTTTTTTTTTTTTTTTTTTGCTTTACTCAGATTTAGCAGTTTTACTTAACAGTCAGTCAATTTGGATCTGTGATATCAGAGTTTTCCTTAATTTTTTCAATTCTAAAAATGTTCGCAACTAACACCATTAACGTATCTCTTTCGATATTTCCATATGTAATGGCTTGGTCACTCCCAGTATATTTCAAACAATAAAATATTTACGGTGTCTTACTCTATTAATCCGAACTACATTTTATATCCAACAACTCTGTGCATTTTCCCTTAAATCTGCAAACTTTCTACTAGGTTAAAACTGAGTATTTTCTATTTTCTTCCTTTCTTGCTAAAACGAAAGTGTTTTTTAGACAACCTGGAATGATGACTCTATACTACATTATGTTGCATAGGGCATTTTATGTAGCATATCATTTGACAGTTGGACACTTTCTTTTTATATTGAAAGCAAGAGGGATTAAGTCCTTCTACACTTATATGATAAGTAAACACATTCTTTTTGATTCGTGGAATTGTGCCAATGCACTAGGTCCAGAGAGTTTTTAATTTAAGATAATAATAATAATAATAATAATAATAATAATAATAATAATAATAATAATAATAATAATAATAATAATAATAATAATAATAATAGTTATTATTATTATTATTATTATTATTATTATTATTATTATTATTATTATTATTATTATTATTATTATTATTTTATTGACTTAGGTTTTCCTGAATATTAAGCAATATTTCACAAAAAGCTGGTATTTTTAAACAAATGTGTTCGATATCAAGTTTTCATAAAAGTAGTCACTCTCTCCTATAAATAATTTCAGAGGGGCCGCGGTGGCTCAGTGATAAAGCGTTCAACTTTGGTGCATGGGATCCTTGGTTCGACCCCAGCTCGCACCAAGTGAATTTTGTGGTGGAGAAACACCATGTGCATGGGTTTTCTCGGGGTTCTTCCGTTTTCTCCCACTTTTTTCATTCCACCATTGCATTCATTTCTCATCATCACCGTGTCCTTTAGCCTAGCCGGTATAACCGTGGGTCGTAAAACTCAAAGATTTGATTTCAAATAATTCCAACCCAAACAGTTGCAGGAAGTATGTCATTTCGAATTAAACAAACCACTCTATAAAATTCTGAGTATTATTATTTTTTATATATACAATTCTAGCGGACCTTATTTCTAAATCGAAGGGTAAGAAGACTAAATTCACTCTCTTATTATTATAAATTCATTTCAATTGAAGCAGTTAAAATAGTTGGGAAAAATTAGAAAGCCATACCCTATATTCCAGTGTGCCACAACCGGATAACGTGGCACACTGGCGTGCCCAGCAAAATGAACAGTGTGACGCAAACTTTTACCTATTATTTACAAGAATATTTGTCGAGTTTATTTTATTTATTATTATGAACGATTTTTCCACGGATCAGCTCTCTGTATACAATTAAACAAACAAGTATCACATTGAGGGAATGAGTGTAATTATTTACTTTAATAGTAATAGAAATGTATATTTTTTTTTTTTTGTATTTTCTACCGGGAATAACTGCATCCGGTCTAAAAAGCTGGGACTAACAACAAAGGAACCCGATGTGCTAAACATACACCACCTACGCACTTCAATACACCAACGAAGGTGCAGACTATTCATGAATTAGTCTCTCACCCAATGTATTCTCCTAACATGTCTCCCAGCGATTACAACATTTTTTGGTATATCAATCACTTCCTAGTAGGATAGGTTTACCTAGAGACCACTGATTAACCTGGTATTGGATGTTTCACTTTCTTACCTTTGGAGTTGACAGTCATCAGTTGGACAATCTCACACGCAAATATCTAATATTAACAACGTTTCTTCTATAATTTCGTAATATTGTATTATTTCTTTGTATTATTTATTAGGTTGGTTAGGCTTGTTTCAACACTTTTCTCTTTGCACCTACTTATTACCTATACCTTAACGTTGGATAAAAGTACACTAGCTCTAACCGGGAATCAAATCCAGAACCAATGGACTTGAACCATTTGACAACAACAAGGCACATTTAAATAGAAGTTTCGATTTTGTTAGGAAAATTGTGATTAGGTGTAACATTTAAAAATATATTTAAGAATGGGTACGGATGAAACGCACTGAATTTTCTCGCTCGAATTTCTTAAACTGACTCGTGTTAGGCTGCAGCTATTACTGAAACATTTATTTGGGAAATACAAATAAAATAATGTGTTTTCGGAAAACTTTGTTCGAAGCAACTTATGTTTAAAAGTAAAGTACCCATTGGTCATATTTCTGTTAGAAATAACTTCTGCCATATATTAGAATTATTAAGGAAATAATTGTATGTGAACTATGAGCAAAAGCGTCTGAGTACTTTCTGAGAAATCGTCAAAAAAGTCATCCCCAAGAATAAAATATCCCTTGTGTATCTTTTCAGGACAAACGAGTTATGCTATTTATGAAATACGAACAAAATTGCCTGAGTTGTTCTCCACAAAATCGTAGGGTAAATCTTACTCCGAAAAGTATTATACCACTTCTAGGTTTTTTGGATGATGGATTTATGCCGTATCGTTAGGTTATTTATGTGACATTTATTTATGAAATATGAACAAAATTGGGTCAGGCGCTAATGGGAAAATCGTCGAAGAGTAGGCTAAACTACCCTTCTGAATGTTTACAGGACGAACGAGTTGTGTCATATTGTTAGGTTATTAATGATACATTTATTTATAAAATGTGATTGAGAAAATTGTTCGAAAAAACGCATCCCATACAGTAAATTATACCTTACGTATTTTTTCAGGGCAATGATTCAAACTATATTTGTAAAAAAAATAAGCAAAATCTTTACAGCTATTTTTGAAACAATTTAATTATTTTAAATTTTCATCCTTCAGTAAACTACTCTTATTTTTATGTGTCGGAGAATATAGAATTCGAAACGATAAAGTGTTATAAAAACTTCATGTCTAGACTTAGGTCCAGATACGTCGAACAGTATGGCCTCTATTTGAATGCATGTAAAAGCGTGACGAACCAACAAACGAACAGATGGACAGACATCAAAATCACTTTTTCTATATGTGGGGGCGTGAAACTTGAATTCATTGAAATCTCGAATTCGATTTTTATCACTATTACTACAATTTCTTCTTTCGTCGCTTGAACGTGAAAAAGAATAGGAATACAACGACACGTAAGGTGATGATTTGTAATTCCCAAAATTTAATGAGTTACGTTTAATGTGTTGCCATGCTAGAAAAAAAAGCTTATGCCTGTTTGTTATATCATTTTAATATCAGTTTTTCACGCTACTATATAATGTAGAAATATGGTATGATTATCGTTCATATTCATTCTATATTTGGAAATATTCGTGTTCCGTATACATAGATCTGTATAATTTAGTTACGTTCAATGAAAGCACTCTTGCACTTGTGGATATGAAAAAAAAAAGAGAGAGAGAAAGTTAATACTCTAAAAAGCAAAGAACAAGCACACACACACACACACACACATAAACGATCATTTAACATCAGGTCGATGTAACAAGGGGTAAGACTGAACCGACTGTCAAGGTCGCGTATGTTCTTCCTGACACACAAACTCGAAGTGAGTTGTCTGCTGTTCAAGAACGGGAAGTAACATGCAAGACTATAAACTGAAAACAATAACTGCTTCCAATAGTACACGTATTCTAATACTGAATAAATACGTCGATTAAAGGAAACTACCAATAAATTATTTCCTTATTATATTGTTTCGGTTCTTATTAACATCAAAATTATACACTTCCTATAATGTTTTGTAAAAAAAAAAGGGATGGGATGGGATTCGATGTGGTGTCAAAATAATAAAATAACTACGACTCCGCCTCTCTATCCACCTAACCACGGAGACTACGTTGTGTTGACTCTTTTTTTAAAGAAATAATCTTCATAACCATGGTCCGTATCGCTTCGAACCTTAAGATAAGAGTTTTTCTGTTTAATTCTATATTTTCGTACGACATCTTAGTTACAGAAGCTAATTTATATTTGGCAGGCAATCTACACACTAGGTTTTAACCAATAAATGCAACATTTTAGTCCACTATCCAACTTCTCGATTCCCCTACTGAATTCCCTCCGCAATTGTGATCTGCTACTGAAAAAATCCCTAGAAATCATCGTTGCCAGTATACACAAAACCGAGCATAATTTTGTTTTTTGCTTATATTTTTATTATTTTATTATATTTTTTTGGAAATATCTCCTTAGATGAATTGCTTTCTATTATCTCCACATACTAATAACTGAATTTTACCCGTAAACGTAAGGAAAATGGAATAAATGCGAAAAATCTTGAGTTACAGTATACGCGCAATTTTTTTTGCGCATGGGAGTACCTAAACATTTAAGCATACCATTTCTGTTCACGCTGCAGCGTGAAACATAAGTTGTAAATATTTTAAAACCTCAGTACTATTGAGGGCAGGTATCTGTTTCTACTTGAGATTATTTTTTTTCTTCAGATTCTTACATATTTTTGCATGTTTGAGAAATTATCTAATATATTTTTATAATACCTTAATACTGTAAGGTTATTTTTCGAGCAAAAGTTTTTTTTAAAAAAAGACTCGGTGTCGGTATTTCGTTGTCTGTTTTGAATTTCGATGTTTTAATAAGCCCCTGTAAATTTGACGATTTTTGGGGTAAGGTGTCATGAATGTATACTATAAACATAAAGTAAAGTATAATATGAAGTTGGGGCCCTAGCCACATAGAAATTTCTATAATGCGGCCCCTTAGTTTAAAGAAGTTGGCCATCACTGATCTAGAACAATATAATATAAAAACAAATATAACGTATATATTAATGAAAGAGGAAACAAGCCATTTTTTTTAACACACCAGTTCCTCTGTAGATGTGAATTCTATGACGCACAAAGAGAGAAAAAAGTGACTGATTGCGCCGGGACTCGAACCAGGGGCCTCCAGCATACTGTGCCGATGCGTTAACCACTACGTTGCCCAGTTTGCTTCCCAGAACAGCCACTTGCTCTCTCACTCTCAAGCTCGTTGCTCTCCACTTGAACCACGTGAGTTGTACCACAGATTATTGCTCCGCTTGGACAATCCCTGTCCATATACTGAGCACCTATGACAGTTGTAATTTCATATAAATAATGAAAACTAATGAGAAATCTATATGAAATCACAACCGTCATAGTTGCTTAACATATGGACAGCGATTGTCCCAGCAGAGCAGTAATCTGTGGTACAACCCACATAGTTCGAGTAGAGAGCACCGACCTCGAGAGTGAGTGGCTGGACTAGAAAGGGACTGAGTGGCGTAGTGGTTAACGCATCGGCACGGTATGTCGGAGGTCCCAGGTTCGAGTCCCGATCCAGTCAGTCACTGTTTCACTCTTTGCGTGTTAAATATAATGTAAATTATGAAATTACGGAATACTTGCTTCACAGAAATTCCTGCACAAAGCAAGAAATTAAATATCTTTCCTTAAACTTTAATCTGTAACATTAGTCATATGACGAAAGTTCCGTCACACACGAAAGGAAAAAGTCACAGTGAGACACTCATCGATAAAGGATGGATATACATCTATATAAAATTGAATGTTCTAATATTAACGATATATTTTTAGAAAAATGAATAGTATTATATAATTCATTTAACTTCTCCAAACGCTTATTTTCACATCAATATTGGGCATATCTTCCAGTATTTTAGCCTTCTTAGCTTCAAGCTCATTGATGATTTTTATTTTCCTGTCTTTAGCTTTTTTCTTTCTTTCTTTCTTCGTTGATTTGTTGCTCGGCGTTTGGGTGCCACATGATCTGATTCAAAAACACTTCTCGGCAAATTTCTATCTGTAAATCTCTAACGAAACGTAAGTAACTCGAGCCATTTCTGAAGCAGTTGATCTCGAATGACGAAAAGTGGATAACCTACAACAATCTGCGAAAAAGATCGTGTTCCATTGGGAATATACCATAGGCAGGAAATGCTTTTAAATTATCACATAACTACCTATACAGATTGTCAGGCAATAATCTGTGAAACTCAGAACAAACAAGATTTAATCTCAAAGGATTACGATAGATGTCATTCTCACTAAATTATTATGAAACAATTAAAATTATGGAACTCTGTCGAGGAATTTGAAGCTCAAAATATATAAAACGATAATCATGCCTGTAGTTCTGTATGGTTGCGAAACGTGGTCGCTTAGTTTAAGGGAAGAATGCAGACAAAGTACTTAAGAATAAAATCCTGAGACGAATATTCAGATCCAAGAGGAATGGGAAAGGGAAATAACGGAAACTTCATAACGAGGAAGTAAAGAATTTACACCGTCTAACAAACACCGTTCGGGGTCATGAAGTCTAGGACGCAGAGGTGGGCAAGTCGTGTAGTCAGAATGAAAAACTAGGGACGCTTTTAAAGTTTTGCCTGGAAATCCAATGAGAAAACATCCATTAGAAAGGCCTAGGCGCAGATGAGAGGACAATATTACGATGGATCTCGCAGGAATAGGAATACGAAGTAGAAACTGGATTCAGTTGACTACGGACAGAAGTCAATGGAGAGGTTTTGTTACCGCAGTACTGAACCTCCGGGTTCCATAGGCCACAGAGCTAGCTAGTTAGTTAGTTAGGCACATGAGAAAATGGTTCAAATTAACGAAAACCTGGTTACTTACCAATATATCCTCCCGTGTGACAACTTAATATTCTCCAGACGTATCAGAACAACAAGTTAGTTCCGTCTTCAGTGGTAAGGTAACATGGATAAACATGGATAAGAGAAATATGGTATGGGAAAAGGAATACATATCACCAAATAAATATAACGTGAGAGATGGATTCTAAAAACAACCAGCAGAGCATAGTGGACGAAAGAAAGAAAGAGTTGAGTTGGAAAAAATGTACTGCCTATGCTACGTCACTGTTGCCAGATCCAAATTACACATTAAAGGTAGGTAGCCAGATTTTATCAATGTTTCCAGAATCCAGATTTAAAGCCGGTTTATATTTATGAATAAAGAGTTTCTTTAAGCTCCCCCCTTTTTTGTTTTTGTTTTTCCTAAATTTATCACATTAACCTGTTTTATATTATGCGTATGTTGTTTTAGGTGATGTGACAATCCTGACATACTCTCCTCTTGTGACTTTTTTGGTTGTCTAATGTGTTGTTTAATTTGGATGTTAATATTGAGTTTGGTTTGACCTATATATGAAGAGAAACATTCACACTGAGCACGATAGATATATGACTTATTTAGTAGCTCAACAAAATAACTTTTAAAGCCGGTGAGATACTTTTCTAAATTTTTTGGCGAGATACTGGAAGCAGATATGTTATGCTTTGCAAGAATACGTTCGATTTTGTCGATAATTGTGAAAAATATGGAATTTCTATCCAAGTTCTTTATTTCTTTGGAAACAGCTTCTTTTTAGGAACTTGCACCGATCTACGTGATTGCTTAAACCATTTTTGTACGGTACGCAACGTATAACCGTTGTTTTGTCCTATTTGATATAAAAACTGCATTTCATCATTGAGATCACTTGGATGGTCACAAATTAGTAATACTCTACGAAAGAAATTCTTCTGAATATTGGCCCAGTGGTGGATGGGCTAATTGTTGATGCATGTAAGTAGTAGGTTTCCGAAATACTTTTGTTATAAATTTATTACGGGCTCGGATAATCGGTGAATGTAAAAAAAAGGAAGACAGTTATCAGATTCACGCTCGAAAGTGAACTTCAGCCTAGGATGCTGATTACCGAACTGTTCAGGTATTTTTAAAAAAACTATTTTTATCACGTACAAGCAGTAAAATGTCATCGGCATAACGAAAATATCTAATATACTTAAATGTGTCCTGTTGTAAAATAGACGTTTTTATCTGATTTAAAACAATGTTTGATAGTATCAGACATAGTGTGCTCCGCATGGCTAGACCATCATTTTGGGAAAAATAATGATTTTCATATTGAAATACATTGGATGTTAAACTGACCTAAAGCAGATGTAATAGAAAATGAGTTTCATAAGCAGATGCACCATTTTGTAATAACCAAGATCGTGTGCTATCGATAGTAAGTTCCAATGGTATGGACGGATATGATCAACAACATCCATGGATGGAAGGAAAATAGCATTAGCATTTACAAGTAATGGTGCTATTTAGTCGGTGTTAAAATATTTTGAGTTCGCAGAACCGTTTGTTATACTCAGACGTAACAGTAAATGTTACCCAATTATACCCAGGAACGGTAAATTTTAGTTAACTATATTTGTTTTTAGAAATCCTTACAGCTGCGGGGTTAACATATTTCTCAGAACAAGGTATAAGCGTTTATTTCTTAATCTCAAATGCTCAGATATCAAGAATGAGAACTGGGATCACATGAGTGTAGTGGTGAGGGTTGTTTATAATTGAAACGCATACATACCATTATCAGCAACTGTCTATCCACTGCTGGATTAAGGTGTTTTCAATACTTTTTGACAACCATCTATCTTGGATAATTCGTTTCCAAGACATTCGCAGTGCTACCTAATTTCGTCACACTTTGTATTAGGATGCCGTGTAGGTCACTACTTGTCACTTGTGGTATTCAGTAAAAAAAAAAAAAAAAAAAAAAACTTTTGTCTACCTTGCATTGTTTGTTTCCTAAGAGAGATATCTATTTATCTACCTATTCATCTACTATCTTTCTCTCTTCCTCTCTCTCTCTCTCTCTCGATATTATATATACACAGAAGTGGTTGTTAAAAAAAAAAAACTAGAATAACATCACTGTTTACAAGTGATGACAACTGTTTTCGCCCATAAATGCATCCATAAATAGGGAGAATATATTGGTAAGTAACCAATTTTTGTTAGTATTATGCATGAAGATTAAAAGAGAATCGTAAAAGATATTTAAATCAATGATTTAGAAGTTGTAAGAAAGAAGAGAGAGAAATAAAATCAAGCTGAGATTAAAAGGGAAATGTTACCGATTTATTTAATGGTGATTTGTCTTGCACCTCCACATACCTCATATTGTATTTGATGTATACGACAGTATTTATGATTCTGCTTAAATAAGACAAATATCAAATTCCTTTTAGATTCTAATATGATTGAAGCGAGGAGACGCTCCACAGACTGTGACAAAGCATACACTGACGCCAAAGAAGATTATGCTGTGCGTTTAAGGGGATTGGAAGGGCAGTCTGCAACATGAGCTGCTGACGCCGGGCAGAATGATAGACGGACTTGTACTGTCGACATATTAGCGCAAGTTCATCTAACAATTCAAAAGAAACGGCCGAAACTGGTCAACAGAAAGAGTATCATATACCACGTTGACAAGACCACATACATCTTTAATGACTTGTTAGAAGTTAAAAGAAATTGACTGGGAAGTTTCAATACATTCATTGTATAGCCCAAACCTGTTACTGTCAGACAATCAGTTGTTTCGGTCTCTGCAAGACTCTTGGATTGCTTAGGATTACGAATTAGATTTCTGGACTTTCGGCATTTATGGCTATGAAATTAAATGAAATCTTGAAGTTTTCCACGATTATGCCGACTAGGCTAAAGATGATGATGATTATGAGAAATGAAGAAAGCAGGAGGAAATGGGTGAACTCCTAGAAAACCCACGAGAACGATGTTTGTCCACCACAAAGTTAACCTGGCGCGAACTGAGATCGAACCAAGGACCACGTGTACAAGAGAAATGAAATCTAAGTTTTACGTTCCACGGTTATGTCGGTTAGGCTAAAGGAGACGGTGATAATGAGTAATGAATGAAATGGGAGGAAACGGGGGAACCCCGAGGAAACCCACGCACACGGTGTTTGTCCATCACAAAGTTCACTTGGCGGGGGCTGGGATCGAACCCGGGACTCCAAACACCAGAGGTGAACGCTCTACCACTGAGCCACTGCGGCCCCCACGTGTACAAGAGGTGGACGCTCTACCACTGAACCACCGCGGCCCCTACCCATGGCCATGTTACCCCATCACGTATGAGGGATGACGTCGCTCGGTGAACACATTATCCAGCGAAATTTGAGAAAAGGGAAGGAAGGAAGCGGCTTGGGACATGTTAGGTACCATCTCGTCATTGGTCTGGAGTGAATGGGAAAACCCCAGGAAAACCTCACTAAGGAAGGAGAGCTGAAAAGGCTTTTACTTTTTCGACCGAGTGTTCCCACCGGGAAACAAACCCGGGATCGCTCGTACCAAAGACGAGAGCGTTAAACGACTACGCTATGCGGGGCCACTCTTGTATTGGTGTTAACTTCAAAAGTGGTCTATGAAAACCACGTGTCACAATATTTTGACCAAAAATCAAAGAAGTTGTATTGTGTTGCTGGAAAAATGGCAGGTCGTGATAAAAAAAAAAAAAAAAAATGTGCATATGTACTTTCATAATGTTATTTTCAGATAATAATAAATATACGAGGTGTGTTCAAAAATATCGAACCTTATTTGTTTCCCGCGTAAACCAATGAAGCGCGGGAGACTTTCTTAAGTGTAGGTGTAGATGGGACACTCATGCGCAGTCGTGAACTTTTTTCCCGCCCGTAGAAAAGCGTGAGTCGCTAGCAGTCGGCCAACGAATGAAGACGTGTAGTGAACGGTCGCCGGATTTCAGTTTTTTGCAAAATGACAGAAAAACTTAAAACTTAAGCAGTGATATTACATCAAATTTTGCCAAAAGTTTGGCGATACCCAAGCAGAAACCATTCAATGGAATCGGTACATTCAATTTTGAACGAGAATTTGGGCATGAGGAGAGAGTCCGCAAAGTTTGATTTAGGGTTTTATCGCCAAACACAACATTTCTGTGTGTCGTGAGGCTCCCTAATCACCCGATATAGCTCCGTGTGACTTTTGGTTATTTCTCAAGCTGAAAATGCCACTAAAAGGGATCCGATTTGAGTCAAGAGAAGGCATCACGCGGAATGCGATGGCACAACACTTTTTGAAAAAACGAAATTTTCGAGTTTTACGTCCCACGGTTATGCCGGTTAGGCTAAAGGAGACGGTGATGATGAGTAATGAACGAAATGGTGGAATGAAGAAAGTGGGAGGAAACGGGAGAACCCCGATAAAACCCACGCACACTGTATTTGTCCACCACAAAGTTCACTTGGCGGGAGCTGGGATCGAACCCGGGATCCGAAGCACCAGAGGTGAACGCTCTACCACTGAGCCACCGCGGACCCCCTCAACACTTTTTGAATACACCTCGTATTCTCAATTTTGACCTCTCAAGGCTTAATACTTTTTGTACAACCTAATATATCATATATGGATCACTAAAAGAACACCAAATTTTATATTGGCGCTTATTAAATTCAGTGTTCTTGTAATGACTTATATATAGGAATGAACTCGTAATACTGACAAAAGTATGTAATGTATTAGGGTGTTGAGTATATAGGTAAAGATGCACCTTTATGTATAAAAAAAAAAAAATACTTTTAAGTGTTGATAGATACCTTCTTTCATTGCTATAACAAGTAATTTTGTTAGCACATTTACGAACTGTATCTTACAATTTAAAAACGTTAATAATAGTAATAATAAAAGCAGATTTACTTACTGTTTCATTTCCAAAGATGATATCAACATATGGGAAAGCTCGCATCATGGGTTCCTTGAAGAATTTTGACAAGAATGGAGCACTCAAATTCATCATAAACAGTCGGTTACTATTAGCCGCATGTTGAGCAACTTCCAGTATGGAATCTGGACTCACAGTAAGGAAGAATCCCTGAAAGTGACAGAGAGACAGGAAAAAGATAAATATAAAGCCAATTTTAAAAATATCTACTTCATACTTGAAGTATTTTCTTTTCTTTATGTTTTAAGAGTCTTCATCCCGGCGAAATTAAAATACCGCTAATTTTATAATAATTATGTGATATCTTCAAATAGATAAATAGAAATATGGAACAAGAGCGCCTTCGACAATATTATTTTGCGTGAGGTACCGTCACCTAGTGGCTTTCCGTTTTCAGCTGTTTAGAAACGCGAAAATAAATGCCGATATTCAAAATGGCTCGAAATCGAAAGCAGATAAGTAAGTCGTGATAACGGTTTCTTATGTAAAATAATATTGTCTAGGGCGCTCTTGTTCCACATTTCGATTATCTTTTATCTATTTGAAGATATCACATGATTACTGTAAAATTAGCGGTATTTTAATTTCGCCGGGATGAAGACTCTTAAGTGCTTCTGTCCTGACAACTACAAAGACCCTTTTCGCAATCCATGAAAAGGATTTCGAACATTTGTGCAGCCGTGGTACCCTTATATATGAGACTAGAATCTTACGACACTTTTCTTTGGATTTTAAGTTTCTCTTTTATCCCTTCGAAATCCTGTAACATGGCAGTGTTGTGCTACAATGGGTACGAAATAATTTTTACTATCTTAATGTCTCATAATTTTGGGATAGGCTACGGTAGTCAGAAAACAAATGTAAATCAATGCTTATGGAGAAATGAAATGAAACCTTTAAGTTTTACGTCCCACGATTATGCCGGCTAAGCTAAAGGAGACGCTGACGATGAAAAATGTATGAAAACGTGGAATGAAGAAAGTGGGAGGAAACGGGACAACCCCGAGAAAATTCACACACACTGTGTTTGTCCACTACAATGCTCACTTGGTGCGAGCTGGAATCGAACCAAGGATCCCACGCCCCAGAGGTGAACGTTCTACCACTGAGTCATCCCGACCCCCACGTTTATAAAGAATTAGTTGAACTAAGATAGTGGAAGGTAACCGAAAACCTACAAGCATAATATGATACACTACGAACTTACCCCGTATCGAACTAGGGACCCTTAAAGAATGTCTTCTAATTCGGAAAAATAAAGTTTTCTAATTTTTCCAAGTTTTCAATACGAGGGAAGACCATTTTTGGGATTATATTTTGGGCAAATTAAATAAATGCTGGACACTTCTCAAGTAAACTTCATAGATTTAATTCGTTAAATAGGCTCTGTTAGTTGCAGCGGTGTTACGGGAAAAAAAAATGTGAGCTAGTGCATGCATATTTTTATATCTTGTTCTGTGACGAAGAAAAATTGCTTCACCCTTTAGAGATAGAGAGATTCATTTCTTCCCTGTTTACAGTTAGGCATTCACTCCTACTGTTGGGGCATTTCTGAGCCAAATGAATTATGGGACATATTGTTTGTATAGATACACGGGATTCGTCAAAACAAAATGTATACACACCTGGAACTGTTGCAGAAAAGTTATCTTCCCAACTAAAAAGTTACATTTCTGGGAAAAGTAAAGATACGATCCAATCTGCAAAATGTGTATTTTGCTCAAACCGATTTTCCAAATGGTGGCCTTCAACAGCGATACATTTCTGAGTACGAGTCATGATCGCTTCTGTATTTCGTACTAAAGTATCCCATGAGATTTTTCTGCACACTCTTTGAATTTCATCTTAAAGTACGTCTAGGTTATGTGGTTTACGACGATACACCTCATCTTTTGCTTTGCTCCATTAAAAAAAAATCGAGCAGCGTAAGATCTGGAGAGTGTGTAGAGAACTCGACTGGTCCTCTGCGTCCCAACCACTGGCTTAGTACAGTTCTGTTCACAGATTCTTACGTTCCTGGGTCTTTTTACAAGGAAATTCTGAATTCTCCCTTCATTGTTATGAAACAACATGCGTATTCTTTAACAGAAATAGACCAACTGGATATTGTTGTCAAGTAACTATACAAGTGGCATGTAGAAAACAATCATTAAATACGACCCCCCCCCCCCAAAAAAAAAAGATAAGACAAAAGTAAAAAATTGGCATATAGCATTATATCAGATTCAAGGCTGTAGAGGGTACACAGACAACTGAACAGTAACCAAAACATATGGAAGAGAATCAGTCATGCGTTCTTAGTGTAGTAGATAGCGTTATGAGGCTGTTTGATACTGTTCATTTTGGCATGTATTCGAATCCTTTCTACAAAACAAATATTTTAGTTTTCCTTTTATAAAGAATCTGCATTTCATGTATGAATTTAAGAAATTTACATCACAGGCTATATAATAAAGTATATAAGAACACACATATTAAACAAAACCTTCACACCCTTCCCTTCTTTAAACAGTGTTCACCTTGAAGCTAATTCTTTAGTATTTCGCGCATGAGAAATTATTGTATGTCCATTAAAGTATCCGTTTTCAGCATGGGAAGTATAATGCGTAATAAATATAAAACCGGAAATTTGAATATTGTGGATATTGTGTATGTATCTTTTTCGCCTTAAGGGGCTGCGGTGGCTCAGGTACATCGTTTACCTCTTGTGCATGAGGTTCTTCGTTCAATCCCAGCTTGCGCCAAGTGAGCTTTGTGGTGGACAAACACCGTGGGCATGAGTTTTCTTGAGGTTCTCCCGTTTCCTCCCACTTTCTTCATTCCACCATTTCATTTATTTGTCATCATCACCGTCTCCTTTAGCCTAGCCGGCATAATCGTGGGACGTAAAGATTTTATTTAATTTTCTTTTTTTCCTCTTAAGATACCGAATTTTTGGAAAACGTCCAACCGAATTTTTAATGAGCATATTGTGTACCAAGGAGCATATTAGGTCCAACATAAACAAATCCCCATGTAGGCTATTTTCTGATTAAAGAAAGAGAAATTTAAATCATCTAGAAGTTCCTTTGTTGTTGTCGTTTTGTTTAAGGAATGGAAAAAATGAAATGAAATCTTTGAGTTTTACGTCCCTCGGATACCGGTTAGGCTAAAAGAGACGGTGATTATGAGAAATGAGTAAAATGGTGGAATGAAGAAACTGGAAGGAAACGGGAGAACCCCGATAAAACCCACGAGCACGGTGTTTGTCCACCACAAAGTCCATACGGCGCGAGCTGGGATCGAAGCAGGGACCCCAAGCACCAAAGGTATACGCTCTACCACAGCCTCCGCGCCCCCTGAAGGAATGGAGTTCTCGAAAACGCTGAAATATGTATTTCCTTACTTTAACGAGTTTATACACCGAATTTCACACATTCACATCCTGATTAGAAATTTTCTAAATAAAGGGTAATTTGGATATAAAAATGATCCCCTTTCCATCCTTAAGAGTGGAATATTTAGAAATACTGAATCACTTATTTCATTATTTTTAATTAACAGTTTGTTTACCGAACTTCAAACCTGCAAGTTAAACATATCTTTACATTCAGAACTTCCAAATGCAGTAAATAAAAGGAAATTTGGATATAGAAATTACCTCCTTAGGAGCCGGATGTCTTGAGATGCTGATACATATGTCACTGCTTTCAACTGAGAGCCTCTATGCCAAATTTCACACCTCCAACTTAGTGAAAAGCTTGATGAAGGTGTCATTCAGGATCAGGTTTATCTTAATAGGAGGCATGGTATTTTAGAACAAGATCCTCAGACGAATATTCAACCCAAGAGGAATAGGAATGATGAATGGCGGAAACTTCGTACCGAGGAACTACATAATTTATAACGTTTACCAAACACTGTTAGGGTCATCAAAATCAAGTCTAGGAGGTTCAGGCGGGCACGTCATGTAGCGAGAATGGAAGAAAGTAGGAACGCTTCCAAAGTCTTAATTGGACGACAAATGAGAAACCGATCATTAAGAAGACCTAGGCGCAGATGGGAAGAAAATATTAAGATGAACCTCGCAGAAATAGAAATACAAAGTAGAAACTGGATTCAGTTGGAGAGAGAGAGGGGGGAAGAGAGAAAAAAAGAAAAGAAAGAAAGAAGAAAGAAAAAAGAAAGAAGAAATAAAAAAGAAAAGAAAGAAGAAATAAAAAAAGAAAGAAAAAGAAAGAAAAAAGAAAGAAGAAATAAAAAAAGAAAGAGAAAAGAAAGAAGAAATAAAAAAGAAATAAAAAAGAAAGAAAAAAGAAAGAAAAAGAAAAAGAAAGAAAGAAAAAAAGAAAGAAAAAAGAAAGAAAGAAAAAGAAAGAAAGAAAAAGAAACAAACTGATTTGCACTAACGAGGAATCACATTGGGATATACAAATATTTGACCCCTGTGCGACTTATTTTTGGACAGGTTAGAAAGTTGTCAATCACCCCCGTATAATACATATACTATAAAAGTGTACGGCAAGAATAACTGAAAAGTTACAAAATAAAAATCAAAATCACCCAGTGGGATTCGAACCAGTTTTAGAATTAATGAATCCGCACACAGAAACAACACGCGTGGCTATCGAAAACGATTATGAAGTTTTTCTTCAGCTGTATGGATAAATAACGAGCTTCTTAACAACTACCTTTTTTTAAATTCTCTGGTCAAAAAGCGTGTGTGTTTTACCTACAACCAAGTTTTCTGAATTGTCAAGGTACTATTTTGTGCTAAAAGAATCACTAAATTAAGTAACAAGAGAAGCTGAGTATTTCAAACAGCGATTTCCTTTCTTATGGCTTCCTCTCCTATTATTTTGAATGCGTTGTTGCCAAACCAACTATTTTAAGAGACAAAAAATAAAGCTCGCATATTATATTTTGGAGAAGTGTAGAACACACATAGCGTTTGATGTTCCGCTGCTTAGGCGGGTGAACAGTATAGATTCCTGAAATTGATACTCTTACTTGCATCTACTGCCATTAATAGAAGAAAGAAAAGAACACAGATCTGCCATAGCGTTCTGTAGGTAATTATCATGTTAAGAGTACATTTAAAATATAATAAAATGACATCTTTCAGTTTAACGTCCATTATTCCGTGCCCTTTAGGCTTACGCAGACGATGATTAAAGGAATTGAATGATAATGGAAGAATTTGTGGAATAAGAAAATAGGGGGAAACGAGAGTACCCCGAGAAAACCCACGGACACGATGCTGTCCACCACAAACTTATTTGCCGGGGATTGAACCAAGGACCCTACGCACCAGAGCTAAGCGCTTTACCACTGAGCCACCGTGCCCCTATTTAAAACATAGCATGTGAATGACGAAGTAAAATAGATACTTAACATATCTGATGTTTTTACAATGAGCAAATAATTTTTACACTATATTAATTATAAATACAAGCTAATACACACATACATAATAATTAGTTGTCGCACTGCTTTAATTACGGCCTATAAAATTTCTGCTTCAAAATACTTTTTTTTTTTAAATAATTTTTTTATTGATGTTGGAGTCCTGCCTAAGTTGGCCACTTTCCAATGGAACCGACGATGGAGAGTATAGAAAGATTCTTGCAGTCTGTTTCAGACATGGATTTTGGAAATTTAATTATCTTGTAAAATAAGGAAGTGATCATCCAGCTATTTGTTTAAGGAAATAAAAACAAATAATGTAGGCATCACACCACAATTATAGGAAGTTTTCTTATAAGGAAATAACAGAGTAAGGTATTTCATAAGGAGACCTGAGCTAAGCTCTACGCAACAACCAGAAAGCGTTCGGATCCCAGAAGGGAATGGTGCTGGTTGGTACGAGCAGCTAACTCGGGGAGTTTGAATTAAGATCTGATAGTGAAAAGACGACTATAGGAGATTATTAACGCTGAATTAGCCAGTGAGTATTACATCTATTTACGATGTTGGATAGTCATAATGGTTAAGTTTCTGTGCGATTACAATTTAGTAGATTACTGTAATTAAGATCGTTTCGAGTCCTGATAGCTTTGGTGTGATGTTGAAAATATCCAAAGAAATTGATTTCTATTATTTCATTTCTTATCCTAAGAAATTCGTAAAATTCATCCTTGAGTTTTCTTAATATACGATATTACAAATTTCTGATGACCTATGCTCTGCCCCTACTCATAAAGCACACTTTATGATGGAAGCATCCGGTTTTATTCATTTATGGGTAAAATTGAGATTCTGGAATAACATTAATTAGATTGTAGTCATTTACCACACATTTCGACTCCGGGACTCTTGCTCGTTTTGTAGGCCATTCAAGTTACATTAAAATAGATACATCATGCTTGATTTCGATGACTCATACATGCGAGAATGAAGCATATCACGACTAGCTTAATTTATCTAGATAGCAACGTCGGTTTGTTAGTTGATTAAAAGGAGTTTCATTTTTTCTTTCTCTCGCTCATAGTATGCTGAAATTACACACGTCAGTTGTTATAATGTTATATGATCCTGCAAGATTCATTTATAGCAAATGTTAATATGAAAAAGAAAAGTTAAATGGTAGTGTGGAAATGAATAACTAAGAAGGGTATTTGTTACTTGTAATATATTTATATTGCTGAACTAATTGAAGACCATATGGAAGAGAGGTGAAAGGTTAATATTGTTCATTTTGTGAATACCAGGGTTGGCAAAAACCATGGTTTTTATTTTAAAAAACCAAAAAACCAGGTTTTTTGGTTTAAACCCGTTTTTTTTGTTTAAATAATTTGCTCTATATATTTATATCACATATGGACAGAAGTAAGTTTGTTTCGCCTTAGTGTTAGTATGCAACAACCGGGTTATGCTGGAAAGGGCCACATAAGCTTAAAGTGGAATCCAAACCGCTGCTCGGCTTACACCCAAGAGAAATTGTCCTCCATTTGAACTCGAAACCGGGACTAATTGGCCACAAATACGATACGTCTGCCGACTCACTCACGAAGGACTCCTGGTAAAAATACGTTGACTGATCTTTACATATTTGTTAATATAATCGTCAAAGAGTAATTAGGACAAAAGGACAAAAAGATAAACAATTGCACAAGTGGATCCATTATACAGAATTACATATGGACAATTTCAAAGTACTACAGAGTACAGAAGAACTAATTTAGTCTAAGTCAGTTCACTACGACTTTTATTAGTCCAAGTTAAAGAAATATAACGACTTACTTTGCATATCAGTAAGAAAAGTGAATACAGATACGAATTATTTGAGTCCACTTTGGCTCTGACCCATTTATACATAAATAGTTACCAAAGATTCTTGCCTCAATAATTGCCTCTCGTGGGGTTTGTATGATTCCCTCCCCCCCAAATACGGCATTTCGATGTATTTTATCAATAGTAAACATTATTAAAACGAAACAATGTTTAGAATTTTCCCTTGGTTGCATAACAGTAATAACAAACTATAAAAAATCACATAAGAAACATCTATAAAGTTACATAAAAAAAGTTGCTTTAGTAATGTAATCTCTTTGAGTAAAGAATGGGGAATTTAGGTCTGAATATAGTACGAATAATATATGGGAGTGAAACGTGATAACCCACAAATGTGTGTTCATCAAGATTTTACGAATAGTTACACTTTTACGGACATTTAAACCAGTTTTTTTTTTTTAACAGCTGGTTTAAACCAAATGGTTTAAACCAGCCAACCCTGGTGAATACTGAATTTTAACTTTGAAACAACAGTCTACTTAGCATGTAGCAAAAAATAAAGTGACTAAATAACGTACGTACTATACATTATTTTTAAAGTATAATATATATATATATATATATATATATATATATATAGTAAATGCACCAATCAACACTACGCAATAAAGAGCTGACGATTGAAATGCATCGTATTACCTGTTTACAGAAGCAGAAGCAGGACACTTACAGATATATAGAAATATTCAGCATTCTCAATCGCCTTCCGATTCTCTGGTTTCCTTATATGGTCAATGGTGAAACAGTTGGCAGCAGCAAGGTTAGCACATAACGACCTATTCGAGCCTCTGTCGGTGATTATTACAGCGCATGTACCTGAAACGAAACAAATTTATGCTTTATTTCACACACATACGTTTTGTTATAAAAGAAAAAAGAAAAATTTACAGAGTTTGTGAAAATAAATTTTTGAAGCGAGTTGTAGCGCGCCTCCGCCATTCGGCTCAGTCTACAATTGTATGTCAGTCTTTTTGCTAGAGATGCAAGAGCTCAAAAAACGGTTTTTCTGCTTCGCTTTATTGCTTGGGAAATTTTGGGCTTTTTTCAAATGTTTGCTTTAAATTGATAAAGCAGTGGTTGATGCACATAATATACAAGTTTTAAAATAAACCATGAATTTCGAAAAGATTTTTGAAACAATTTTAATTCTTAACATACTTACATTATGAATTCCAAAGGATTAACCAATGTATATAATAAGTTTTTAACCTCTTATATACAAAAGTAAGTACTTTAAAAAAATGATACACAAATAACTAGCAAAATTGTAGTAATATTTTTACTTCAAAATATCACACACCCTCTTTTTGAAACAAATAAAGTAAAACATGAGACAAAATACATTTAAATAATACTCTTAAAGGTTGCACATCAAGAGCTCCTTTTTGGGTGGTTCTGTACATTCTTAAAATTTTTCAGTGAAGTTTTAATTTTCATATCGGGTCAGTGAGGGTAATTATGAGACACTGCCTATGGAGGGTATTTATGAGACACCCCTCACTGATCTTCATCCATTGTAAGTAAATACAAATTAAGAGCACAGGCATTTAGTAACATCCTTCACAATGCTCTGTCTACATTTTTAAGTTTCAGTTTACAACAGTTTGGATGTACCAATTGCTTTAACAAACTCATTAAAAAAAAAAAAAGTTTTGAAATTTGAGATCCTATCATTAACTTTTTATATTTACTCGTGCAGCAATATCACTCTTGTGAAACCAATGGGTGTTAGTGGAAGCCTGGTAGGTCAACAGTTAAAGGTTAAGTTGAATTTGTTCCTTGGGCTTTCGTTTCAGAGTTACAAATTTTTTTGTTGTATCTCATTTTGCTCAGATGGAGAATAAATATGAGACGCATGCTAGATGAATGTATTTGAGAAATTTTCTCTGCCCCATTTGTTGTCTGCCTCTTTACATTCGACATTTGCATTTCTTGCTACATGAATTGTTTTGAGATTGGCATTGCCTGAACACCTCCATGGAACATGACAACATCATGTACTATTCTCTGCGAAACTAAAGACACTTTGTGTAGATCATCCATAAGAAACTCCTTATTATATGAGGAACTGTGTTCAACGGAAGCGTTTCCATGTGATAACACTAGAATTTTCTTAACGAACGCTGAAAATTTGTTACTGGTGTTAGTGTTGTCAAGAATGAACATCCACCAGTGATTTAAAGGATCCTTAGTCACATCAAAATTCTTCATTCTTGTGATAACTGAATCTTGAGTACAAATTTCCAGAATATACAGAAAATTCCCTGACTTGTCCAGAAATTATATAATTCCTTGACTTTTGCAGGTTTTCTACGCTTTCCAGACTAGTAGACACCCTGTTATTATGTTCTGACAGTCAGTTTTTGAAATTAATCATGAGTCTATTGTAAAAATCTGTAAGTAGAATAATACAATTCTCAGCGTAGGTTTTGCAATGTCTAAGTTTGTATAGTAGAATTAGTAACTAAACTAACTTTTCTTATTAATAGTAAAACTAAGAAGTAAACTAACTTTTCTTATCAATAGTAAAACTGTCAAGATGACATAAGCGCCCCGAGAAGATCTTCAACTAATCAAATTTTGTCATCCTTACAAAGGGCTGGCTACTTGCCATTATCATCAGGAGACAAAAGAAGACTGGTCTGCTCTTCCCTTGAATAATGTCACCCGTGAGTCTTGACTGTCAAGGGCAAAAGTTGGTTTTGTTCGTTTTCAAAGTGAAAAATCTCTGTTGGCCTCAAAGCCTAAGAGTTGATTTAGCGGAGGAAGGGGATAGAAAGCCGGTTTCGCTATCTTTGCTAACTTTCCTCCTGTAAAACTCAGAAGCTGCTATAACCGCTACCAGGTTATAGAAGGATTTTTTGTGGACACTCTGTATATTTCGTAAAGACTGTGATTATTATTTTCGATTTATACTTTATTCTGCAACGCACATAAGTTCTTTCTTTGGTGGGAATTGCTTCTTTCCCACACAATTGGACAAAGAAGTCTTTCATCGTTTTTTCATATATATATTTAAAACATTGCTTTTGCTGAGAACATTTCAGTTAGTGACTAACCATTTCAGTGTTTCTCCCTGACCCATTATATGCACAGTATTTATTCTGCAGTTATTTGGAACTGAATTAAGTATTTTCGTTAATCGCTTATGGAAACATTACAATAGATTAGAGAAATACGGGCTGACCAGATGTCCCAGTAGCCAAAGTGGCACCAGCCTCACAATTTTCGTAGTTCGTTATCTGTACTTTCTCACGCCAGTGTTATCGCCGCGTCTAGTGCATTATAGGCAGTTGACTAAAATTAACATAAATTGTTTTCCGTATTCTGTTTGTATGTGCATACAGGTGAGTTAACCGAGTGATTTTTGAAATGAACTGCCAACACTTTTCTGTTGACCATTGCAACCCGTAGCTTGAGCTTGGATGCTCAGGGAGTTCGACTCCGGTGTTGTACGCAACCACCACGCCCGTTGCGTTGGTTAAGTTTTGTGAAGGGGCCCAAGCTATTTAGCCGGTGAAGGACGATTTCTTACGGCTAGCCCCAACTAGTGAAATCCCAGGTCCGCAGACCTTGTGCGTTTAAAAAGTTATATACGCGCCCTCCAATATCAGTATTCCACTGTGGAGATCTTCTTTTCGTTACTTTACTGAAGATTCACCTTTACGCTGCAGGACTGTTCAGCGTAACAACTGGATTCATCGTGGGACGATCCAGACAACTTTTCCCCAGTGCTAACCCCCCAAGTGTGTCAAGGGTGTGAGCGAAGTATTTATAGTGATATCTGAATTATAATCATATATATATATATAAAGGGCTATATTTCCCGAAAAGGGCAAAGCGTAATTTCAGCGGCAAAATTTATTAGTGTCCAGTGTTGTATTCATTTCTCTTCGTTATTTTTTTTTCTTTCAAAATAGTGTTCTAATAAATAAGTATAGTGTCAATTAATCCAGTGTGTTTTCGTTGTTTGTATGAGTGATGTTTGTATGCGTTATGGTCTGGATGACCGTCTGATCGTCCGTGAGGTTTTCGAGACGAGACACCCGAATCTCTCGGCGCCTAATGCTCATATTATTGAGACCGACGAGCTTTTTGGGAAACAGTTTGTAACCTTTCTTGGAGAGGTCTTCGTCGTCCTGTCCAGGTAAGTTAAAGTATCAGGAGTATACTTATTGGTAATACCACGAGCCAAGGACAGCGAACAGAACCCTGCCGGTTACAAATAAATGGCCGCCCGAACAGCGACTCGAACTCAGGACGGTTACAAATAAATGACAGCCCGAACAGGGACCACGAACTCAGGCCGGTTACAAATAAATGGCCGCCCGAACAGCGACTCGAATTCCAGCCGGTTACAAATAAATGACGCCCGAACTACCGACCCGAATCGAGACCGTTGGTGCTCGAATATACTTGTAAAATCAATATTTTAATATATCGTTTCTTTTTCAGCTTGGAACCAGTAATCTGAAAAAAAAAAAAAAAAAAAAACTTCTCTTGCAGGTGATTTTAATAATATGTTTTGTGATAGCATATTTTATTCTAATTGTATGTTTTAAGCTTTATCTTGTTCAAGATGGCACACCAGAGACTTAATGCGATTGCTAGGGCGATTTCACTTCTCGAAGAATTATTAAGGCAAAGTAAAGAGAATCACGCTAAAGATGAAGAGAACTTTGCTCATCTTACAGAGAGCTTTGCTAGATTAGAACAAAAAGTTGATTTTAGAGAGAATATTGATAGATTAGAGAAAGAGGTAAAGAGCGAATTAGGTCAAAAGATAGACGGTTTACGGGACGTATTTCGTGAAAATAGTCAGCAAACGGAAACTGCTGAAAACAAAACACCGGAATGCGAACCCCAGTTACAGTTAGATGTTCCTACTGGATACGAAACACCGGAATTTGAACCTCAGTTAGTGACTGGTATTCCTAGTGTAAACAAAACATTGGAATTGGAACCTGAGCTAGAGACTAACACTCCTAATGAAAAGGAAATGCAGGAATCTGAACTCCAACCAGAGACAGGTAGTCTAAACCAACCTCGTAACAAATCTGACAACGATTTTATCTATTCAGAATCTAGTGACGCCGCTTGTAGTAGAAGTAGTGAAATCCATTAACATATGATTGTACACGACAGAGGTCGTAAGCGCACAAGAATAACTACCACAAACCACAGAGAGAAAAGGCGTAAACGAGATTACAATTATAGCAATAAGCAAAGATACGCAAACCGGAGCGTAAACAATACGAAATTTAAAGGGAATCAGAACCAAGACCGCACTCGAAAAGGCAGAAACAGAAGGAGTCGTAAATCACGGGCACGTAACCTGAGTTATCACATACTAGACAGGAACCGCAATTTGTGTGACATTAAGCATAGATTTGTACGGAGAGGGAACCATCGTAGAAATAAACGAACAGACTGCAGTTACCAAGGCAGAAACAGTAATCATAGAAAAAAAAAAAAAAGTAACCAAGACTTTGTGTGTTGATACAAATTTTTCTCCTAGGAGAGTGACGCATTTTAAGCGATAAACATGTATTCATTTTCTTCCTTTTTGCTTTTAGTTTTTGATAGAACACCTGGACACGAAAAGAAGAACTACGCATTTCTTTTAAACTCATTTTTTGCTTCTAGCTTTTAACTGTTCGGCAATGAGCAGATAACACGTTTTTCTTTCTTTGTTTTGATAAGATAATCGCTGCATTTTCGATCACCTGTTAACGTCGATGAATGACGGACGACACACAGCTGATTGATTCTTTGTATGTGTATGTGTGTGTGTCTTTGCTCTGTGTAGCGCTTCGTACCTCAGTCAGCTGTGCATTTGTGTTGCAAACCTTATCATTGACTTACTATTAGTTTAATGTCATTAATTTTTTCTTGTTTTCATTTCAGATGTTTGAATATAGATTTTTTAGTAAATAATTAACGTATCACATACGTAGAGGGACCGTATTTAGCCAAAAACGGTTTGATATCTTGGCGAGATATCCGTACCTCAGCTAGTGGGAAGATATTTTAGCGTTATAATATATTTCTATTGTTTTTTAAGATTAAAAAAAAAAATCTTTTTAGAATCCCTTCCCACTTTCCAAATTCTTAAACATGTTATCATACATATGACTCACAATTAATGTTTGATTTTCTTTTAGATTTTTTTTTTAAATAATGCATCGAGATGCCCAGGAAGAGAAATTTTTTAGTTATTCATTATATGTACACTTGTATATTTGTCATTGAAACTTAGTATGTAATCTCATGCGTAGAATATGAAACTTTACACTTATAATCAATGTTAAATTTATTTTTCAGTGTAAATCTTAGATTTTCGTTTTCATTTTGAAGTGTTTACTGTAATTTGATTGAACCTCATTCACGTCATTTACCCGATTTTGACTTATTTGAATTTCCAGGATGTGACATGATATATTTTGTTCGAAGAAAAAAGTTTAGAACGGAAAGTAGGCTAAGCCTTAAACGAGTGAAACAGACATTTCCTGGTTAGCTAATAGTGTGTGTAGGAATGTCGTGTGAATAGTATAATTCTCCGAACGAAAGCAGTAATCTTTTTATTGTAGAAGGAACTATATGAACAGATATTCTGATGGTGAACGGTCGTTTTTCCCCTCATATTAATATATATGCGGAAATATGTTTAACTTCTATATTTTCTTGTAATTTCTAATTAACATTTTTTTTCGTCTTCTGTAGACCACTGAACGACCGTAGGGAAACTTCTTCGGGTAGGATATTTTATGGGGATAAATATTTTTTTTTCAGGGAGGCAATATTTCCTGGAATTGCAGATCTGTTGCAAAAATGGATGTGGCTAATCCATTGGATATTCCATAGCTAACTGTATTTTCGCCATCAATCGCAAAATATAGTTTTCCTTTCTCTTCTTCCTTTATGGTATCCGTAACTAAGTATGCGTATTCTTAGGTTAAATATTTTGAGTATATTTTATTGTCTAGTAATATTCTAGTGGATATTTTAATGTTTATGAATCGTAACTATATTGTGTACTTGTATGCTAATGAGTTGTAATGTTTATTTTTCATGTTAATTTTGAGAAAATTGTATTTTAGTTCCAGTATGTCCTAGAAACTATTCGGATGCGATATAGATCCCGAATAATAAACTTATTTTCTTTCCAACAGCATGAAGCCATAACGATTTTTTGAAAATGACTTTGTTAATTATTTCGTATGCTCGATGACTGAATTTTAATATGTTAATAAGACCATTTTGAATATTTGTAGCGAAGATGCCTAAGGAAGCTTGTTACAGCTGTTTTGTAGGGAATTTAATTTGGATGTTTTCAGACCGACCAGAAATTTGTAATGTCGTTGACTATACTCTTGTTTGTATCCCATGTTTTTCTTTTCACCGGTCTCATGTATTTTGTCTTATAGAGACATATCTTTACGATGCTAGGAGAGCATTTGTATTTCGTGTGTTTACACATCTTTTTCCAGGTGGATGATGTACGTTATGTTCCAGGGAACATACGTGTATTTTACTGAATATTGGTGTTGATATTTCAGTTATGTATAGAAACATTTTGTAAGTGCCTATGGTCGCAGGCCTTTCCACGTTTCTAGTTTATTTGCCTCGCAGGTGTCGATGGCATATTGTGTGTGTAAGTACGTGTAGTATTACACATTTTTCCCACCTATGGTTTTGGTCAATTCATGGCATAATGACCATTTATTTTCAGGAATGTTTGGACTATTGAGTCAACTTCCTTGATTCAGACCTTTGAAAAACTTGGATCAATATTGAATAGTTTTCAACATTTTAATTAATAATTTTTTTGCAGATAATACCCATCTATTTTGGTAACCCTACAATGTTTACGTTGATGGAAGTGAACAACAACCATTATTTTAGGCTTAAGCTAATAATAACTTTGTTTCAGAATAAAATCATTTGTTGTATTGAGCATTATCGAACTAAAGTCTCGGCGAGCAGATGGCATTTGATCTTATGGCGTGCCAAATTTTCTTCGTACATGTCAACGAAATCACGATCTTTTCTTTGATATGCAGAATCATGCTTATTTCTTGGAATTACTATGAACGTCAATTTTGACACTTAAGTTTATTTTTATTTTTTTTTTTTTTTTGAAAAACGATTTTTCGTTCTTTTCTGCCAAACAACACGAGGCACAAAAAAAAAAAAAAAGGACATACAGGTGAAAATCTTATTTTGTTTGTATATTGTCAGTTTATCATGTGTTTACATTTCCATTCATTTTACTTTTTCAATGATTTTGATATTTTTCAAATATATTATAGTGATATCGAAACTTTAACAATAATTTTAATATTTTAGTACCTTTAACATGTTTGCTATTTGCTTATTCATTCACATTTTGATATTTTAAATACAGATATCAGTATATTTACTAAATTTTATTGAGATATTTGATAATTCTTTAAGTCGATGTTTTCATGAATAGTTATCGTGTGTGTATATTTATTTCATATTGCACAAAATAAAGTGATCGAAACGGAACACTTAAACATTTTACGAAAAGAATTTATTAGTGTTAAAAAAAAAGAGCATTTAAATAGCCCTATAACGTATTTACTTCGTATTATATCAAATAAAGTGATCCACGGAACACAAACATTTTACGAGAAGTATTTGTGTGTTTTTTTTAAAAAAAAAGTAAGAATTTTAATAGCCCTACAAACGCTTTTTGCGCTTTTTTAGTGAAGTTATCATACAGGTGTTGTAACCGTACTTCGTTTCTCACACCAGTGTTAAAAAAAAAAAAAAAAAATCTCCCCTTCTCCCCTCATCAACTCATCGTTGGAGAATCACGGAGGATACTCAACACAGAAAGACAGCATGGTTTCAACATGTGAAGAAACGGAAGATAAGGAAACCCAACTGCACCAATTGTTCAAGAGGATCTTATTACTTCATGGAACATTTGGATTGGACCTCATGCAGAAACCTCATCATGTTGTAGTGAGTGGACAAGTTATTTAACTATTTTGAATAGCCCTTTTTTTTCAGGTGAAAAACCATTCATCGTTTATGCACGTAAGTCTCACACCATATGACAGTGTTGCCAACTAACTTATTTTAAATTTTCAGGTGAAAAACCTAATTTTATTCATACTTCGTCACACGGCCAAGGGTTCTCAACCTGTCCACGTGTGCACTTGACAGGTCGTTCCACTTTCGGACACCATATATAACCGCTACCAGGTTATAGAAGGATTTTTTGTGGACACTCTGTATATTTCGTAAAGACTGTGATTATTATTTTCGATTTATACTTTATTCTGCAACGCACATAAGTTCTTTCTTTGGTGGGAATTGCTTCTTTCCCACACAATTGGACAAAGAAGTCTTTCATCGTTTTTTCATATATATATTTAAAACATTGCTTTTGCTGAGAACATTTCAGTTAGTGACTAACCATTTCAGTGTTTCTCCCTGACCCATTATATGCACAGTATTTATTCTGCAGTTATTTGGAACTGAATTAAGTATTTTCGTTAATCGCTTATGGAAACATTACAATAGATTAGAGAAATACGGGCTGACCAGATGTCCCAGTAGCCAAAGTGGCACCAGCCTCACAATTTTCGTAGTTCGTTATCTGTACTTTCTCACGCCAGTGTTATCGCCGCGTCTAGTGCATTATAGGCAGTTGACTAAAATTAACATAAATTGTTTTCCGTATTCTGTTTGTATGTGCATACAGGTGAGTTAACCGAATGATTTTTGAAATGAACTGCCAACACTTTTCTGTTGACCATTGCAACCCGTAGCTTGAGCTTGGATGCTCAGGGAGTTCGACTCCGGTGTTGTACGCAACCACCACGCCCGTTGCGTTGGTTAAGTTTTGTGAAGGGGCCCAAGCTATTTAGCCGGTGAAGGACGATTTCTTACGGCTAGCCCCAACTAGTGAAATCCCAGGTCCGCAGACCTTGTGCGTTTAAAAAGTTATATACGCGCCCTCCAATATCAGTATTCCACTGTGGAGATCTTCTTTTCGTTACTTTACTGAAGATTCACCTTTACGCTGCAGGACTGTTCAGCGTAACAACTGGATTCATCGTGGGACGATCCAGACAACTTTTCCCCAGTGCTAACCCCCCAAGTGTGTCAAGGGTGTGAGCGAAGTATTTATAGTGATATCTGAATTATAATCATATATATATATAAAGGGCTATATTTCCCGAAAAGGGCAAAGCGTAATTTCAGCGGCAAAATTTATTAGTGTCCAGTGTTGTATTCATTTCTCTTCGTTATTTTTTTTTCTTTCAAAATAGTGTTCTAATAAATAAGTATAGTGTCAATTAATCCAGTGTGTTTTCGTTGTTTGTATGAGTGATGTTTGTATGCGTTATGGTCTGGATGACCGTCTGATCGTCCGTGAGGTTTTCGAGACGAGACACCCGAACCTCTCGGCGCCTAATGCTCATATTATTGAGACCGACGAGCTTTTTGGGAAACAGTTTGTAACCTTTCTTGGAGAGGTCTTCGTCGTCCTGTCCAGGTAAGTTAAAGTATCAGGAGTATACTTATTGGTAATACCACGAGCCAAGGACCACGAACTCCAGCCGGTTACACTGCCACTGTTATTATCCAAGACTAAGTACTCAGAAAAGTAGAATATTCACCACCGACTATTTGCAAACACTACGAAAAAAGATTTGTTACACTAACGAGACGACAGAGGATTAAGAAATATTTTGCTTGTAGTTACCATGACAGTCAACAAGTTCCCGGAATATTGTTGCAGCTCTTTATTCCCACAATATAAGTATACATTTACTTAATCAACTTCAAAATAGAAATTTTGGAAACACACACATTTATTCCACCGCTATTACTATTGCTAGAAATATTCCGATAGACGAAAGTCCTCTTTTGGTATCTACGGAAGTCCAGCCGTCACGTTGGTTTTGATCGTCTTCTACATTGGCGAAACGGGTACCTCGGAGGCCAGGTTTTCTTTAAAGCATTATCATGTAAACTGTTTTAAGGCTATCAAAGTATTTGAACAGCTCTCCCCAATTCGCATATGAACTTCATGTTTGTGTCCTGCTTGAACTGCGACATTGCGCCAAATGATCACCACACACTTCTCCGTTCACCTACACTTCTCGCACACTGCCTGCTATTACCTGTTTAAACTTGTCAAATTCCATAATTAGCAGGGTTGGCAAAACCCATGGTTTTTATTTAAAAAAAAAAAAAAACGGTTTTTTGGGCTTAAACCAGGTTTTTATGGTTTAAATAATTTGCTCTATATATTCATATCATATATGGACAGAAATAAGTTTGTTTCGCCTTGATGTTATTATGCAACAACCGGGTTATGCTGGAAGGGGTCACATAAGCTTAAAGCGGAATAAAAACTGCTTCTCGAGTTACATCCGAGAGAAATTGTCCTCCATTTGAACTCGGAACCAGGACTAATTGGCCACAAATGCGATATGTATGCCGACTCACTCACGAAGGAATCCTGATAAAAATACGTTGTACTGATCTTTACATGCTTCTTAATATAACTGTCAAGAGTCATTTCAGAAGGACAAAAAGATAAACAGTTGCACAAGTGAAACCAGTATATAGAATTACATATGGACAATTTCAAAGTACTACGGAGTACAGAAGAGCTAATTTAGTTCACGTTAGTTAACGACTTTTATTGGTCCAAATTAAAGAAATACACCGACTTAATCTGCATATCAATAAGAAAAGAAAGTGAATAAAGATACGAATTATTTGAGTCCACTTTGGCTCTGACCCATTTATACATAAATAGATACCAAAGATACTTATTTCACTAAATGCCTCCCGTGGGGTCTGTATGACCCCCCCCCACACACACACACAAAGTACGGCATTTTCGATGTATTTTATCAATAGTAAACATTGAAACGAAACAATATTTAGAATTTTTCTTCGATTGCAATTACATAATAATAATAACAACTACAAAAAATCACAAAATAAACATTTATAAACTTTAAAAAAAAAAAAAAAGTTGCTTTTGTAGTATAATCTTTTTGAGTAATGAATGGGGAATTTAGGTCTGAATATAATACGAATAATATACGGGAGTGAAACGTGATAACCCACAAATGTGTGTTCATCAAGATTTTACAAACACTTACACTTTTGCGAACATTTTTTGTTTTTTGGTTTAAACCAGTTTTTTTTTTTTTTTTTTTTTTTTTTTTTTTAACCAGCTGGTTTAAACCAGCCAACCCTGATAATTAGGCAACCTAAGAACGGTACTGTACAAGATTCATTGTGACTGCATCATAAATGCCAAGACTACAACATTTTAGGAACTTTTTGACTGCCCTGGTATTATCGTTGAGTAATTTGATAATTCGCCAATTACTACGATACACAACGACCTGTCAGAGACATAGAGACGAACACCCACACACACACAGAACATCGATACTTTTAATTCCATTTCAAGTTGAATTTGAATTGAATTTTAGTTTAGCGTCCCTTTCAGCAGCAAGGCTATATGAGACGTGGACCTACTGATTCTAACGTGGAATCCGAACCACATGAGCTCCCGCCGGGAATCGAACCCGGGTCTCCCACGATTTCGTTTTAAGGTAACAAAAAAGTCTGAAGCAACCTCACCTGTTGGTTCCACGTCATTGTATTGGTATTGCACATTGACCCCATCTTCCTTTGCTCGGGTTTCCAAGATGTTACTGAACTTGTCTCGCCCAACACATCCCATGAAGGTCGTAACTCGAGGTTTCCTTAACACCCACTGAAAAAAAAGCGTATTACATTATAATTTGTTAACAGTGTCTGTTATCTTTCCAATATTTAATTTGTAACACTTTACGAAAGAAATAATTATACTTCTTCATATACACATGTAACGATGTTTGTCCGAAAACATCTAGATCGTTCCACCCATTTTGAAGATTCTTGGTACATAACTGAACCATAGCCTAACTTACATTTTTCTTCCGTTATTTTCATTGAAATGCGTACACTAAAGGAGAGAGAAGCGGTGTCAAAATGTATCTAAAAGATTAAGTATCTCACGATCCTGTAAAGCTAGAAGACGAAAGTTGGTATACAAAACTGTAATTTAAAATATGAGGTGTCACAGCGTTTTGGAAAATTTCAGTATAAATGGCGTAAGGGTGCATACTTTATATCGGGTGTTCTAAAAATGGCGCCTACGAACAACAGAGCGGTATTCTTCAGCTCAAAAGGGCCGCAGTGGACTGAGTGGTAGAGCGTTCACTTCTGGTGCACCGAGTATCTGGTATATCCCAGCCCGCGCCAAGTGACCTTTGTGGTGGACAAACACCGTGTGCGTAGGTTTCTTCGGAGTTCTCCCATTTCCTTCTACTTCCTTCCTTCCACCATTTCATTCATTTCTCATCATCACTGTCTCCTTTAGCCTAGCCGGCATAACTGTGGGATATATATAAAAAAAGATTTTCTTCACTTTTTTCTTCAGGCAAAATAAAGCGAAAATGCTATATAATAGTATACCCTTTAGGGCCTCAATCAGTCACTATAGGGAATCAAAATTTCAGTATGTGGCAATGTCGCAGATTAACTTGCAGCTATCCATCAAGCAGTTGCGTCGATTGTAGATTGCTAATAAATGGTACTAGTGTCAACGTATTCGACTTTAATTTGCATCTGCAAAGAACTGATGCAACTATGTGATAGACTGGTAGTTTTTCTCTGTGGTGCTTTATCTGCGACGCTGCCACATAGTGTAATTCGGTCTCCTGACGAGGACCCGAGAAGTATACAGTTGTATATATCTTTCGCTTTATTTTGATTTGTAGAATAGTGCTCTTTAGTCCGCGGGCGCCATTTTTAGAACACCATATTATATATATATATATATATATATATATATATATATATATATATATATATATATACGTATGTATATGTGTATCTTATAGCATAACTTTCCAGTACTTTCAACCAAACTTGGTATACACAAGACTTTCAACTTGGAAAAAATATTGTATAGGTAAGTCACTCCTACCACACCTAAGGGAACGTGTAAAAATAATCCAAAACGACGCTATTAATGTCGTTCCATACTTTGAGGTTGGTGAGACGAATAGTAACACACCCGATGCCATCTAAGTTTAGCCCCCATCGGTATGAAGGTGAAAGGGGATGAAAAATAAAATATCCAAAATGACCGAGAATAATGTCGAGTCCATAGCCTTCGGGGCCAGGAAAACGGCTGACCAATTTGAAATTCCTTTCGAAACAGTACCTACATCATGATAGTTTTTTGTTTTATCATGTCACTTAAATTAAATAGTGTATTCCAAGTGTGTCGTATGTAGCTCATTCTCTCTTTACGTATCTATACTAACTACAGATAATCTGAAGAAAATAGTCCAAGCTCGTTTAGCCGAGTATGAAATTCCTTTAATGGAGTATAGCAAGAAATATTTGATATTCAACTATAAAAAAAATAAATATCTGTTTAAACTATTTATTAACCTGAAGCAATTACTATATGGTACAATCAAAACATAGATATAAACATACATAAATTTAAGTCTAATGTTTACAGAAGACTACTAGATTCACTCACCTTCTTTGAGACTAACCGGAATTGCAATGAACTACTTCTCACTTTAGAATTACTAGTATGTCATCCACAAACAGTATGGTATCACAGTATCAACACTACAGCTTTAATATTTATAAATCGTAAATGTTATTGCTTTGAATAAAAAAATCCACCAATTCACAATAATACAAAGATCACAAAACTTGGAAAGTTGAATACTGCTAATATTAATGTCTTCTTTCTCTTTCTTTCTAGATGATATCAACAACAAAATAATTGTCAATACTATATCTCACTTAAACAAATAAAATAATGACCAAAATGAAACGTGGCTAGATAAAGGAGATTGTAAATGTTTTGTACTGTTCAAATTCTTAAACCGAGCAGCGAGAATTCTGTTGAGCTACTCCCGAAACGTTACATTTACATAATAAAACTAAAATAATCATATTGTAATGTTTGGTAGAGTCAAATGATAGACCGGGTGTCTTTTCCCCTTCACCAAGTTTTATTACAAAATATAATATAATAAATACATGTGTCTCTAATTCAATGTCTCTTCCTCAATGACCAAGTGAAGGAATACTAAATGTTTTGCCGGGTGCCCCTTCCACTCATGGCAGTTTCCAGAACACTTTGGCAGGTTGTAGGTTAGACTTCGACTATAAGTTTAAGATGGATCCCTAGCCCAGTGCGACATAGGATAAGGAAGAGGTGCTCCTAGTCCACAGCGACATAGGAAGGTAAAGGTTAGGCGATCAGTTGATCGACTGATGCTGGGTGCCTCGGTGGTCCTCCTTTTATTTGTCCTCCTCGGGTCCTTCCGTGAGGTCCGTCTGCTTTCGGTGTTCCTCGGTGTCTTCCGTGTTGGCCTGTTGTCTGTTAGATTGTTTGTAATCATTAGCACGTGTAGAGCTGACACGTGCGTCTGTTGTGATGTGGGGATCCTTGCAGTATACACTAATAAATATGACCAATGAATATGATCAAAAAAGGTAGTTACTACACTATTAAAATGGTTTGCTACGAAAAGTTTTCTTTTTAGCAATATGACACTTCTTTACTTCGATTATTATTTGTTTATTTAGAAAGAACTTCGATCTTGCAATCAAAAGATAGCTTCAAAGTTAAACTAAAATATTAAGTGAGAAATACCGCAAAGTAGCAACTGTTCCACTGAACATTTTCTCAACGTTAGCAGTAAATCATGCACTAGCAAACCTGTACAATATCAAGGAAACCGCATTCAGTCCTCTCACACATAACATGCTCCACTATACTTCACCTGTGCCGGAATTCACCATTGACAAGTAGTATGTAATGCCCACTACGCATCACCATTCAACGTACGAAATTATATTACGTCTTAAGTTAGTCTGGGTAATAAGCCAGTATTTTTACGTCATTCAATTTACTCAATTCCACTATTTAACTCACAAAATTGAACTGTTCACCAACAATCTATGTTGTTTACCAACCACTCTGTACTTTAAGTTAGTTCCGGAATGATCCCATTTCAAAAATAAAAGACATCACTTTGGGTTTATCGTATAAAGTATTACCAATAATTTGAGCAACGGTAACTTGTACTAACAAATATAACTTTTGCTCAATGATTAATAACCTTTCCTTATCTAATATACATAACGCACATGTGGCCAAATTGCGAACTATGTCCATTGAATAATTTTATCACACGACGCAGCAATTTCAACTTTACAGTTCTTTCACCACCACTGCAGCTCAAGAGGAAACTGGGTATAACAATTTCTATAATTGTCACTCACAGGAACCTTTCATAATCAAAATTAGAAATTGCGATTGAACTATAACTTCCTTTTGTTAAAGATCTTTCCATCAATGTATAGAATGCCTTGCTCCAATTACTCATTACCAAATAAAAGAAGACAACGAAAGCTCGATAACTAGTAGCAACGAAGAATGCTGAAACGTCATTAATTAAGGACTAATATAAGTATATATACAACTTAATATTATTCTTGCATCATATTTATCTACAACTAAAAGATGAACACAAAATGAAGATAAGTAAATAAATACACATATACGGAATAATCAAAATAGGGTTACTACACGTGATATACAAAATTTATGTTCAAAATAGATTATTTAATTGACTTTTTCATTATGTGTATCCTAATAGGGTTCAAATATGTTCCAGAAACCTATATGCCCCCTGCAAAGAACAGGCATTTCAACTGATTGATTGCTAAAAAGAAATTTGACAGCCACTATGGTAGACAAATGGGCCCATTCCAATAAAGTAGGTTGCAACAACGGTTTCACAGTACACAGACTCCGACACAGATAATACTGTTCGGTGTAAGGTTTGGTACTTGTTCATAAGGAGACAGCTGTAAAGCTCAGCCAGCTCAAATCAAATGCAGTGTCTCTCCTATGATAGCAAGGTGAAAGGAGCTTTGTGCGAATGTTGCATTAGTTGGCTTATCAAAGAACTCACCCTGAGAGAACGTGAAGTGGGAAATCGGACAATGGTTTGCAACTATCCGCTACAAGATAAGGTTTGTTTTACCGTCATTTCTGAGGTTGGGATTTTTTTTTTTTTTTTTAATTTATTTGCAAATGACTTCTTCACGCATTCACTATGGACATCCATCAAAAGTTTTAGGCGATAATAAAGGTGTTAGCTTCCGTCGGATCACACTAGAAAGCCTATCAGAGTGGGTATTTCGGCCTCTCATAAGCCCTTGTTCATTTTCTTTTACCTAGGTTTTCAGAACAATAAGGTTCGCTGATAACATAGTACTGATAGCGGAGATCGAAAAGGATTTGCAGAAAGCACTTTCAAACTTGAACGACAACTGGAAAAACATACAAAATGAAGATAAATAAAAACAAAATCAAAGTGATAAAGTGCACAAGAGCAGGACAGGAGAAAATCGAAGACGTTAAGACGTTTTCCTATTTAGGAAGTCTAATATCCTCGGACGGAAGAAGTGAAAAAGACGTAAGTTCAAGAACAGCGCTGGCTAAAGAAGCATTCAAAAGGAAAAAAGGACTACTTACATCAAGAAATGTGTCATTGGACGTTCGGAAACAATTTATTAAGACTCTGGTACGGAGCATGGCGCTTTACGGATCAGAGGCGTGGACACTGAGAAAAGCTGAAATATCCAAGCTGGAAGCATTTGAAATGCGGTGTTGGCGCAGAATGCTGCGCATATCATGGATCGACAGGAAAAGGAATGAAGACGTACTAAAAGAAGCCAATGAAGGACGACAGTTCATGAAGATAATAGGAAAAAAAAGAAACAGTCTGCTTGGCCATCTTATTCGGCACTCTAATTGGATCACCGTGCTGATAGAGGGAAAGGCAGAAGGAAAACCAGGAAGAGGAGGACCAAGGATAGAATCTCTACCTAGGTAGATGCAGTTACGAAGGAGACCTTATCAAAGTATAAAACAGCTCTCCTACGGGAAGAAAAGTTTTAAAATCTCCATGTTGTTCACCTACCTATGGTTGAGGAGAGAAAGAAGGCATAAGCCCTTATACCACCAAATTAAACCCAATGCTACGTCCCCAGTGGCATTTACAGAACTGAACAGTAGAAATTACTTCTTGGAATGAAATTAATCAAAATCCTTTTACTTTTTCGATACGGATGGATGTGTGTCACGTCTTTCAAGAGAGAGTTCATAATAAAACATATCCTCCCTACTACGAATTAAGGTAGTGAGCGATTAATTCACCGGGACCGTTTCTCGTTGTTCTCGAAAAATGATGGCGGCGGAACACGGTAACATTCTAAATAACGAAATATTCGCAATAGTGTGGAAGTTTCATGTTAGTTATGGTATGCGTAATATAATGTGGTAATTCCAGGCATTGTACCATATTGCAGTGGGACGAGAACAATAACGTTCACGTAGATAAGATTATGAAAATTCGTAAAGTAAAAAGTATAAACGAGTCGGGAATAAAACTAGTCCCCGACTTACTATGCAGGTGCACTAACAACCACACTAGCAACTCTACTACTTGATTAGCCACACTTTTTCAATCTTTGAGCTCGATGTTCAGTCCACATGGACTGTACTACAACTCATATGCATTTAAACAAGATACTGGTCACATTATTACAGCCCAATTAACTCAGTGGAAATGGTGGATCAATGATAGAGCAGTCGTCTCTTATGCAAGGGATCCCTGGATCGATACCAGGCCAAATCAATTTGTGATGGACAACAACCGTCTCTCCGTGGTGGGGTGCCCCATGTTCTGGTCATTCTGAAAAATGAAATGAAATCTTTTAAGTCTTACGTCCTACAGTTATGCCGGCAAGGCTAAAGGAGACGGTGATGATGAGTAATGAATGAAATGATGGGATGAAGAAAGTAGGAGAAAACGGGAGAACTCCGAGGAAACCCACGCACACGGTGTTTGTCCACCCGAAAGTTCACTTGGCGGGGATGGGATCGAACCCGGAACCCCAAGCACCAGAGGTGAATAATCTACCACTGAGCCACCGCGGCTCCTTCTGGTCATTCTGATCTGGAAGCTGCACTTCTTTTAACCTCTTATACAATGGTAATTGTATTAGCTCACAGGTCATCTTGCTGAAAAGTTATCACATGGAAACGCTTGTTTGAATTGACCTGAGAAATTTCCATGAATGCATATATCGACCATCAATAGGAGAATTTCCTTAAATTCGTGTTTCACATCAAAGTAGAAACATATACACCGATCACGTTATTTAGCTTATGACTAGCCTAGATAATTAAATCAATGGATTCGAGTAGATCTAGATTAAAATATTTAATGTTATTCGTAAGAATCTAAAGATGATAGTCCCTCCATCTGCATTACTAGCAAGAAAAAACTGTTACTGAAGATGTTACCAACGCGGAAGGAAATATCCATAATTATAAGAATAAAAGTCACATTCTTATGAATATGTACCCTACAGCTTCTATCAGTAGATGGCTGCTTTACTTTATTGAACTAATAACCAGCTGAAATACCCGTTCTTTCCATGGAGAGAATGTGGTTTATGAAATGTATAATATTTGATGGTAAAGAAATGAGTGAGATAAATAAATACCGAAAAGAAAGGACTTCGGCGTTTTTCTTCTCAGTTCCTGCAGTAGCTGTCATGTTCCTTCTTGCCTAAATTTGGGTTCAAACGTCATCGGGACCGTTACCAATCATCTGAGAACCCCAAAAACTATGAATTTGACAATAATGTCCGTCAATTTTGATATGTTATTTTTGAAGCCCTCCAAATCTCCCATGACAATGGAGGCTAAAGGAGTCGAGCTGCGTCGGGAGTGTCTTATTATCGATTTCCACTGCCCCGAAAACTATGAATTTGACACTAGTGTCGGTCATTTTGAACACGTTATTTTATACGCCTCCCAACATCTTATGACGACGGGGACTAAAGTTGACTTGAATGGCGTCGAATATGTTACTATTCATCTTAGCAACCCCCAAAAACAATGAACACAGACTGATATCTGATGTCTCAGATATTTATCATCTCCTTTTATTCATACATATTAAACCCCCGTGCCGAAATTAAAAAAAAAAAAAAAAAGTATTCGTACGCTATTAGACCTGGTGAAGGTCTATTTATGTGCAAGATTTGGTGAGTCTAGGTCACTTCTTTCTATGCAAAAACTGATGAGAGAGACAAGACATACATTATTTTATCATTATTAAAAATTATTGCTTTACACTAATTGCGGACTTCTGTGGACCATAAGAGGTATGATATATTGAAAATGTTACGAATTCATGTCCAAACGTTTCTTTTCTGTTCTGAATACAAGACAACTATATAGACAATGAAAACACAAAGACTTACCTGAGCTGCTCTTAATGTGTTTTGAGTTGAACCGCCAGCCGTGTACTCAACTTTATACTTCGTAATCAACTCATTATATAGAGGTATATGTTGCTCCTCTGCTAAAATGGCGTTATTGGCTTTCAAATCATACTTTTTCAATAGCTCTTCATCCGCTACGGCTGAAATATCTAGAAGAGGGTTTCCCAATCCCACGATTAAACCTTCTCTGAAAAATACACCAAAACATTACTATCTTGAAATACTAACGGTAAGCATCGGACAACTTAAATCAACGACACAGGGAAATAACAGACAATTTATACAGAATTGTAGTGGGCAATGGTGTACTTATAAAAAAAAAATAATAATAATAATGAAAAATAAAGCCTATGAAACCCGGAGGTTTCATGCCGCGTTCACAAAAGTTCTCCATTGGCTCCTGTCTTTAGCCAACTGGATTCAGTCTCTACTTTTTGTATTCCTATTTGTAGATTTTACATATATGGTAGCTTCATAAATATGGCTACGGATTTATTAGAAAAATTAGCGTGGACTCCCCATAGCCTGTTGTGGATTATGTTGGTTGACAATGAGATGAGGATTGACCTGCGACTTCTTAGCTTGAAAACTGTTCATGTAAACTTACTATTTGATTATTTTATTTTATTTTTATTCATTTATTTTTGTTTTCTTTTCATCCTATTTTGAACCTATAGAGTTACATATTAAAATTAATGTTGTGGTGTTTGGCTTGACTTTACAACTTTTTGACACAACTTACATGTGTTACGATAACCTTACAGAATATAATGGAATGGAATTTAGTATGTAATCAAGAAAACTTACAAGATGTTTGTACACTTATATTTATATTAAAGAAAAAAACTTTTGTTATCTAAAAATTAAACATCTATATATTATCAAATTATTTAAATTAATGTTACACAAAAGTAACATAGCGACATATTAGATTGATGTGATGTGATTTTAGTTTAGCGTCCCGTTCAGCAGCGAGGCTATATGAGACGTGGACCTACTGATTAACGTGGAATCCGAACCACATGAGCTCCCGCCGGGAATCGAACCCGGGTCTCCCACGCCAAAGGCGCGCACGCTAACCGCTTAGCCACGAAGGAGCTCGACATATTAGATTGAATTTTTAAACAAAAACAACTTTTGTCTTTCTTTAATCATAGAAATTAAAAATTACAATAAAATTATGAGTGATAATTATTATAACAATGGTGCATCATAATTGTGTCTGTATATACAGCAAATACCAACCTTGCAGTTTCTTTATATTCCTTTAGATTTTTTTGTACTTATGGGCCGGAAGATAGCAGCACTTATTATCTCAATTTCAACTGTCAAAAGTTAAGACACAGCTTACAAAAAGTGGTTTTTACCACATTTTATCATATTGTATCGTGTTATCAGAAAAAAAAAAATGTCCTCACATCTCATTTTTAACCATCGTCCCTCATACCGTGTATATAAGGTGCATCATTTATCTTGAAACTAACTTGTAACTTTTAAATTATTAAAAAACACTGGTATTTCCTACGATGCAAATATCGACAGGAGAAACGTATTCTGCAATTACACTAGATTAACAATGTTTCTACTCAACTTAAGTTTTATTTTTCCAAATGGCGTCACATTACTATGACTTATTATTACGTATTTCAAACCTACATATAAAACGAAAACTTATATCATCATACGTCCTATTTAGCGTTACAAACTACGCACACTACAATATCAAAAACATTCACATTTTGGAAGCCTCGACAATAGTAACAACGCAAGTGAGACGGAGGGGCGATGCACTTACACAGTATCTTAGAATTGAACGATGGCATTTAGTATCTCCCCAAAATCACCGACCGCTCCGGAGCCGGTACTGTGACCAACAATGAGCCGTTGTAAACGACCTCTTTTGTCTGTATACTCACCATCACTGACGCGTCTTCTCCCTGCGGACGGATCCCCTTGCTAACCGCTCGGGCTTCCCTTTCATGCTTTTTAGTAGTCACCTAGCACAAGTTCGCTCATGTTTTATGTATTGTAGTTTTTATGCCATACGTCTACACTATGCTTATACTAATCACAGTTACAAATAACGAACCGTAATCACTATGAAGTGAGCCAGAGCCACTTCCCAGTGATTTGGGGAAGAAACTAAATAATACCAGAGTTGAATACTATGATTATGACATTATGTCTGTCGAAAATTTGACTTTTTATCGAACGGTTTTATTTCGAGAAACTGTTTACATAAGTAGCACATTCAATGACGTGATTAATTTATTTATTTTTAATTGAGGCGAAGATCATAATACAGTTTAATGCAATTTGATCTCTTAAACCAGGGATGCAAATAACCACTCGCCCGGGGCGAGTGGTTCATCGGTGCGGGCGAGTATTTAATACCATACCGAAGATAAGTAAATGATTTCTATTGTAGGATGTGGGCTAGTAGCTTATTCCTTGGCCGAGTAAAATTTTGTAGCTTATTTGCATCTCTATCTTAAACCATCCGGAAATACGATAAACATTAGTAAAGTTGGCAGCACTGTTTAAATTACATAACTACGAAAACTTGTTGTAATTGCAGCTACCAAAACAACTGCTATAATGTTATAGAAGGAAAGAAAAGTAACGTTAATTTTTAAAGTTACCCACAAAAAGTTATTTAAGAAGTAGAGCAATCTACTGCTTGGTTTGTAACACTGAATAATAAATAATGTGGCACTGTAGGTTTTCGTTTAATCTGTAGATTTGAAATATGTTATGATCTGATGTAACTTTGCGTTGGATTGGAAACACTGTTAATATAGTAGTATTGCAGACTATTCCCTTGCAGATACTTCCATCATATGAAATTCCAGTTTTACATATAGATATACAGGGTAGGACATTTATCTTGAAACGCCATTCTAACATTCTAACCCTTAAACTACTAGTTAAGAAAAGAAAACCGAAATTTCATATCATGGAAGTATCGACAAGGGAATAGTCTGCAATACTACTACAGTAACAGTGTTGCCCAGTGGCGTATTTACGATTTTGTTTCGGGAGGGGCTTTGGTAACTTTCGGGGGGGGGGGGCTTTACCTGAAAATGTGAAAATTCTGCAAGATATATCATATACTTTACTATAGTAAGTAAGATTTCGGGGGGCTTAAGCCCGGAAGCCCCCCCCCCTTCTAAATACGCCACTGGTGTTGCCAATCGAACGGAAAGTTACATCAGATCATGATATATATTCCACCTTCTCGCAACACACTACTTCTAAAGTTTCTGAAATTATTTAACTACCCCACCTCTATGGTATATGGAATCCGGCGGTTCAATGCCGCGTTCACAAAAGTTTACCAGTCACTTCGGTCCTTAGTCAGCTGGATCCAGTTACTACTTTGCATTTTTTTTTATCTAGGTAAGGAGTCTCGCTAGAGTAAGCATTATAAAGTTTACCCCAAAATAATAAAGTGAAAATAAAGTACCGGTAACAGGCATTATCATGAAATTTTCCGTAAGAGAAACGATAGGGCCTACTGTATAGACATTAGAACATGCCATTTTAGTCGATTTCATTGCTTTGGTATAATGACCTCACAAAACGCCCATGCTTGCACCTTCGGCATCCTAACCTTGCGTGCTACCGATTTTTACCTCGCTCACTCAATTTCCCATGCTCCCACATAGGATAAGAAAAAATCGCGTAAGTATACTTAGTATAAATTGTAAATCGTTAATAGTACGTGCATAATAATAATAATAACAATAATAATAATAAAAACATACGGTAACAACATTACATTATTAGAGCTCTTATTCTTAATCTATTCGTATGCTCGTTGTCAGACTGAGAGATAATGTATTTTGCAATATAATTCGCCGGATAGCCGTGATCACTTTTTGCATCACACATATATTATAAAATAAAAAGTTAGGACATTAATTACTTAAACACTTGTACATGGCAATATCCACTTTCTTTTTATAGGCCCTTGCACTTAAACATGTACTGTAGTACAAAGTTAACAAGGAATAAACATCAATATTTTATTCTTTTACTTTTAAATATTTATATTGCTTAAATTGACAGGGTAAGTTGTAAATATATATATATATCACTTTGTGAGTACATTTAATTCAACAGTAAGGAAAAGGATTCTTCAATGTTTTAAGGGAATTTACTTATTAGAGCACACTATTGAAAATTCCTGACTAAAACAAAATTCAAGATTTTACAAAGGGAAAAAGTCACTGTCATTAATAAAGTCATTGAAACTGTCAATGATTAAAGCGAAAGTGAAATTTTCCTTATTCTTATTCCAATATCAAAAATTGTTCAAATAAAGAAGTCGTGCCCCTAATTTCGAACCCCAACACCACTGCATTGTAAAGAATAAACAGTTATACTCTGAACCGGTTCTTGTAGCATGCAGATAATGAGTAAAATTAATTTACCTTAAAGTTTGCGCCATACTCAATCCACACGTGCACCAGTCAACACGCGAGCCTTGAATGAGATCCAAAAACACATGCCTGCGGCACAGTTCTTTTTTGCCGGTAGTTACATTATCAATACTTAATCGCGAAGTTCACACTTTGACCTCTGCTGTGACGTAATAGCACCCAGAGAATGGTTATATCTAAGTGCTAGTGCGATATCCTTGATAGCAATATACTTGTCACGGTTGAAGCATAAAACTTATTGTATTATGACTACAATGTGCAGTACATTTTATGACAGAAGTAAGAATCGTGAAAATGGAGATTACTCCTAGATGCCGGACAAAGCGTGTTGCTAAATGAGGGTATTTTGTATAAATACAAGTCTATTTCATGCCTGTAAAATGGTAAAATAATAATAATTCTTTTGTTTATCTATTAGGATCAGCAGTGGAGTCTTAAATGATTACTTTAGTAGGCTACATCTGTTTGTTGCTCTACGTGACTTGAAAAAGCAAGTAGAGTTAATGGAGTTAACCGTTAAGTGCCTTTAAAGGTGGTTATGCATATCCCTTTTCTAATATTGAAATAGTAGAATACTAAAAGTATACATGACAGCAAACACCTTTCAGTGATTGATATCTACTGCAGTGTATCGTACCCGGCGGGAGCTCATGTGGTTCGGATTCCACGTTAATCAGTAGGTCCACGTCTCATATAGCCTCGCTGCTGAACGGGACGTCAAACTCAAAATCAACTCAACTGCAGTGTATCGTAAGTTTTTCTTAAGAAAATTTCTCTCGACTGACATAAATTTTCCCTTTTCCTATCAAATTGTTCCTAGTTTGTTGGGTGTCCAATTTCTATTACAGAAATGACGTGATCAGATTAAATTAAGTATATTAGAGGAAATGTCAACCATATTTGTTTTGTTAATTTGCTTTTTGCTTCTATTGCTGTACTTTTTTCTTAACTTTTTGTTATAAAAACTACACACAAATACACCAGCCAACAATGGGTTCGAATTATGTTACTTTGAACACACACACACACACTATTGCTATTGCATTGGATTATTTGTGAACAAAGAAAATTTAAGCATTTATATTAGCCAATCAATCAGCGCAAGAATTTCCCTGGGTTTTTACGTTTTATCGAAAAAAAAAACTTCTCCACCTTTGCAAAATTTCCCTACAGTAGTGTTAATTTCCCTCAAACTACGAACACTGATCTACCGGTTGAAATTGAAACTTCACGTGATCCTCTTTATTGTGTTTAACAGAGTTTATGAGTTATCGGTGTAAGGATACGAAAGCTTATAGTTTCACTTCAGTATATGTTTATGATGTTTTATTTTTCAGTGACTACTGATTGGATCTAAAGCAAATTTGGTGGTAAAGTAGTCTGTCGTGTGGTCTAGTTCGGTCAGGGACAAGCTGTGCTTGGCTCGGTCCGGCAATAGCTTTGAACGCCGGATGTTTCTAAGTTCGGCTCACTGACTACCACACTCCCAAAAACTTGTTTACTTTATTACTTCTATTAATGAGACTGAAAAAGTCTTTAATATCTTTCTGACCGAGAATATCACCAGAAATCGAACCCAGAACGCTCGCACCTAAGGTTGGTGACTGTGTTTCGTGGGGTCACTTTTCTTGCAAGGAGATAACAAGACTACCTGGACACTTCTTTTAAAATTAGAAGCTATTTCCATTCAAGAATAAATGGAAACATAACATAACAACAGAAAAAATGTGTATTTTAGTGAGTAAAAATAACTGAAGGTTTCTTGTGAGATAGAGGAGGCGCACGGTTGCTCAGTGGTAGAGTGTCTACCTCTGGTGCGTGGGGTTCCGGGTCCGATCCCTGGCGAAGTAAGTTTGAGGTGGACAACATTGTGTCCGCGTTTTTTTGGGGGGGGATACTCCCATTCAGTGTTTCTTTCAGAAACAATGTTCTGGGGGGACACTTAGTATATTGGGGGAGCACTACTGATACTATTCTATTTACTATTATATTATAGACGTATAATTTTGGTCTGCATTGGGGGGGGGCAGTGCCCCCCTAAAAGACAGGTCTGGAAGAAACACTGCTCCTATTTCCTCCCACTTTCTCATTGCACCAATTCTATCATCATCCACTTGCTTTAATCATTTTCTCCAGTGGCGTATTTAGGGAAGGCTTAACCCCCCCCGCAAATCTTTCTTACTATAGTAAAGTATATGAAATATCTTGCAGAATTTTCACATTTTCAGGAAAAGCCCCCCTAAAGTTAGCAAATCTCCCCCGGAACAAAATCGTAAATACGCCACTGATCTCTCTTAGCCTAAAGAACATAATCATGCACTTAAACTGAAATACGTATTTCTTTTTTCTTTTTTTTTTTTTTTTCCCTTTAGCTAGAATCTGTCGTGATTTGTAAATGTTATGTATTATTCCCTTTTAATGAGTAATATGAGGAAATAATACAAGGAAATAATTTTCCCTTCGTCTTGTTCTAACTGTGCAATTTATTCGTAAGACGTATATATTCTTTTAATGACCTTGCCAAGTATTATAAAGTTTTATCCTTGTTTCGAAATAAGTTCGTATATGTTAATTTTAACTGTTGCTTTCGTTGGACATAAGCATAATAATGCTCACTCTAATCCATCGATCATGCTCACATATTGCTTTTTTTTTATTGATCATAAAATATCGCTTTTGAAAGAAGTGGCTGATAACTGAGCTTTTGTCATTTGTTTAGCAAAGTGGTATCAACTGTTGTTGAGATACCTAGTGAACTTGACTGATAATTACTGTCTTTTGCGTTGGTTCTTTCCGGCGAGTCTGATACAATTTATAGTACACTCACGGTAAAAAGTTCTCTCCTTACCAATTCAAATATTTATAAATTTATACGTCCACGAAATGAGTGGGATAAATCCGCGCAAACAGTCGATCAAGTGGTTGATAACTCGGAGTGTACTGTTTTCTATGTTGCAATTAAACTCGACAAAATACATGACTTTCGATAGAGATTTGGCAACAGGACAACAAGAAGGATACAGTCTCCTGAGCTGAGTATGGAGTAGTGATGAGTGCAAGAGTCTTGGTCTTGCAGATTTTGCAAGAGTCTTGCATGCAAGACCAAGACCAAGACTCTTGCGCAGGAGTCTTGCACAAGTACCGGCTCAGTGGTAGAGCGTTCAGTTTTGGTGCTGGGGTCCCTGGTTCGATCCCAGCTTGCACCATGTGAGATTTTTTGGTGGACAGGGACTGTGTGCGTAGGTTTTCTCGTTTCCTCCTACTTTCTTCATTCCACCATTTCATTCATTTCTCATCATCACCATCTCTCTCAGCCTCGGTGCATAATCGTAGCACGTAAAACCAGGGGCGGATCCAGGATGGATTCTGGGGAGACGGTAGGTTGTAATACTGCTACTTAGAGCTAGAGCTACTTTTAAGAGCTCCAAACTCTGGGATGGGTTTAATATATATATTAAAAATCTCTTCTGGAGGGCAATCGCCCCGATCGCCCCCTGGTTCCCCCACTGCGTAAAAGTAGATGTTACATCATTTCAAAACATATTAGTGGTGTTCTTCTTCAAAACTAAAGAGAAATGTAGTATTGAATTCCATACACCATAGGTGCCGAATATATGGGTATGGCCCCTTGGCTCCAAGGATAAAGCATCCGGTAGAAATTTGTAATGTATGATCAAAAAATTAATATCGAAATAACATTTTCATGACATTGTCAAAAACTTGTGTAGAAAAAATATGTGACCGCAAGTTTGATTTCATGGGCGGGTGCTTATACGTTGAATAATTGTTTATCAATATAACTTTTAGCCTGCTCAGGTATATGGCACACGAGGTTTGAGCGATATAACATTATACAACAATAAATAATCCATATTCATAAGTGATAGTGATTTTGTACAGTTATTTCAAATAACTTGTAGTTTGATGCTGTGTTTTTGTATTTCTAATATGGGTCAAAAGTATTTGTGTAAGTTGAGTTTACACAAAAGACATGGATAGTTGAGTCGTTTTCAGTTTTTACTCAAGTTATACTAAAATATTAAGAGGTTTGATTATAATCGTTATTATTTTAATTTTTCTCTCTCTCTTTTTTGTCCAATATTGCTAACATATCATCATAGTTATTCTGCCATTATTGGCAGGTCACTTGTTGCAACTCAGAAGTTTGGATATATGGTGGTCCTCAGCTAGTCTCTTCATCTTGACGTAGCAATTTGCTGTTTTAATACCTTCCTTCAACTACAGTCTCCAATGCCCCTTCCCTCTTTTTCCTTCCACCATATTCTCTAGCATGTCCCTCATAATAAAGTCCCTCCTCAGCCAATGTCCCAAGCAGTTCCTTTTCCTCCTCTTAATTACATCTAAAATTCTTCTTTTCTCCTCTACTGCTATTAACCCAGCTAATTCTCTCCTTTTATCGAAAATCTCCAATATATATATATATATATATATATATATATATATATATATATATATATATATATATATATATATATATATATATATATATATATATATATATATATATATATATATATATATATATATATATCGCTTTTGCATAATGTGCATGTTTCTGTTCCATAGACTACATATTGGAATAAGTAAAATAAAATCTCACTCAATATTTAATTGGAAGTTTGTTCAATACAAAGATTAGCCAATCGTAGTTGAAAATAAAAAAAAAAAATATCTGATGTATTTAGAGTCAGATGTCTAATGTCTAAAAATAATTTACCAATTTATGGTATTTCAGAAATCTGTGCCGTCTTGATTTTCTTTCATGCGTCTCCGCAATTTGGGAACCAGTAGAGTATTGAATCTGTTAAAGAATATATAAAAAGGTTACGAAACATTGTAATTTATCTTATAACTAGCGAAGCGTGGGGACCCATTGAAAAATATTAAAAAAATAAAGATTATCACCTATGTTGTATACTATCATCATACTTACACGAAGGTAAACTATATTTCAATTAGAAACATACATTGTATTTTCGTTACTATTGGCGCATTGTAGAATTTATCCAGAGTAAAATTTACGTATGAAAAGCATAAGGTTTCTTAATAGCAAGACTTGCAAGACTCTTGCAGCAAGACCAAGACCAAGACCAAGACCAAAGGTTCCAGTGCAAGACCAAGACCAAGAGTGTCCCTCCTATAGCAAGGAAATACCTGCTGTTTTATGGCGAAGGAATTGACGATTATGAAGCTAATTTTCTTTTCTTTTCTTTTTGAAGTTCATTTCTAGCAAGTGTAGTTTGCGAAGTACTTTTCTGTTGGAATAGATGTTAGTCGCTGGGAGAGACATCAAGACAATACGGAGGATAAGGAAGGAGAGTCTGTACCGTCGTTCGAGCGTCATGTGGGCGTGCAGTGTCGTGCAACATGAGGAAATCATGTCTATACACTATTACTGAATATATCCACACTACGCCTTTGTTTGACGGTGTTCTGTTTGAAGAGCCCTAAAATTTTAACGCTTTACAGTAGTTCAGGTTCCATCTTAAACTGTAGGTCTACCGCTCATATAGCCATGGTGCTGAAAATGAACGTTAACTCCAACCAACAATTGCTGAATATTTGCGGACAAGTTTACATTTCATAGAGTTTAGCATTGTACAGATCCACAGGAAGGCCGGATCTACGAAATATTTCGCCCGGGGCAAAGATATATATCATATCTGCCACCCTTTCTTCCCAATTTTGCATCGAAATGGTGCCCATTATATACTCTCAACTAGCTACACCCCTGGGCAAATGCCCTGAATTGACACCCCCTTAGATTCGGCTCTAATCCACAGTATTAATAAAACAAAACTGACGACTTGTGTAAGAATTTAGGCAATGTTACACAAGTATTTATAATATATATTTGGTTCTTTGGTCAGCTTCGTTTTAAAATACTGTGGAATAATTCGAAAGCTGTAATGAACAAGATACAAGTTGTAACGATTCATAATGATGGTTTCACCACAACGGAGATCACCTTCTTCATACATCACCATCCCAAAACAACATCTTCTGAGGCTGGAGAAGTGATTTTAGGAACTGGGCTGGACTTGATCATGATCCTACCAAATTCATGACTATTTACGAATGTCGTAGTAGATACATTTTTCATTATAATCAATTTTTCATCCGATTTAAGAAACCTTCTATGATATTCTGTACTTTCAGAGAACTCTACATCCAGACGGCAATCTTTGTTGGCTGCCGTCATCATACCGATCTCGCGAAACCGAACGACAATGATGTGGAAAATTACACAAACTCATTTCCGAGGGCCCGCTTTGGGATTCGGAAAACAAATAGAGTTGAGTTTATTTTGAGTTTAACGTCCCTTTCAGCAGCGAGACTATATGAGACGGAACCTATTGATTAACGTGGAATCCAAACCACATTAACTCCCGCCAGGAATCGAACCCGGGTTTCCCACGCCAAAGGCTCGGAAAACGCATTGTATATACACAGCCCTATTCATTGGCGGATTAAACAAAACATCTTGGGGGAACTCTTTGTTGTGGAGTGGGATATGTTCCCCGAAATTACCCCCCCCCCCCAAAAAAAATAAAAGAAAGGTAAAACGAATTCAGGAAAAAGAGGGTAAAAGATATAATTGCTACGGAATTGTTACCTGAATGTCCCCTCCCCCGAAAAGATATTCTGTCTACAGGCCTGGTCGTGAGTATGCTTTACTAATTACTAAATATTTCGCTAAAAAAAAAAAAAAAAAAAAAATCAGGTTAAACATTTCTTAGAACGCTCATGATGTTTCTGTATTTTAGTAAAATGAATTAAACAAAAGGACAAAAGAACTTACAAGTTACAACGCAAAACACACTTTTCGGCGAATCTGTCGATATAATATTGTCGCGATCTGCGACAATGTCCCTATGACATTCAAAAATGTCGGTGCAATGTGGATTAAGATCGGATGAAGTTCGTTCTACACTGGCCACGCTCGAATGCAGGGTTACAAGGGTTTTCGAATAGTCACGTGAAGATTTTCGTCGCTGGTTGAAACGGATACGGTTCGAAAGGCTTCCAACGTAGTCCGTGATAGAGTTCCACCTTCTTCTTTAATTCTTTTCCATTTAGAAGTGCAGATTGCAAATTCAGAACTGAGGAGGGAAAACAGCATTTTTTTCTTCAGTTCAGATAGTTTTGTAAAATCTTTCTGCTAGAACGCGGAGATGTTGTTCAGACTTATGTCAGTTGTGTCAGTTGCGTGTGTTGGCAATAGAATGTTAAGTCCATATACATTTAAAACTTCAGACACAAGACGCGTTTTGAGGTCTTCTACAACCGACTCTATCAACGGAATGTAGACAGTTCTTCAGTAATAAGATGTCGTGTCATCTGTCCTGAAGTTCGTACGATGTGTTTGTCTTTAGGTGAAATGAGGAGTTCGAATCTGCACGTCGACACTAGCAGCCATTCTGGATATTGCTTCGAAAGTTGCCTTGAATTGTTTGCTGTTTGAACGCTTCTTGTTTAATGCTGCGATAGTGTCCTGAATGGCATCTGACGTTGCGTTCATGTCTAAATTTGTCTTCTGCAAAAGTCGATTGAGGGGAGGGATATCGTGAGAACACCCTGAAGACACGTAATAGTTACGATAAACTCGCTGTCATGCATGGCAGTAGAAAGTGCCCGTGCTTTGGCTGCTGTATCTAACTCGGACTACTTGGAACACACTGTAGAGCCTCGCTTATTTATTGAAATTTCACGTGAAATTGTAAGACAGCGTCATTCCGTTCAACCCATCTCGTTTCACACAATGTCTCCAACTGGCCACTAACCGTAAGCTTAAGGACAGTATTATGTTTAGACGATGCGGTGAAAAACGCAATGATCATTTCATTGTTCCCAGACAATTCCTCACGCACTGTACTGACGACGACCTGAAGATGGACAAGTTGAGGCTATGACTACAATATGAACAGTGCAGCGCGTTTGAAGCCTTCTTCTGGACCTCCTGCACTGCTCCGCGACTTTGAGAGGTCATGACGGCGCAACCATCTGTAGCAATACCAACGCAGTTTTTCAGGTCGAGTGAGAAGTCTCGTAGCAAAGATAGAACAATTTCTCCAATTTTCCCTCCAGTCAGTGAGAGTTCGGGCGGTTCTGCGTCTTCGGATTCCGAGCTCGAACCAATGTCCTCATGTTTTAGATTTGCTGATCGAGGATCAATGAAACCGACGCAGTCTTCTCTCATTTCACCCATGTGTTCGTACCTTAGACTCAAAGACAGCTGAGATGTGTGCGAAACGTCCGTAGTCATCAAACATAATAGAATAAAACTGACCCTTCCGTACTCGATTGACAATACTACAGACGTGATTTCTCATCCACAACCGTCAATGAGGGCATTTTGTGTGTTTTATTGGCAAAAATTATCCTTTTCGATGCTTTCTTCCAGTGATTCTTTAAGGCATCGTCACCACAAACCATTCTAAATTTGAGCAGTTCTCGAAAATTGCTCTCGTTGAACTTAGTTTCTGCATCGTTACCATCTGAGGTCCAATTATCCGTACAAGCATCGTCCTGTGGCCTTGAAAAACAATGCCTTGCCTTCCAAGGAATATCACATTCTCCAACATTAATTTAAGTTTGTCGTGATTTTGGATGACTTGTCCTCTTTACGAGTTAATTTGATTCTCAACTAAATTCACTGGTTCCAAGCAGTTTTTCAGACACGTTTTCCCCACCTCAAGAGCGTTAATGTGATATTGTGCCTTGTGAGTTTCTAAAATACCGTAGAAAGTAGCGAATTTCTTCAAAGGTTTAGTCACAAGAGTTTGGAGAGGCATGTTTCTTCGATAGCCCCCAATCAAACCCGTTACAAAAAGTAAGCAATATTTACAAAAAAAAAGCCCCCTCTCCTTATGGGAAAGAACCAGCCATGGATAGTTTTCCTGATGTTCTGGCCTCAATTAACATCGTCCTTCTTTCTGAGATTTATCAGATAATATGACTCGAGTTATTGTTAGTGTAAGCGATGCATGATGGACAGAGACTATTTTTTAAATAGAATTTAAAGAATTAACCCTCTTTTGAAATAACGCAAGAACGATCCCAAACTTTCGTTCGTGTGGCGGTAAGCTACAAGCGGCAGTGCGTGTAATTTTAATATTTTGGAGGGCTCTTAGGAAGGGGGGCGATTGCCCTCCCTTTTAATCCGCCCCTGGCCCTTTAGATGATGCTTCATCTCCAAAGGCCAAACCAAGTCGCTTGATGCATTGTTTTGGTGTTAAACTCTCTCTCGCTCTCGCTCTCTCTCTCTCTCTCTCTAGCGTTCACCTCTGGTGCTTGGGGTCCCGGGTTCGATCCCAGCCTCCGCCAAGTGAACTTTGTGGTGGACAAACACCGTGCTCGTGGGTTTTCTCGGGGTTCTCCCGTTTCCTCCCACTTTCTTCATTCCACCATTTTCACTTATCTCTCATAATCACCGTCTCCTTTAGCCTAACCGGCATAACCGTGGGACGTAAAACTCAAAGATTTCATTTCTCTCTCTCTCTCTCTCTCTCTCTCTCTCTCTCTCTCTCTCTATATATATATATATATATATATATATATATATATATATATATATATATATATATATATATATATATATATATATATATATATATATGGTGTTTCAAAACAACACCGACAACGTTTGGGAGGTGATTCCTGACACCAAAATAAGACAAAAAGTATAGACCAACCTGGGTGCACAAATGCTTCCTTTCGGAGTTATAGGCTGTCGAAAACATGAAAAAATGAACTTTAAAGGTCCATAGCTCCAAAACTATGGGATCTATCGTGGTCGGGTCAAGATTTCACTTAGGAACTAATATGTGCTCTATCCAAAAATACATGTTTCAGAATCCTAAGGTATCCACGCAACAATTTTTGTACAGGTAGTTTGGTTACGGGCATATAATCTGAAGTACTCACTAACTATTTATAAAAATTGTTGCGGAAGTACTGCAGAATTCTAAAGCATGTATTTTTGGATAGACCACAAATTAGTTCCTTAGTAATGTATTGACCCAACTACGGTAGGTCCCATAGTTTTGGAGATATGGACCTTTAAAGTTCATTTATTCACGTTTTCGGCAGCCTATAACTCCGAAAGGAAGCATTTGTGCACCCAGGTTGGTCTATACTTTTTGTCTTATCTTGGTGTCAGGAATCACCTCCCAAACGTTGTCGGTGCTGTTTTGAAACACCCATTGTTTGAAAGTGTTCACGAGAAATATCCACTTTTCACACAAGACTACCTTTAGACTGTGGTGAAAATTAAACGAATAAGCTTAAACAAGCAATCAAAGATAATTTAAACACAGAAATGTTTATTCTTCCGAATCTTATAGTAGGGGAATACTAGTTCCACTGTTATAGTTTGCAGAAATATTTTCAGAAGCCCTCGTATATTGTCATATTTAAATATTTAAAAGTTTAAGTCTTGGCCAGACCATAATTTTATTTCTTATTATTGTGTGTAAAACCAACATAACAGCCAAGTAAGGAAGAAAAGTACATTTTGAATAGATGTGTGTCCGCATTTTGGCATTTTGAGAACATGTTAACTATGGATTTAACAAGTTAGTTTAATAAGTTGTACATTCTCTTTAAATATGTATTTAGTTCATTAAAACTGGAGGAAATTCACTCCAAGAAAGTACATTATTATTATTATTATTATTATTATTATTATTATTATTATTATTATTATTATTATTATTATTATTATTATTATTATTATTATTATTATTATTATTATCTACTTTTGCTTTGGTGGCAACAGACTGATAACATTGTTTCATGAACAAGATTGGAGCACCTTGCTTATCTTACGCTAACCGGTTTAATCTAGTATATACCAGTTATACTGAAGTGAGGTGTAAACACTTGACATTTTGATATCTAAATCTCTTGAACGAAAGTATTTTGTTATTGTTAACATATAACAAGTCATTCGTTTTAAGATAGAAGCTTCCATGCGATGGATCCTTTGCTTATTTCTTCACACACGAACTTATCTCCCTGTAATATTGCCTACCGACTTTAATCTTCTCCCTGCTTTACCTTCTACAGAAGCTAGGTTATCCACAGGTTCAGACGAGACAAAAAATAAAGTTTTTTTTTTTTTTTTTTTTTGCTTCGTAAATATGAATAGAAGTTTTGTCTCGTCTCAATTCTCGGGAAGTTTCTTCTCATCTTGTTTAAAAAATTCATCGTTTTTTCTTGTCCCATAAATGTATATACACAGTAGATTTCTGACTAGAGATGGTATCCAGCAGAAACCAGGGGCGGATTCAGGGGAGGGCGATCGGGGCGATCGTTCCCCCCCCCCCAGAAGAGGAAACTTTTTTTATTTTATACATAAATAAAACCCATCTCAGAGTTTGGAGCTCTTAAAAGTAGCTCTAAATAGCAGTGTTACAACCCACCGCCCCCCCGGAAGACCGTCCTGGATCCGCCCCTGGCCGAAACGAGACGAGACTCCATACAATCTCGGTCTCGTATCGATTAACAAATGGCTGTATCGATCTCGTCTCGAGTCGAAAATCGCTGTGTCGTTTTCAGTTCCCCGTCTCGATCAACAAATGAGGGAACTCAGTGGTAGAACGTTCATCTTTGGTGTAAGGGGACCTTGGGTCGATCCGAGCTCTCCTTACGTGAACTTTGTGGGCGACAAACACCGTGGTCGTGTGTTTTTCGGGGTTCTCCCGTTTCCTTCCATTTTCTTCATTTCTCATCATCATCATTTCCTTTAGCCTTGCCGGCATAAACGTGGCACGTATAACTTAAAGATTTCATTTCGATCAACAGATGCTTGTCTCGATCTCGGTCTCGTCTCGGTAGTATCGAAATAAATTGTGTAAAAATTTAAAATGTGTGAGAAGCATAATCTTATAGCCTTTCGCTTGCACTTGTTATTTTTTCACCTTGTTCTTCATTGGAGAATTATTATAGGTCGGATACCTCTTCATAGTTAAGTGGCTAAAACTCATGCTTTATATATGTGTGTTCGCGGGTTCAATCCAGGCTCGTATCCACGGGGGATCTAGGGGACCTCCCCCTTAATTTTTGCTGGCCCCGTCTAAAATTTTCACAGTAGACTTGCAAATGAACTATAATATGGTTGAATCGCTCCCCCCTAATTTCCAACGGGACCCCCCTACATTTTTGGGCTGGCTACCGGCCTGGTTCAATCCTCAGTGCAAGTAGGCAGTAACGAACTTCTCGATATATTTTTAAGAAGTGATAGGATAATACTTCTATTTTACGCAACATTCAGTCAAAAAAATCGAGTGCAATTCCTGTTCCCTAGTGAAAAGGACTCATGTTTGTAATAAAAATAACGATTTACAGTGGAGCAAATAAGAGTACACTTAGGGTCCTTTGGCGGTAAGGGAAATTTGGTATCACTAGTTCTTACGAATGGTTGTAGTAAAACAAAAAGTTTTAAACATATTTTTTCCTGGGTAATTAACTCTCTGTGTGGTAAAACATTGTTGGGGTGTTGAAACCTCATTTCTTTGCTTTACAAAATTACGTTTCGGAGTATGTTGGCAACAGGCCCGTATCCACGGGGGGCTAGGGGGCCGCTTCCCACTAAACTTTGGCTGGTCCCCCTAAAACTTTCACGGTAGGCTTGCAAATGAACTATAATATGATGATGAAGTATAATATGATTGGGTCGGGCCTCTAACTTCTACCGGGCCCCCCTAAATTTTGGGGCTGGCTACGGGCCTGGTTGACAACATGCACTTTGAGTAATTAAAATAACTGTAAACGGAATAACATTTATTGAATCTCAACTCAAAATTGTGTGCTGTTTGAAACGCCTTCGATAGATGTGATCAGATGTAACAATTACCCTCCTTTCTTCCGGTTATACGTCCATGAGTATGGCTACCCAAGAGAAATTGTCCTACCTTCCTATATGTAACGTAACAATGCACGAATTTTCGGTAACAAGTTATTTTTTTCTTTCTTTTTTTAATATTGGATGCTTTGATTGTGTATATAGGGACTTAAATCTGACCCGATGCCATCTCTTGGAAACCACTGTAGTCTTTGAATATCTTGTATGACTGAAGAATATTATTCCGTTAGTGGAAGCCAACAATACCTGAAGATTCTCTCATAGATATAAGGTTAAAGAAATGAGGTCACAAACTAATCTCCATAATCAGTGTTTGAAAGAAGCTGTTGAACAATGAACAGTTTCTTGTTACAAATACTAGGTGTCTGTTTCGCATATGTTCTACAAGCTTCTTTTTAAATGCAAGTAATAAAAAAAAATATGACGTCATATATATGTATCGTTTCATTTATCCGTGGTGCGGCGAAGTTACAAACTAATTTCCTTGTTTAAAAGTTGTCAGCCGCATGGAGGATTGCCAGATGTACTGGTTTTACCTTAAATTTCTTTCATATGCAGGTTTTCAACAAAATCAAACGGATATTCTGAACCAAGTCAAATTTAATGGAATCAGTAGTGTGTCGCAGGGGTAAAAGTGGATCTGAAAATGTAGGAGGACGGTAGATAGGCCTAGCAGCATATCTTCACCCCGTCCCCTGTCTAGTTTTGCCCATTGTAATTTGTAGTTTTTTAAGAACTGGCGGTACGCTGTACATATTTTTTGGAGGTGGGAAGACGACATCCCCTTGCGTTCCCCCTCACTTTTACCCCTAAGTGTATGTACAATACCAAATAACTCAATGCACAAAAACGATACACTACTAATATAATTATTTCATTTTACACTTATTCACAATTGATCTTCTTAACTTTGATGAGCATAATACTAGTTAGCAATTAGAGCATGACATCGCTCAAACCGGATTACTAAAACTTTAAATCCAAATTTTGCCACTAAGCGATTGAGAAACTATAGCAGAAAAAACTTACTAAATTTTTCATGATTCTTATTACATTTTTATTTCCCAATATACACATAAAAGATACAAAAAGAAAAGACCAAAAATCAACACACCTCAAACGTACTGTGCTCACTTTCCAGAGATGGAGTGGGTCAAGTGGGTCAAGTTTTCTGAGTGGCTCGTGGGTCAACAGCATGTAACCCACTGACCCATCACCCACCATGACCCACTGTGACCCACCACCCACCGTGACCCACTGCGACCCACTACTCACCATGACCCACTGCGACCCACCGACTCAGTATGATATACCGACCCTCTCTGTAGACAGTATCTTCTGAAGACTGGTAAATTTGTCTCCGTTTTACTTTCAAGACCTTCATTGCCCTTCCTTTTCCACTTGTTTCTGTCTACTTACCTGAGGTGAGTATATCTAACCAAGTGAAAAAAGAACTTCAGGCACTTTTGGATGTTGATATTTTTAATAGTAATAATAGCAATAGGACTTATACTACTACTTGGCTTTCGAGACCTGTGAGTTTTTAGAGCTAACTACTGGAAAAAATACATTTTTGAATCATTGTAATATATAAATTATTATATAAAAAATTGAAAGTAACTATGTGTGCCTGATCATCACGATCAAATTGCAGGGTCAAATGAAATTACTTTTGGTATATAGTTAGACCTTAATCCAAATTGGGATGTTATATTGCTTTTATTATAATGCATAATATCCTAAGAAGGTATTGAGTACGAATTTTTGCGAAAAAAAATGAGTATCTCGCAAGCCGTTAAACTTACGGAGCTGAAATTCAGTGTATTAACTCTTTATTGAAAATAAACAGAATGTGTCCTAGCATTTTTTTAAAATTCTCCTTTATGTGGGGGGAGGGCACTTTCTATATATGGAAAATTGGTAGTGAGTTGGTTTGTAAAAATGATCGAAAACGATCGATGTTACTTAAGAAAAAAATCAGAAACAAAAAAATATAGTGCTTGGCTTCATATATCCATTGTTTTCTGCTATAATAATTGCTGAAGCTTGTGTTTATTATATGGAGCACTTACAGCACAGGGCAATCAACCCATAAAGTTGTGAGAAAAATAGGCATAAAATTTGTACTGTAAGCTTAATTACACGGAAATTTGAAGTTTGGATTGTAATCATAACTGTATGGAAAATTTTACACTTTTTTCCCTTTACGTTGGTCTACTTACTTTGATTTGGAACTTTGAAATTTCATCCTTTTTTTCCACTGAAAAGTATTGATAATTTAACAAGGAAATAATTATACTATGATAATTTAATTGAAATTCATCGTAATTTGGCACATGGCAAACAGCAGTGTGGTAATAGAAGTTGAAGAAGTAGGGAAATTCCCATTCACCTCTGAACACTTTCCAGGAACCTCGTTCCTTTTCGCTTTCTAGACGGGGGAGGGAACTTCGTAATGGTATCAAACATTCATGTGTAATTACAAAAATTAAATTTATAAACAAATAAGATACCATCAGTTTATTCACAAGATTCCCTATCAAAGGCGTTGTAGATGAAGTTTCTGTTCTACATGGGTCGACATTGCCAACTGACATGGTCGATATGGAAAAGATGTTGTATGGTGATAGAGAGATGATACTTCTTGCTGAGTATTTCAAACCTGACCAAGGAAAATCGTTATCAGACTTAAGTCTAACAAGTAGATTGTCGATGAGAAGTTGCAGAAATCGGGTAGAAGTATTATCAATTTCCACGACAGAGTGGGAATGAGGATTTCCCCTTATGAATTTACAGATGACTGATATTAGAAATAGACTAAGTGCTCAAACATTGTCTAACTTGTTGCTCATCAATGTTAATGGCCCACCGCTAGACATGCTCAAAGTAGACGAGCTAGTTATTTCTTGGCTGAAGGATGGACATCATTCCACTGTGGATGATTTACCGCCAAAAAGTTACCAACAGGAAATAAATCCGATTTCAGATTTGTTTTAAGGTGGAAAATTACGAGTTAGGAAAATATATATACTTGTATTACTAATGGCTTATTTGTGTTATTCAACTTTGTACCTAATTTTTAGTATGTCTCTTCTTTGCTTACTTTGAATAAATATTCATAATAATTGCAATTATGCATATTTGTAACTTAAATTTAACGTGGTGTTTTACTAGGCCTATTACACAAATTACAATTATGAGCATACTTTATGGAAATGCTCTCACATAAGGTACCCGAGCGCCTTTATACCCTATGAACAACTGATTTTTCAAGTCTTTTGTGAGAAAAATACTGTGAACTGAGAAACCATAACCTTTTCCATATTGTACAGGAGTATTTTCCTGCAAATAGAAGTTTGTTTTGGAATGCGTTCAGAAATTAACACTTGCAAGAATACTCTTTTAGTACAAGTATATTTTAGGCACACACTAATTTCCCCCCACCTCGAACTGTTTCAATTTCCTCACTGACAAACACTTTACCATTTTATATCGTAAAGGTCAGATCCACCATTATTGTAACAGAGTTGTGCTTGAGCGATTGACTAGAAATTCAAACTCCGATTAGTGACAATTTCACAGTCTTGTTTTATTACAAGTGTAAACTCTTTAGTCAGTTCAGTTCAGAAGAGCCCGTGGATCGTGTTCAGAGGTAATGACGATGGATTTTGGTGAATCAGAGTAGGTCAAAGTGGATGAGAGTGGTTCATGGTGGGTGGTGGGTCAGTATGGGTCACCGTGGGTGGTGGGTCATGGTGGGTGGTAGGTCTGAGTGGGTCATGGTGGGTGGTGGGTCAGTGGGTGGTGGGTCACGGTGGGTGGTGGGTCAGTGGGTTGTGGGTCACGTTTTCATTGACCCACGCCAAGTCTGTCACTTTCCCTACTCTGCAGTTAATCCCTTCTTGCTATATCATTCCTTACCATTCTAATCTCTTTTCTACATTTCTAATGTAATTTCATTAAGGTATTCCCAAGCATAATGTAATAATAATTACAGCAAGGTGTGAAAGAATTTGTCAGTTTACATCCCCAGTCATCTCCATTGTTTTCTCAGCTACAAGCGTGTAAATAAAGAGGAAAATAAAACAGGTTATATTAAAATGCAAGGGGCATTTCCAAAGAATAGGGTATAAATAAAAAAATCAAGTACAAAGGTAAATTCAAAATAAAGAACGTGTATAAATAGATAAATAAAATAAATACTTAATAAACAAGGTGTTTCGTGATGCTCACTTTCCATTAGATTATGGATTGCTCAAATATGCTGCAAATTAATCTTTACACATTCTGATCTGACAATCAATATTTTTCTAACTTATATATATGCCCAGGAAGAAAAATCAGCTCAGCCTATTAAAGATCTCAGGACACCTTCCACATCAACTCAGACTCCAGCACCAAGGCCTACAGTTGGTTATCTATAATCCTCGGTTAAGCGGATTGCAAACAGTGGCGGATCTAGCCCGGGAACGGGGGACCTAGGCCCCCCAGTATTCTGAGTGACAAAAATAGTTTAAGCTATCATTTATGTACTTTTTTGAAGTTTATAGTAAACTCATGATATACCTATCATAGACTGGGTTCTGACAGCCCCCCAGGCCCGTAGCCAGCCCCAAAACTTAGGGGGGGCCCGATCCAACCATATGATAATTCATCACCATATTATAGTTCTTTTGCAAGCCTACCGTAAAACTTTTAGGGGGCCAGCAAAAATTTAGGGGGGCCCGGCCCCCCTAGACCCCCCTGGATACGGGCCTGATCCCCCCAGTTTTTACCTTATATATCCGCCTCTGATTGCAAACATGAAACCACCAACAAAAGATGCTGAATCCTCAGTTGAAGCAGAACCAGTGACCACTGAGAACTAAGTCATATACGGTAAGCTAGCTGTACTTGGAAAAGTGAGAAAAAAAAAATAAAAATGTTGAAATAGGGAATTTAGACTATGATTACGTTACGAAAACAATTAACAAAAACAAGAAACCACATCTGGAATGAATTTCCGAATATTACGTTTATATATACCCCCGGTCGCACTAAACTATACTTTAAAGCACTCGGTTCTACAGACAGTGACAAAAGTTCTTTCGATTTGATGAAATTAATTTCGTAAATAACTTCAGAATGGAAGGACATTTGAGTATAGCTTTCAATAAGTTAAAAGCAATGTAATTTTCTGTACGTACCGTTATTCCCAAAATAAATTTTACCAAACGGAAATAACTTTTGCCACTAACTTTATTTAAATATGATTATAAGAACTTGTAAACAAACCATTCTGCTGTGTTATTTTCCAAATATTCAAACATAATACCAAAATGTTGTGAAATCATTAACCACCAAAATATTATACGCCAAAAATATTATGAACACTATTTAACAAACTGAAACAGATTTTGAAAGGCTGTTTGATTATTAAAAAGCTGTAGATAGTTTACAAATAACCGATTTTATTTTTAAAATTTCAATTTCCAACATAAATCATGGTTCATTCCTAACTTTGATAAGTTTTAGAGTCTGTTAATCAAAAACTTGAACATTAAGTTGTATATTGATAAATTAGTTATCTTCCAATGATATGATAAGAAATCACATTTTTACAGTTTATGATAAAACATGAAAATACAGACACTTGCATCCAATTTGTTTAGTTCAAAGTGTCAAAATATATATATATATAATCCACCAGACTTTTACTAGCCGTGCAGTATTGTCCGGACTACTATTGTTCAATCACATGCACCCAAACGTGCTCATTTATTATTTGTAAAACTGGAGAACCTAAACAGGCTCTATCGTTAGCAGAAATTTTTTTTTTACATAACCGTGGCCATCTGCTACATGGCATTTATTTACACAATCAACAAAACGCACTAATCAATAGTAAACACATGACAAAATCACACTTAAAACGAAACCTTAACCTAACTCTAATTTTATCTAACTTAAACCTAAAACACAAACATACACATGACGTAAGCACACTAAAATTTTCTTCTTCGACTGGCAGAGAGGCTATTAGATAAAGACTTCTATAACTTGGAACGAACGTATTCTGTATTGCACGAGTATAAATTTTGAGGTTAGAAATTATAGAATAAGTAAATAGATAATGAAAAAAAATATTACAAAAGATGAATTTGGGTTAAGTCCGTTTCCAGCAAAACTTTTAAGATTTGCAGGGAAGATATGGATAATTTGATGGTTTGTGTGCTTGATAATATGTAAGGATCTCGAAAAATATCTTTATTTGTTATATATAAACGGTTACAAACATGAGACTATTCGGCGAGCAAAGGGAACTACTTGGCGCAAGGTAACCGAACAGTTGCATTGTGGGAAAAAACGAACATTTATGTTATCAAAATGGCGAATAAGGGCAGTGAACTAACAGTTTTAACACTTGTAAAGCAATACGTTGATAACGAGCAAAATCTTTTAAAAGTTTGTGAAGAGCACGGGTTAATGAACCTAATAACAAATTGCAGAAAATGTGGAAAGGAGATGACAGCGAAAAAACGTGGCGAAAGCGGACGCCCAACTTCGGAATAAATGCCATGAGTTTAAACAACACAGTAAATGCTATTATGGAAGAGTAAACTTATTTAATTTAGTGGTGAAACAGCGGTATTGAAGGATTGATGTTAAAGTAGCAACCGTTTTGTTATTTTTCACACTAATAATTAATTTTTATATTGTGAAAATATTCTAAACAAATAATTTTATAGTATATGAATCTTTTAATTGTGAATGACCTTAATTGGTGGCACTGATATGGTTTGGCAGGGCCAAGCCCACATACATCAATGATACGGTACTGAACATAGAGTAATTATATAGTATAAGAGATTTCAGCTGCTGTTCCCTCTGAAACTATAGAGACCGTGGCCCTACACTCAAGGAATTTGGGTACCACGAACTACTAAAAGCAAGAACGAATCAAATCATTCAGAGCGCCTGAATCTGATAGAATTAGCCAATGAAACACTTAGCTACTGCCAATAACAGACGATGCAGTTAGTTACAACTCTAGCCGGTAGTGTCGCAGAGTCACTTTTGTTGCATTGTGGGGAGAAATTAATTTCCATTAGTTATATAGGAAGTGGTTTATCAGGATAATCAGTGGTACTGAACTTTTACATGCACTGACATGTAAATGACATATACTGTAAATTTCGATTTACATACTTGAGAGTGCCTAAGGCCAAAATTGTAACAATTTAGTCCTCCATCAGAAACATCACAGTCGAAAGACCTGATTGTAACCTCAGGTACAACAATTTTCTAGTAACTTATCATTCAAGAAATAAACGGATACATGATGGACATCAAATTACTACACTCCGAAGAGAAAATACTTAAATACTTTTTAAATACTTACATACTAAAATAACCTAATAATAATGCCTAAATACATTAAAAGAAAATAATAATAATAATAATAATAATAATTATTATTATTATTATTATTATTATTATTATTATACACAGGCCCGTATCCAGGGGGTCTAGGGGGGCCGTGCTCCCCTAACTTTTTACTGGCCCCCTCTAAACATTTTACGATAGGCTTACAAATGAACTATAATATGGTGATGAAGTATAATATGGTTGGATCGGGCCCCCCTAACTTCAGCCCCCCCCTAAAGTTTTGGGCTGGCTACCAGCCTGATTATACATAAACATTATATACAACAGAAAAATATTTGAAAACTAAAGCTTATTAACAATAAATTTGAATCTTTTACACTAAGTACAAAATATTGATACACCATGCTTTAATATTTGAGACACAGTGATTTTTAATATGAAACACTATACAGGGTGTTAGGAAACATCTTGGATGATGATACATTATATAACGCATAATATATCGAGAGCTAGCAATCACCTAGCTGCACAAACACACAGAAACATTGTTTGAAATACTCTATAATGTTACCATATTAATGATATTGTCATCGTATCACACGTTCAATTTCTTTGAAGTGACGCTATGGCATGTTATTACATAGCCTACTTCAGGCCTACATATTAAACGAAAACTTACAATGCCCCATTTACTTTTTTTTTAGGTTCAGAAACTAAAGGACGCAATAGTATTACAAAAAAAAAAAAAACTTTATACAACATTAATATTGCCAGTGATAGGACGAGACACATGTCAATTTAAAGTATTTTAGTGTCAAATATTTTATGATCATAATATGAGGTATATTAGAGCTAGAGCAAATAGGAAAACAGTTACAAGAGATTAAAAATTTGACTTTTTTCAAAAGGTTTTATTTCGGAAAAGTGATTAGATGAATATCACATTGAGTCATGTAGATCGGAGTTTATCAATCTTTCTGACGTCGTGGTCCCTCTTTACTGACTGTTAATTCCCTTTGCCCCCCTATTAAATGAAAAATCATTGAAGAAATATTTTTACATATCATAAAATTCAAATGATTACTTACAACACTATATGTATTATTTATGACAATACAATACTGCTATAAATTGATATATTCGGAAAAATATATCAATTACATCTAATATTATGAATTTAACATTTACTTCATTTGATGGGTGATTAATCTTTGAGCTTAGTTTTGTAAGTTTCTTATTTCTTCTTTTATTCTTTATACTCTATTATTTTCAATTACTTGAAACCTAGTTAATGTATGTTGCAAATATCCGAGGTGTGAACATCATAATAAGATGAAATTTAGTGAAAATAAAATGTCCCATGGATTCCGTTTTAATCTCTGTCTGATCCCCGAGGACCCACGGACCACAAATTGTGAAACACTAATGTAGATAATATAAAGTAGACGTAATGAATGTAATGTCTTTTAGAGCAATTTTGTATCTCAAACGATTCCATTAGTAAAATTTGCAACACCGCTGAACATAACGAAATTTCGAAAATTTGATTTAATTACAAATATCAAAAATTGTTGCATTAATGCACTATACTAACAAAATGAAGGCAACTATTTACGTATTTAAAAATTTCCCACAAATACGATAATTTTAAGCTGAATAGGAACCTCAACCCCTGTTTTTCATATCTCCTCCCGGAGCAGTTGAGGTATGATCGAAATAACGAATAAGAACCAAATTATTGGATATAAGCATTCAAATTTAAAAATTAATATGGAAAATTAATCTTGTGACAACACTCTCGAATTCCTTTTATACTTTATACTTTTTTATTCAACGACTTTCTACTATTATGCTTACTGCTAATAATAATTACGGCGAATAAATTTTCTGAGAAAATGCATGAAGTGAAAACAACAGTAGAATGAGGTTTATCAACGACTTTGATTTACATTTTAATTGCTGTAAACGGTATTATGATATTTACAGCTATTGCAAACCGTCTACGTGGTTAATTCGACTTGATAGTTACCCAAACAGTCTCTTAAAACTAAGCCTTGAATGTTTGTGATAGTGTAGCCTCCTTAGTTTTTAGCACTGAATAACTAATGTGGTATTATAGATTTCTATTTAGTATGTGGATTTGAAGTACGTAATAATCTGAATTACTGTTATTTTGAAAAGATAGAAACAACTTTTGTTAGGTGGGCAACAATTTAATCTGATGGTTGCATAAAATGAGAAACAATTTCACCTTCGATATTTTCATCGCTTTTTATCTACTGCTATACTATCTCGTGTTATAAAATTTACAAAGGTTTTCAGCATAAATGGTCCACTGGTTGGGCTGACAAGTAGTGCGCTTATCTCTGAGAGAATGACTTGTTTAAGTTATAATGAACGTTTAATATTCTTGGTACCTTTATTGTACTCCACAGCAAATATAACCTTGATATATTATACCTCGCTTTTTTCATATACTGGGGAAATAAGTGAGACCACATGACAGTATGGTGTCAACATACAACACGACTGGAAGTACGTCCAGCCGGTCAATACTTCTTTCCAAATGGTTTATCGGGCAAGCATGGGTTCATGGAATTACATTGCAAACACGAGAAAAAAGAGCCATTATATGCAACAGTGAAGCGATAGACACTATGGTGCGCAGGACATTGGGAATGTGGGTGCTAGATCTAAAGTACCGCCATATGGAATGTCGTCCTCCCCCTTCCCCTAAGAAAAGATAGCGTCATTGCACCCGACGCTGCGTCGGCAACGCACGGCACACATGCAGACGGGAAATAATTTACACGTAATCTCTTCTCAGTTTGTAATAATTCTACATAAAAAAGTTTGTCTAATGGGGGTGCCAAGGCACCCATGCACCCACGTTGCGCACGCCTATGGCGATAGATTGCAGAATGTAAATGTTGCCACCAGAACAGCGCAAGCAAACTACGTCTGGGACCACCAATAACACTCACCAATACGGTAGGTGTATGATCCGCTTGTTGATGATTGCTGTAGGGCTGAAGCAACCATCTCTACTGTATTGAGCATATCTAAGGAAAGAATGTAGAACATTATAAAAGTAACACACTTTTGATTAGGAAACTTATTGTTCGCTGGGTTCGAAGAAACCTCCATTCCGATCAGAAAAGTCAAAGAGTGGTACTATCGGAGCAAAATCTGCAGAGTGGTTTGTAACAGATTCTGGATTCTCCATTTTGTCCCAGAAACAAAGAAACACTGGAAGTACTGGAAACACCATTTGTTACCAAGGAATTCAAAGAGCAAGCTTCTGCTGGGAATGTATTTCCTGTTGTGGCAAGCATTTTCTAAAATACAGAAGGTTGTCATCTTATTGATTTTCTGCACAAGCATTGCACCAAAACAAGACCATATTTCACAATTTGATCCTTCAACTGCGAAATGTCATTGAACACATGATACATGAATAATTGGAGAAAATTGTCATTTTTCTTCACGACAATGCTTCAACGCACACTTCCAGAGTTGCTCTTCAGGTTCTGGAGGACAGAGTTCGACGTGTTACCCCATCCATAATACTCACCAGACTTACCACCTTTCAACATTTTTATCTTCTTGAATCTGAAGCTACTTGGAACTTGAAACACATGTTGCGATATATGATGCATTCACTGATGTTGCGAGGTCATATTAAAACTGGACAAACAATATGATACCTTTCTTAAACTGTAGGAAGACTACGTTAAAAATCTTAGAAAGTTAGTGCACTTGTGATCGTTCTTTCATAGATACAGTGAACTATCTTCAACTATTTTCATCTTGCCGGCTCTCATCGTATATACTGCGTGTCTGCGAATACACTCCGTGATTTCGATTGATTATAGCATGTAAACTTTTTGCAATATCTTTATAAATATTGCAGGTGTCAAGAAATGTATTAGCTCAAAATATTTTTTTCTTCCCTACTGGTTCTAATATTCGCTCATTGTTCCGTTAGAGGACAGTAAATTTAAAATTGCGCTTGCCAAACAGCAACACAGCTGGTGTGCTTTCAAATTTCATTCAACAAAGAGTGTTATGTCTGTGCAACGTGCTTACAGGCCTAAATTTGACATGACACCACCATCGAACAAGAATATTTTGAAGTGGTACAACGATTTTGTAGAAGAAGAGTGCATATATGAAAGCAAACAGGGCTTTTCGGCCAACCACAAGTCCTGCAGTAAGTTTTCGATTGTGTGAAGGAAACCTTTGTGTGGAGCCACAAGAAATCTGTGCGCAGAGATAGCCAAGAACTACAAATCCCAAGAAGTATGGTTAGCTAGTATTATGAAAACACTTGTACTTCTATCCGTATAAACTGCAATTGATGCAGAAGTTGAAACCTGAAGACCATCCAATGCGACTGCAGTTCTGTTCGGATCTCCAGTAATTACTCGAAAATGATGATAACCTGATGTCTAAGATCTTTTTCGATTATGGAGCAGGGTTCCACCTGCATGGAAACATCAGAAGACACAATGTGCGAATATGTGGATCAGAGAAGGTGGCACGTCATTCACCTGGAGGTAGAAAGTCAATCACCCAAGCGTAATATTTTTTGTGCAATATTAGAACGGAGAGTTTATGGACCAATCTGTTTCGTTCTGTGTCTGATGAAAGTTAGCTGAGTATCTTACGGATCTGGTTAATGCCACAACTTACTCTGACAGGAGATTATCTTTTCCAACAAGATGGAGCACACCGCACTGTCATCGCAATGTCCGTAAGTTTCTCTATGAGCTTCTGACAAACAGATGGATTTATGATGATGGACGCAGTGATTGAGTGTTTCTCCAGTGGTCTTCAAGGTCATCGGATCTTGCTGTATGTAGTTTCTTCGTGTGGTATAGTGTACGTATCTCCACTACAACCAAATATGGAAATTCTAAAGGAACGAATCACAGAAGCTAGCAACACAATCTTCCAAGAGTTTTGAGTGAGCTTGATTATCGAATAGATGTTTCCTGCATAACAAGTGGGATCTACATTCAGTGCCTTGGGAATATACCACATGAAACATATTTTGATATACCTTTAGGCAAAAAATGAACTCACAATTCCAAAACATTTTCATTTTACAATTAAAATCACAAAGCGTTTTTGTGGCTATATATAATGGCTGTGTCTATGTGTAGTGTTTTTGTATATCAGAGTAAACACAATCCTACAAGTGACAATTGTTCGAGAGCCCAATCCTCAGTCTCTTCTAGAAATCTTTCTTTCGCAGAATGTGGAGATTCACACATTAAACTACTTTCTGAAATATTTGCTACGTTTGACTCGTCATGAGCTATTGTAACATCACTTTGATGGAATCTCATTACATTAATTATATTACAGTCAGAGTGCATGGATTTTGTATTCATATACAACTGAACATTATATTCTGGTTCTTCAATTGCTGGTTCCAAATCTTCATCACTTAAAATTATATATACTATACTATAGTTTCTGAGATCAATTTGTAGATATATCTTGTGACGAATATAGGAAATCAGTTGCTGTGAGTTTTTTTATGTTGTTACCATATACATTAAGCAAATACATTTCTTTCCATTGCCTCCATTTTGGATGTATTCCGGAAATGTTATTATTTGGAATCTCAAAAGTTTTCTCAATTACGAGACCAAAATTTTCAAATTTGTCAATTTGGTTATTTCCAAGATTAAGAATGTTTAAGTGAAGACCTACGTCGTAAAAAATATCGGCGATATTATTAAATGACAAATCAATTATTTTAATATCTTTAGTAATGTAAAAATAGTGTGTTACATTCACACATTAACATTCTCCTGACATCTATGAACCTTGTCAGATATTCCAAGACGAAGATTTCTGAAAGAGTACGTAAGATCAGAGAAATTTGGAACTTGCACAATATGATTGTAACTTAAATCTAAAGATTTTATATTTTTCAAATGAGTTAATGAATTCTTATGTAGACAGTATATTGCATTGTTCCGCAACTCAAGATTTTGAAGCGAAGTTAAGTTAACAAATATTCTGTTGTTTACCGAAGTATAATTGTTGTAGGTTAAGGTTAGAACACGAAGTTTTGGAAGATTAAATGTTGTTGGATGACCTTCTGAATGTTGTTGTGATCAAGATACAGGGTTGTAATATTTCTAATATTTAACAAAAAATCGTCTCGGAGGTCATAAATTAAATTTTCACCTAAATCAATCTCTTCCAAGTTATACACTCCTTCCAAGAATTCAGATGAAACATATTCAATTCCGCAGTTTCTCATTGCTATCTTATGAAGCCATCCTATCCTAAGGAACTTTATACTATTCATAATATTGGGCGCATAATCATACGAAATAGAAAGATGCTTTACATATCCTTCGAATGTCAGGTTGAAGATTGATAAATTATTATTTGATATGTTAAAAGAATCAAGATCATATTTCGTAAGCACGAATATCCAATTATCTTCGCTCAAAGGTAATAGAGTAAAGCTGAGATCTACAACATAAAGATTCTCGGTAACACTCCTTGAAAACGTTCGAAGTGGATTGTTATTTAAATACAATACTCCTAAGTGTAAGAGAGAGTTGAAACTTTGATTTGGAATTGATTGTATTTCGTTATAGATCTAATTCCATTAGTAAAGTTATTGTTCTGAACCAATTTGAATTAATCCTTTGTAATTTGTTTTTACATAGATATAAACCTCTAAGTCGAGTAACGTCTTCAAATATAAGTGGTGGTAAATCTTTAAGTTGATTAATGTGTAAATAATATAAGGTGGTAAGGTTGCGTAACAAATCCTCCGGTATTTCTGATAGATATGAATCCATAAGATATAATGTTGATGTTATTTTGGGAAAGATGCCACTGTGAACATTTTTAATTTGAGCATATGATATGCTAATATTACTAATTGAAGAAAAGTTAGTTTCGCAACTGAAGGCCTTAGAGAGTGTTATATTACCAAAATCTAACAACTCATTATTACGAGCTTTTAGGTACAATTCAAGATAATGTTCTGATTCTAGAAAATAATTAGTAGCGTATCTGAGCTCCTCCATAAATTTACTATTTATATTACATTTCATAATTGTTATTATTGTTTTTCTTCTACCTGTATTTCTAATATCTTTGAACGACAGAAAAATGCTTCTAGGAATATGAAAATCAGAGTTAGTTAAACATGTAAATGTGAAAATCAGTTGTTCCTCATCTTCCTTATACACAACAGCAGTAAAGTTATGGCCTCAGTTAATTTTGGAGGCGGCAACAGAATGTACTAGAACACAGTGTTGAACTTCGTTCTTCATAGTTGAAGTCGTGCAACGTGACGCAAGAATAAGCCACACGATGGTATTGAACGAGTTCTCTGTGTTGACTTTTAAGTCCATGATTTAATTGATAGTCTAATTTCTCTATCAATTATCTGTTATCCTCCACATTAATTATCTTTTTTAAAAAAATCATTATCTGAAATAAATAAAATGAGAATTAATTCACATATTCTTTACATTTACATATACATCTTTATAGAAATTTGCATAATAAGTTTATTAAACTAAAATTATTTTAGCCGAATTGTTACACATTTGTTTAATATTGGAATAATTAGATAACTAGATTGTTTGGACCAGGCTACAAATCATTTATAGAAGAAGAAGTAACCAGGGGTCTCTCGATTGAACCTCTCTGCTCTCATTTTTCCCAGGATAATTTGCGATCGGTGATGTCACGTGGAGGTATCGCTAAGGATGTTATAAAATAGAGGATCTGTTCATACCACAAAATCGTGAGGCCATACGTGACAGCCGTACGTATCCTATGATTGTTGATTTTCTTACCTGTGAAACGTTATTTCGGGTAATTTCTTCTCACTCCTATTTGTACACCTATACGTGAGGAATGTAACCACTGTATAATATAAATCTGAAGCAACAACTTAAATAAAAAATAAACAACAGACACACTACATATCTTCATGTGAAGATCGCAATGTTTTGAGTCAACATATATGACGATCATTCAGTTGCCTAATTGGATGAAGATATATGGGCAGATCCTCTATTTTAGAACATCCTTGGGTATCGCGAGGTATCGTTCAAGAGAACAAGTAAAATACTGCATACGCAATTCCTGTTTCAAGATGGGCAAAAGTTCCCTCCACAAGACGTCACAGACAGGGAGCCAATCAGAACACTAAACACGAACTGAAGCTACCTGTTATTTTATATATAGAGATGCGCACGAGACAAGATTTGAAGCTGTCTCGTCTCGAAAATGTGTTGTAAAAGTGATGTCTCGACTCGAAAAATGTATTCTTCTCTATTGAAAGAGCTGTATCTCGACTCGAATTTTGTCAGGAAAATTCTGTCTCGACTCGTCTCGTGCGCATCCCTATTTATATACCTTGAGTAGTAAGTATAATTCTTAGGCTAAATTCAGACGAACGATGAATATTTGTTTCAATTACCTGCAAAATTTTGTAAATAAATCTAGATCAATCTCGTACTATAAATATACCACATATACTTGACACCTAGTTTTCCGTTTCAGGCGCTGCTGTCGGCTAAAGGAATTCCACTCTCTTTCGCTAAGCTTCTCTCGCTTAGCAGCTGCTGAATCCTTATTGGCTCAACGCGTGGGTGTGTAGGTGTGTGAGCTACAGTTCGCATTTTTGCCACGGCTCAAGACATTTTGGCAGCACAATAGTTTCATACGAAAATGGAAATACATATACGTGTATATTATTAAGCAATTGTATATGGAAGAATTTTTTGGTTCCCCTTTCTCAAGAATATAGTCTGTGTAGTTATTTTCTGTTATATTTTTTGTAATTACCATCAAGTAATTCTTGATAAGTCTCATTGCATATTAACTCAAAAATTAGCAATGAAAATAAAAATACAAATACTGATGTGAAGAAATATGAAGAATCTATTTTTTTAATGTTTATTTGTTACGTTTATGTTTAAATTAGGACCCATTTTACTATTTTAAGGTAGTAGACTGCTTACTTCTGGTGCTGATTCCTGGTTGTAGTGATGATTTCTGGGATGGCCCAGGAGGATTTTCAAGCATGGGGTAAATCTACAACTGTGCTCAATAAGTGGTGATGCTCAAGAATAGAGACATATCTCGAGTCTCGTCTAGACTTGGAAAGGAGATGGGATTCGAGTCGAGATATACTCTGTGAAATTTGAGACGAGTCCATACAAATGTCTGTCTTAACTTGGATTTTCGAGTCGAGACATGAGTCAAGTCGAGACAATTCGTATAATCTCGACTCGTGTCGAATGTCTCGAAAATCTTTGCGTAACTTTCACTTAGGATCAGCTATCTGTCTTGAAACCAATACCAGGATTTATTACTTTAAAAAAGCTCAGAATGGGTAAACTCATAATTTAACCTTTCGAAAACATGCTATAATATATTGGCAACCCAACTGATATCGATAAAATTTTCGACATAGATGAAGTTCAACATAGATGAGTGAGCTTATCATTTCACTTTGAAGATGCAACTTGGGGGAGGGGACGGGGTGATATATTTAAAATTGATCCAAAATGACACATATTAGTCTCAAATCCATAGCTTTCCGGTTCGCTGAGATGAACAGTGTCACTTCCGATGCCGTTCAAATCCAAATTGAACCCCCCCCCCCAATAGTACTTCTAAGGAGGATGGAGACATGTAAAAATAATTAAAAATGACCAATATTAGTGTAGACTTCATAGTTTTTAGGGTCCCTAAGTTGATTGTAAAACAGTAATGTTGGGTTCTGGGTTCGTGTTCCTGTGGATTATTGTTTGAGAAAACAGGTTTAATAGTATAGGGTTTGATCCCTGAGTGTACTTGTACTGATTCATGAAAGGAAACAGACTCTCGGACTGGACGATGCCAACCCACAAGTACATATGTTAACCAACAGAGAATTACAATAGTGAGAGTCGGGATTCGAACCATGGGTTATTAGCATTGAGTTAACACCGTGTTCGTAATACATTCCCGCTTCCGCATCAGCAGAATCAGCTGACTGTTCCTGTTACGATTACCCAGTAGCCTATCACGGACAGCAGTTCGGGGGACATTGGGTTAAAGATACCTAAGTTCACTCCATATCTTCCGAGAAGGAAAACGATAGCTCGTAGCACTGCAGAAGCTGTAAACATAACAAACAATATGCATGCACAATACTTAGCCTGTAACACAAAATATTATTGCCTAACATGCACACTTTTACACTCCCATTGTGATATTACTTGGAATGATAATTAACACTCACTGAATATATACAGATGGTGATCAGAAAAATGGAAACACCTTAACGAAATTGCAACTTACCAGATTAATATGCTGTCGGGCCACCTTTCGCCTTCAGAACAGCCTTGATGCGACGTGGGATGGAGGTATAGAGGTCGTGAATGGTAGCAACTGGAATTTTACACCATTCCTCGTGCAGGACATCGGCCAGTTCTGTGAGAGATGATGGAGGTGGAAATCGTCGCCGGAGTCGTGTTTCCAAGACGGACCACAGATGTTCAATTATGTTGAGATCTGGGGATTGGGCGGGCCAGGGGAGGTGTTGAACTTCATCCCGATGTTCTTCAAACCACGCTGCAACAACGCCAGCTGTGTGAATGGGTGCATTATTATCCTGGAAAATGGCGTCATTGTCCGGGAACAACATCCGGAGCATAGAATGCAAGTGGTCTCCTAAAATTGCGACATAATCGTTGGCAGTGATTCGTCCGCTAAGTGTGACCACAGAGCCCAATGAAAACGATGATATGGCGGCCCACAGCATCACCGAGCCGCCGCCATGTTTCACAGTTGGGCGGAGACACTGCAGATCATAAGCTTCTTTGGGCGTTCTCCACACATAAACACGGCTCCTGGTTGGGAATATGGTGAAGGATGACTCATCCGACCATATCACACGTTTCCAGTCCTCAACGGTTCAAGTTGCATGGTCGCAGCACCATTTGCGGCGTGCGAAAGCGTTATGATCCCTGATGAGCGGTTTGGGCCGTGCAACACGACCCCGTAAGTTCATGTCGTGTAATTCGCGGTGGACTGTGATTGTCGAAACAGGGTGGGGGAGGTGCTGATTGAGTTCCTCCGTCACTTGCTCCGCAGTGGCACGACGGTTCTGCGTGACAATGCGCTTTAATACCCACCGTCACCTGTCACTCATGATTAGTGTTGTAAAAAAACGGTTTTTTTTCTGTGAAGTTTTTTTTTCAATAAAAAAAACCGTTCTTTTTCATGTTTTTTTTTTCAAATCTCTGTTTTTTTTCTGGCAACTATTATTTATTGATTTACGTCGCAGATTATTGAAATAATCAACAGAACTTGAGTAGAAGCCCTGGTAACTTACAAATCTTTTGTTTATTTGCACCTATATACTAGCAAAATTGTGTGATTATTCCTTTCGGCCCCAGGTCATTTTTGGCGTTTTCCTACATTTCCAGTTAGTGACTTATTGCTCAAAAACCATTCATTCGATTGATATGGTTAAGGCCTTGTTTTTTAGAAAATAGATGTGGCTATCTTTTGGTGTAAGTTGCATTGCAGTGTTGCCAATGGGTGGGAAATTATTGAGGGAAATGTAGGGGTGAAAATTTACAAAATATTCACTAACCGAATTTCAAAATTTTTTGTATCTAGTACCACTGCTGCTATATGGGTTTAAGTCGTTTAAAAAATCTTTGGTGTGTTGACAAGGTACAGTGAAATCCTGAAATTGCTTGCTTCCATCCAAAGAGGAAAAGAAAAAATTCTGTCATACACGAAATTTTGACACTTTTTACGCCATACACAAACAAAAATCAAATATGCCGGGGCTACAGCTTCTTTAATTATCCTATTGAAACTTTTTTATGGTGCGTTCTGTAGGGAAAAGAGGAAGCTTTCAGGTAGTGGTACGTTTGTTTCAATGTAGTCAGCAAGAGGGTAATAATAGAGGGGAAAAGGGAAATTTTCCGAATTTTTCACCTAAAAGCGGGAATTAATTGTTTTGGCTGGCTGGAAGCACTGTCATCAGACAGACGAAAACTATCTGAAAATAGCCCTTAGTACTCCAAGAATATATCCTACAAGTATCATGGCGATATATAACAAAGTAAGCATGAATTTTTTAAAAAAATCTCATTCTACCTCAGAAATTCACCATTTTCTTACCACTTACAGAACATGGTTTATTATAAACCTCAACTGTACTTTCCCTAATTATTCTAGTAAAACTTTTTATGGTGCGCTGTGTAGGCTAAGAATGAGGCTGTTAGACACTGGTACGTTTGTTCGAATGTAGCCAACAAGAAGGAAATAATAGAAATAAAAAAGGGATTTTTTTCCAAAATTTGCCCTAAAATCTGGAATTAAAATTTTCTGTAGCTGGCAACACTACTATCAAACACACACAAACTATCTTAAAATAAGCTTTGATATCCCTCTAATATATCTTACAAGTATTGTGACGATATCTAATAAAGTAAGCATGTCAATAAAAAATATCTCATTCTACCTTTAAAAAAATCACAGTAATCTTCCCAATTAGAGAACAAGGTCTACTGTACTTCCCCTAACTATCCTATTGAAACTTTCTATAATGCGTTGTGTAAAGCAAAGACGAGACTTCAGATACTGGTATGTTTGGTCCGATATAGCCAACAAGAGGGAAATAATAGAGACAAAACAGATAATTTTTTTCAAAATTTCCCCCTAAAATCTGGAATTAAAATATTCTGTAGCTGGTAACACTGCTACCAGATAGACGCAAACTATCTTAAATTAAATATTGGTATACGACGATATTTAAGGAACAAAACTTCTAATTACCAAAAATATATTACTGTAAACAGAAAAGTAGGGAAAAACTAGAAAAATCAAGGGTTAGAACCTAAATACGAATTTTTCATGCGTTCCCTAATTACCCCATTGTAACGATCTGTACTTGCGTTTGTTAAGTAAGGACAAATGTTCGATTGGCGTAAGTTGACTTGCACTCAGACGTATAGGTACGGATTTATAAACAAAAATTTCTAATTTTTCCCCCAAATTTAGGAAAATTTTAATTTCCCTAATTGGCAACACTGCGCGCAGGCCCGTCTAATTGATGTCAACAGTTAGGTATCCATCCGAAGTATCTACCTGGCAAGTATAAGGAGGTCTTTCTACAACGAAGGAAGCTACAGGAAAAAAAGAAGTAAAGGAAATACGAAATTAGAAAATTCTCGATTTTTTTACTGGGTCGAAATTTGAGAAGGAAATTCGACACCAGAAGAAAAAAAATAATATGATAAACTATAGTCCAACCATATTTTGCAGGAATAATATCCCGATATCTTAATTAGTGTCCACACAGGAGCGGATTAAACAAATGACACACCCGTGTGTGCCACTTTGGCTACCTGGGCTACCGAGTATACATTTGATTACATTTTTTTGACTACTAACTCGTGTTCTTGTTGTAGTTATAGTCTCGACTAATAATAATATAGTTGTTGTAAACAATAATATAGTTGTTGTAAACAATAACTTTATAAGGAAAATTTTCTCTCCGTTTTACATCTTAGTTCCAACACTGTTGGTGAGAAATGCAGGGTGTTTCAAAATGAATTTTGGGGTTTTAAGTCTTCGTAGTACTTATTACATTTTACGTACAATTATAAGCAATGCATCAAGTAAAAGAGCACCTCAAACAATCTTTGCTACAAGTGTTCAATGTGAGATTCATTTGTCACACGGCACACATCTAGTCGATAGGCGAGAAAGGCCCATAAACTTTCCGCCATATGGCACAAAACACATTCAATTTAGGGGTCTCATTTCAAGTGTACCATCTCCTGAGAATTTGATGACGGCCAGATACAAACATTATGAGTGTTCACATTAGATCTTAGGTGAAATGTCTATTTATCACTGAAGACTACACGATCCAGAAAATCTTCATTGTTATGCAGCAATATTTCACTTGCGAAATTGGCACGTAAACAGTAGTCTGTAGGCTTTAGACCTGTAGCAACTGCAAACGATAAGGACGTAGTTGCAAGCGTCTCCTTAATATTCTTCACACAGACCGTTGCACTGTACAGATTCAGTCTTTATTAAAACACACACAAAAAAAACTTTCTGCTCTCTAGTCTACATCTTTTCTGCTTGCTCTTTCTAACGGCAGACAGAAGAAACAATGCATGTACATGCGTGCGTACAAAACTGAGTTGCTCTTTCATTTGATATAATATTTATAATTGTAAGTTAATTGTAATAGATACTACAAAGTTTCAAAACCCAAATATTAATTTTGAAACACCCTGCATTACTTCAAATTGTGTCATCCTATATTCATGTCTTTTATATACATGTCATCAGGGCCGGTCCTAGTCAATTTGTCGCCCCATGTAATGGCATAATTTGAAGCCTCCCTCTTTCTCCAGAAAGAACAAATCTTAAAAGTCATGATTTTAAGTATGCTACTCCAGCATGAACAACAAAGGTGAGGGTAAGTGCAGTTGCACTCAGAAAGGCTTAAATACTTACTAAAAATGCAATCCCGTTGTGTCTTTAAAAAAAAAAAATATTAATCTATTACGTTAGTGAAAGATAAAGCAAACACACCTGCAGAGGAAAAATGGTAATCCTTTTTATAGAATTCACTATCGAGCTTCAATCTCAATGTATCAGTTTGCAATTCCAGTGCAACTAGCTCTTTTATCTTTATTTCTTAATTTCCCTTCAATATCTGTTAACATTTAAAAAAAAAAAAAAAAAAAACTTGTTTCTATCTTCAATGAAAAGGAACTTGTTTCTGACAAAAACAAGACTAGTTGTCATATCAAAACTGTGATAACTTACTAACTGGAACATATATTCACTACTATTCGAGAACTGAATTCTTGCATTTGGCAACAATCAAGCAATTTGTGCTGGGATTTTTTTAACCATTTGCTTTAGCATTGTCCATGTGGCCTTGACAAATGCAAACTAAACATAATTTATGAATGTAGTATTCGTGTTACTATTCGGTTCAAAATCTCTTGTCGTCGCGAATTCTGTCGAGGAATTTGAAGCTTAAAATATATAAAACGATAATCATGCCTGTTGTTCTGTATGGTTGCGAAACATGGTCGCTTACTCTGAGGGAAGAACATAGACTGAAAGTATTTGAGAACAGGATCCTGAGAAGAATATTCGGACCCAAGAGGAACGAGAATGGGGAATGGCGGAAGCTTCATAACGAGGAACTACATAGTCTATACGGTTTACCCAACATTGTTAGGGTCGTCAAGTCTAGGAGGCTTAGGTGGGCAGGTCATGTAGCTAGAATGGAAGAAAGTAGAAACGCTTTCAAAGTCTTGACTGGTAGACCCATAGGAAAACGACCATTAGGAAGACCTAGGCGCAGATGGGAGGATAATATTAAGATGGATCTCGCAGAGATAGGAATACAAAGTAGAAACTGGATCCAATTAGCTAAGGATAGAAGTCAGTGGAGAGCTTTTGTGAACGCGGCACTGAACCTCCGGGTTCCATAGGCCATGGAGTTAGTTTAGTTAGTTAGTTAGTTAGTATTCAAATAGAAGGTCAGCTTAGTAAATGTAACTACCATCATCATGAAGTCTGTTTCCAACAAGAAATATTTAATTTAAATAATATACTTATGACAGATTTTACCGGACCATCCAAACTTGCCGCTCCACGCAAATGCACGTGTTGCATATATGGTAGAGCCGGCATATCATACATATCTAGTCGACAAATTATTTATATATGACATTTAGAAAAATACTATTAGGCAAATTTTTATTAGTTTTTACCTTTAGACAAGTTATTTGAATTTTATACTGTTCGTGACATTATTTTCGTACTTATTAAAGGCCTGCTTTCACGAAAAAAAAAAAATCATTTCTACATTTATTTCTTAGTTGATATTGATGAAAACTGCTGAAACCCGAATTGTTAATAGCTATGGCATTCATGTAAATTGTAAAATATTTGTAGCGTATTAGTATCTAGCGTTTAATTTATGTTGCATTTTACGGTGATTATACCTACATAAAAATATTTATTATTTAAACAGACGTAAGATGTATTAGAAATGACTATTTGAAAAAAAACGAAATTTAGAAAAAAAACGAGAGGCAATGTTTTTTTTTCTAAAAAAAACGAACATTTCTGAAAAAATACGAACGGTTTTTTTTCTATTTACAACACTACTCATGATTTTCTTCCGCCCACTGTTTCGCTTCCCCGACGTGGTTTTCCCGTGTGTTGTATAGGCCGTCATCACCTTCGACACTGTCCCACGCGACACACCTAACACAGTAGCCACTGCCGTTACACTCACTCCACATAACCGCACACCAACAATTTGCCCTCTTTGAAAATCTGAGAGGTCTCCCATTTTACACTACCTCCGTCTGCTGCAGCCACTGGACACTGCTGTTCCACTGCGCCTGACGTAGTATGGAGACCGATCTAACACACCACCACAAGCGGTCCGGCGCTGCGGGCGCCACGACACCACTGCCAACCCAAACATCTGACGTGTTGCCAACTACAGGTGTTTCCATTTTTCTGATCACCATCTGTATTTGATATATATATGTTAAACTTTCGATCATCATTAAAACTCACATTATAATAACAAAAATATTTTTTTCTGGATGTAATGATTAGGCCCTTATATTCGCAACGGAGACGCGAAAGTTCCGCACGCGTAATTACGGTTACGAAAGTTGGTTGACCGAAAAATGTAAGCACTGTTCACAGTAAGAAAACTTAACCAGTGGAGGTAGGAAATATATGCTCCATTGCCTTAACTGGTTTCTTCTCGCATCTTGTTGTTCCACCATCCATTGGGGAAGTGCACCTTCAATGAAAGGATAAAGGCGGATTTTCATGCCCGCGTTAGAACGGAAGCATCACATGTAGCGTATTCATCGTAAATTATTTTCGTTTTCATACATCCGTGCGTGTATTGCGCCAAATTACTACTCGCTAGCTAGTGCGCATGCGTAAAATAGAAAGTTTGCGACTTTAGTTTGTGATAATGGATTCCCGAAGGAGAGCTATCGTTTTAGCTGGAATATATTATATTTCAAAACGCCGCCGTCAGAAGTATGTTAGGAAAATGTGGTGGGTTCACCCCATTTTCCAGCTTCGACGAGAATACGGAATATACAGGAACCTTTTCTTTGAATTAAAATCCGATCCGGATAAATTTTATAAAACAAATAAAAATATTTATAAATCATACTAAAGCATGTTTCAAATTACATTGCTTTTATTTTATATAGGGATTGATAATTTGTACATACCAGTTATTGTATGAACTATCTATTGTTCCCGGTAATACAACTAATTAATTACACAAATATAAAAGTACTAACCATCGATACCAATATTTTCAGCAATTTGATGGCATGTTTTTGTCCTTAATACTGAATCCTTGTATTTCGGATACTTAAGGTTGTCCAAATTTTGTTTTCTCTTACTTGTTCTACGAGCAGTTCTTCAAACGTTGTTCTTACCTCCGCCATGTTAGTCAGTGAATACAATAGTGTACGCGCGCTACTTCCGTCAGAATTGAACAAATTTCTACTCTGACGCGAGTGTAGCGCGCCATCTCCGATGCGTGATTTCATTGGCTGTTTAGCACAATCGCTCGCAACTCACGGAGGTAAAGGACACATGAAAATCCGCCTTAATTCTTCTTTTACTCATTCCTTACAGGATTTCCTTTGAAATACACTTTAACCTAATTTGTGAGTATAAAATAACGTGGTAATGAGTTGCAGCATTTTAGAATAAGAAAACCACATTTTTCCTGTTATATGCGTTATACTACAATCACAGAATTATAATCTTGAGTGGGATGCATGCTAAAGTTGCCCATCTTCAATCGCATCAGAAATTCCACTGTTGGCTCCTTGTATGAGCGCTATACTATTGGAAATTTCATGACGGCCTTAGGGTGAGGTCCAGAAAATTGACCTATTACCCTTCTCCGCCCATTACATGGTAGTGAAACCGATATTTTTTCTGAAATCCGATGTTGCCAACAAATTCGAACTCCATGACAGCTCTCAGCTAAAATAGGAGGGGGTGAGTAAAAGCTGATCTCCGTTACTTGAGTAGGGAATGGAATGTTTTAAATGTTTTGGCGAAGAAAAAAGTAGCCTGGAAAGCTGCGAGTCCTTCGTGTTGCTCTGTTATTTGACACTTCAACAGAATATCTTTCTTCTTCCGTTAAGAAGGAGCGATCCATATGAGCAGGTCAGTTGGTCAATGTTAGTTCATCTCCCTGTTCTCTATATAGAAAGAATGAAATAAACAAAGAAGGCAAGAAATACATTTTGGCATTTTTTAAAAGATAAACATGCATCTATTGAAAAAAAGCACGAGGAAGATTTTAATCTATATAAAAGTATCTTCAATTCTAGTCGAATAATAATATCTGAAATGCATGATGAAGAAGTAACTTTCTCATTTACATAATAGATAAGGCAACAAGATATCAAAAATTTACGAATAGTGTCTTTCAATTATATCTAATGTGTGTTTATTTTTCCCTTCCCTACTTTGGAGTGTGCATTCTTTTAAAGTTATAAACATGAATACATCTATTGAGAAAGAAGGATGGGATTTTAATCTATACAAAATACTCTTGAATTCTAATCAAATAATATCTGAAATGTATGATGTAGAAGTATCTAACTTTCTCATTAACATAATAGATAAGGCAACATCAATAAAGTAGCCAGGATGTGTCTGGGGGGGGGGGGCAAGTGCTGTTATAGGTACATATAGAGGAATTACAAACAAAAAATATATAAACTTAAAATATATATAAAAAAATTACAAACATCAAAGTACCAAAGTACATTGCCGGACCTCTTTGGGGGGGCGGCCCATATGCCCCCCTTCCCTAAGCCACTGGGCAACATGAGATCAGAAATTTATGAATAATGTATTTTAATTGTATTTTGTATTTTATTACATAATTACATTATACGCGTATTACATCGATTATTTTTATAAAATTCTACACCAGAGCATAGGTCGTCCTAATTAATTTTCTTTAACTGATTTTCCTTGTGACACCAGAAGAACGTTACTATAGTATTAAATTTTCTTCTTTCTCTTCCTTATTCGATAAAGATATGAAAGATGCCTAGTGCTGTGTTCAGGCCATGGTTGACGGAAAGCTAGTCTGAAAATGAAAGAGTAAAACGAAGAGAATTCCATCCAGCCGTTCGAGTCAGTGCTGGCAAATATAGGGAAGAGAAGAAGAAGAATGTTAAGTGCGTTCTGGAGAAGTTGTATTATAATGAATACGACAGAGGGTATGACAAGAAGAAGAAGAGAAAAAGTAAGCGAGAGTATGCTTTAAAAAAATATAGAGTAAATTTAACCCTAATCCTTGACTGATCTCAATTCCAAGCGATATGAATAGTTCTTAAATTTCAAATGCAACATACAAGCACAGACTCATACATAAAACATATTTCATGAAAATTAGAAAATTTTGCAGAAATTGTTAATTAGTTAGATTTGAGAATAGCACTTTCAGCAGAAAGACTATATGAAACGTGAATGTACAGCTTAGTGTGGAATACGCAGATGAGCTCCCGCCAGGAATCCCACACCGGAGGTGTGTACGCTATTTAAGTACCGACGAGAAAGCTCACAGCTGCTGTTCTGACACACATTTCTTATATTGAGAGACGCATTTATTTTCTTACTTTTCACCGAGTTCAATCACACCATCAACAGAGGATTGGTAATTCTTAAATATTTAGTACACCAATTTTAATATAACCGGTAATAATAATATGGTAAATTTATCGAACAAAAAGACACATACGCGAGATGAGATGGAACAAAATTTTCGTGACGAGATACATTACGAAACAGAACTCTTCGAGTAGAATCAAATATACTATTCGAAACAAGACAGCACAAAATCTTTTCTCTTAGGCAATACTACAAGCATCACACCATGTCGAATACTAGAAACTTGCTTCTATAAATGAACATAAAGCGATTATGTAAAAACATACTTGAAAAATATGAATCGTTGAAACCCCAGGTTTTAATGCTAAACGAAAAGTAGAAAAAAAAAAACCTTGCGTAAGACTTTAGACTCTTGTAAAGCCCGAACACGTGAACATATGTGATATATGAGAAACAGACGAAGTGAAGTGTCAAATTAGAGAACAATGCACCGCAGGACACCACGAACTTGTTTCGTTCGAAGGACGACCCTTCTCTGCACGGACCTGAATTTACTGTTCTTCTGCACCCCTTCAGAGGGCATTTAGCTTTCTCTTATATCACAGCTAAGTTCAAAAAGCTCTCTGATAAATACGAAGATTTTTTTAAAGTGTTTAAAGCACTTGTGCATTTCTTTCAAGCATTTATGTGTGTGTACATGTGTATTTAACTGTGGTGTACATTTGTGCGTATATGTATCTATTTAAGTGTGTATAAATTAAGTTAAATTCATTTTTACTCTTGTTCGTGTGTTGCAAGTGAACAAAGATGTCGGACTATTTTAGACCTTGGGAACAAGGACAAGCAATGACTCGGGAAGTCCAAGAAGATCCTCGTCCCGGTCCTAGTGTACATAGAACACCGTCGAAGAGAAAAGTTAATGTCATTGGAAAAGGAGCAAAAGTAAGCAGACAGAGTGTGAAAATTATTCAAAGTGTTCGTACATTTTTTAGCGGTATCGTGCACGATGGGGGTTCTATACCGAGCAAGAATATTAATGAACTAACGTCGCAAGCTACAGGAGTTAGTGTTTCGACAATTAAGAAAATTGCACGTTTGGATGCTGCTACGTACCGTACCCCAACTAAAAAGAAAGTTCACAAGACAAAATTTGCGTTTTCTAAAATCGATGACTTTTCCCGGGATTTGCTGCGTAGGACAGTTTATGAATTTTACAAGGAAGGGATTTCACCGTCAGTAAAGTCATTGTGCGAAGCAATGCGCAGGAAAACCGCCAACACCGATTACGAATTTCCTTATTGTGCTCGGACATTATATACATTGTTAGAAAGTATGGGATTTAGGTATCGGAGAGCAGACAGGAAACCACGCAGGATGGAATCACCAGAAATTATTTCTTGGCGATATCGTTATATTGAAGAAGTAAAAAAGTATCGTAGTGAAGGGTTTCGAGACGTTTATTTAGACGAAACATGGTTCGATACCAATACGTGTAAAATGAAGAACTGGACTGACGACTCGGAGAATTGTTCGGTAGCAGTGTCAGATAAAAAGGGAGAACGAATAGTAATAATTCATTGTGGGGGCCGTAATGGGTTTGTTGAGGACGCACTTTTCGTAACACACAAGAAGATGGAAAATGCTCCTGCGGACTACCACGGTACAGTGACTGCAGCCATCTTTGAAGAATGGTTTGAGAATTCCGTGTTAAAACGACTGGAAGAACCATCAGTGATTATTTGTGATAACGCGTCAGTGCATTCCCGTGTTAGTAATCCGAAGCCAAACTCTTCTTGGCGGAAGGAAGACATTATCAGGTATATGAATCAACATTGTATACCTGTACCTAATCCCATTCCAATTAAACCAGTACTCGTAGAAATTGTAAACAAACATGTCGGTTTTCAAGAGAAGAGGTACGTGATTGATGAACTTGCTCTTGCATACGGACACGTTGTGCTACGTTTGCCACCTTATCATTGTGTATTGAATCCCATCGAACAAGTGTGGTCAGAGTTAAAACGGCGAGTGGCGGCCAGGAACTTAACAGGGCATTCCGTCAGTGCTCTCATAAACATAATAAAGGAATCAGTTCAGAACATAACGCCGGAAAAATGGAGAAACTATATTACGCATGTAGAAGGTATTGAGGACAGCTATCGTGCTCTGCAGTGTGTTTTTGACAGTGACGAACAAGCAAAATTTGTTATAACAACGGACGGCGATTCAACAACGGACGAGGAAGATGGTAGTGAAAGTGAAGAGCGAGACTATGGATTCGAAGAATTGGCAGATGATGATAACGACAATAACATATAAAGGGAAGTATAATTTATTTGCTGTTATTTTATACGATTTTCTTCTGAATTAAATTGCAATAAAACTTCCATGGGAATTAAAATAAAATGAAATGTAAGGTGAATGTAGGCTAAAAGAGACGAGGATAAATGTAAATAAATGAGTAAAAAATCATTGGTGAAATGGCTGTCGTATTTACGCATGGGCCATAAGCCCTGGCCGACAAATTTTGGAGGCGGAAAATTTACTCTGACCAGATATTATTCCAAAAAAATATTATTCTCTATTATTATTTATATATTATTTAACGATATATTATTAGTCTAGTAGTATGTTAACAGTAGTATAGTATTATTAGTATATATTGTAATATATTATCTAAATATTATTTATTGTATATATTTTATAAGTTTCCCCCTCCACGCAAATAATGATTATTCATTTCACCGTGTCCAATTTTCTACATCAGTATTTATTGATATTGAGGAAGCAGCAAGTTTTGGATGGCTTATGGAAGCAAAAATGTTATAAATACTGTACAACAGATACTGTACAACAGATCTATAATGCTAACTGTACAACAGATGATTTTTAAGAAAAAAGTTAGAATAGTCGTGAGACCTGTGTGATTGAGTACACTTTACGTAGTACGTAAATATAAGAAGTTGCGTTAGAAAAAAAACTGCAATTATATTCTAAATTTTAAGCAAATGGATAGATAGGATTTAAAAGATACGCTTTATCTCAGTGATATAAAAGTATTTGAATATTTTAGAGAACCACTCGTTGTACAGTGTTTTATTTATTTATTCACAAAGTTGAACTTATTAAGTCTAGAGAAATCTCGTTCCAGGTCCAGAGCAAAGGATGAAGAAGAAGCCAAGCTTATATGGGAAAGGAAGTGTAAAATACAAAATTATCAACATCTCATATTCATCCATCATTAAACACCTTATTACCATCTTCATCACAAAATTAGAAGTGAGCTCCCTCGTGACTGAGCAGTTGGCGCGCGCACCTTTGACGTGGGAGAACCGGGTTCGTTTCCCGGCTGGAGCTCGTGTGTTTCGGATACTGCATTAAGCTGTGGGTCCACGTCCCATATCGCCCCACTGCTGAAAGGGATGCTAAACTCAAAATCAACAAAATTAGAAGTAAAATTAAAAAGACAAAATAAAATGCATACTAAGGTACTTGCACAAAAAATTAAAAGACAAAAATATTTTTAAAATTTGAATATCTAAAGATAATTTTAAGGCATGGCATGGTAGATCCCTACTAACTGCATGTTTTTTATCACGCCAACCCAATACTCAATAACCTCATTACAGTGAATCCTGCAGTTAATTCATAGCATGATTCAAAACACTAAAATCCTATTCGATCATATTGAATTCACCTCATGACCAGCAGTAGGGCATCTGGCTTTCTGCCCTTCGTTGTTCAGCCTTCAGCTGGGCATCGCAGTTTTTCCAGATGTTTGAATCTAGACGTGTGATGGTTTTCTCAGCTTGCTGAGTTCTATCCATCTACACCCTTCCGAAATTACTAATGCTATTAGGCGCCGTTTCTTCCTCTTTTTTCTTCCATAACCCTGGTAGATAGCCTCTCGCGAGTGCTAGAAGCCGGGAACTAACAATCTCACACCACTGCATGTTCCTTGTAGAATAATTGCATGGGGACCTGGAAACTAGATTGAGGTCTGTGTCCAGGACCGGGTGCTGCGAGATTTGCGGGGCAGTGCCCATACATATTTTTCTATTTCTGATTTTTCGTGCTTGCACTCTATTCCATCTATATTCACCTCTCCTATAACGCTATTGGACGAGGTTTCATTGATCTTCTCTTCGAATCCCCGGCCGAAAAACTGTTCGCGAGTGCTAGAAAGCCAGTATTACCAAATCCTACAATATGTATGATACTTGTGATATCATTGTATGGAGACCTTTGGTATAGATCGAGTGTGTCCAGGATCGAGGATGATTAGTTATTAACGGGACAATGTTCTATATTATTATTATTATTATTATTATTATTATTATTATTATTATTAGTGCTACGGGGTGTTTATTTAATGAAGTTCTAGGAATAGTTGGAATGCATTTTGACATTAACAATGAGAAATGAGAAGAAAATTTTGGAAAGATTCTGACAAGGAATAAGTAAAAGATACCGTGTCACTATTCGTTCAATGGGACGAATCGTGGAGAATTTTCAGTCAAGATTTCTCGTTGCATAGTTCTTTGAACTTCCGGTTGTGATGTGATTTTTAGTACCAGGAAATGTAGTTTTACTATTATAGTTATTTTTAATATACTTTGTTTCGGATCGATTTCCGATCAAGCGCACATAGTTTTCACAGTTTTAAACCTACATTTTTAGACAATTGAAAATTTACTTGAGTTAAGAAACAACAATCCTAGGCTTAAAACAATGTGTTGACCACACATCACACAACTTGTCCTTGTTAGTCCTTGGTGATCTGTAACATTTGTAAATTATTATTTTTATTACCTCTAATCATAAAATTATTTATTAAGTGGCTCAAGAACCGGCGTTCACGGGAAGAGTAGATTTATGTAGAATATTTGAAATGTGTATCATATTTGAACCATCTTTTCGCATTTAGAACAGGTATTTGAATCTAAATTAAATTATAAAAGCTTAGGTGACCCAGTACTATTTTCAAAACTTGATTTTGAAGGGTTTAGCAGCTTTCAATATATTCTATTTTTTAACCCTTTCCCCCTAGAATATACCTTTAATGAAAGTGACATGAAAGAAACCCGACTCGAGTCAACTGCTACCTACATTGCAAAATCCATTTGAAAGAGTCTATCAGTTTTTCTCATGATGATGGGATAAATAACAGATGAGTTTGAATGTGGAGAAAAATACCTCTTAGGATATTCATTATAATGAAAGGGATATGAAAAATCCAGCTCCAGCCAAGCGCGGTTTCAATTTTTTTTTAATGGTTCAGCAGTTTTCTAGTGATGATGAGACAAGACAGTCTCCATGGTCTTCTTTCCAAAAATTTTATTTTTACTTTCGAGCAACGATAGGAGATAAGAAAGTATAGCAATATAATGGAAAAATCGAGATTTAAAAGAATTTGTAAGTTGGATCGCCTCTACATGCCTCAAAACGGAGTTCTGGACGTTTGTTCGTCCCAATGAAAGTATGTTTGGTCGCCTAGAAGGCATAACTACGGTTCAACGTATCGAGACGTAATTTTAAATTTAAGGTTTCTATAAGATTCTCTAACGGTTTTTTTTTTTTTTTCGATTTTTTTACTACTGCCAAAACTACGAGTAGTTTACTGAACATGAAAATAAAAATTTGTGATTTTCTCGGAAACGCCTCTAACGATTTTTTCATGTTTCATAAATACATGATTCATAACATTATGATAATATGGGATAACTCATTTATCCTGAAAAATCGGCAAGGGGTAGTTCACTTTTGGAGTGAGTTTTTTTCCGGACGATTATTTCAAATGCGAAAAAGGCGATATATAATAATTTGATTAATAACCCTATAATAGGGTTAAGTAATTTCTCCCGAATAAATCCGCAAGGGGTAGCTTCTTAATAGGAGTGAGTTTATTATTGGATAATATTCTCAAAAGCAACTCAATCGATTTTGTTTATATATCATTAATAATTCTGTAATGTTGCGTAAATCATTTTGTTGACACCTCATAAATAAATATTCTATTAATAACCCTGATATACGAGGGTTCCATTTGTCACTTCTTATAAAAAAGTTCATGTAGGTAATTTTCCTCGAATGAAATTTCCTCAAAACATTTCGCTCGTATTTCATGTTTAAGCAATAACTGCAGCATAATATGATATACTTTAAGAAATTGGAGTGAGAAAATTTAGTGGAGTGGCCTGTATCTTATTACATATTGAGAAAATAATTATAGAATTTTTCCTCTTAAAGTGGAATTTCACAAAATGCTGGAGCAAGTGTTCACTTACTTTTAATAATGAGTTTATATACTGTTTCATCTCCCTAACATGTCGCGAAATATTCTATTCTTGACATACATTTTAAACCCTATTCCTCCACCTTAGCATATACATTTTGATGACATAACGAGTATCGTTTTACTGTTAATAAAACTTTCAAACTATGCGAATTCAAGAAGGAGATTAAAACGTATTCTTGAAACACTAAATCGATTGCAAAAATCCGTTTCTTGTTTTACTCATTTAAAAGCAAATATTTTACTCACTATTTAATTAATATTCTTAATTTTATCGAAACAAAGTTGAAATAAGCAAAATAAATAATAACAGAATTCATTCTTCTTAATAGTTGAAAGTGGTGTATATTTTGTATTTTAATACATACTTTTAAGAATAAATTATGACATTTGCATTAAATAGTGAATATTACACATGGTATACTCTGAAATATTAAAATATTGATTTGGTCGTGTCCTTAATTTTTTTTTTTTTTTTTTTTTACTAGCATTAACACAAAACAGAGCATGTACCTTTCGTTGGCGAGGGGGGAAAAAGAGCAAAGCGGAATCCCAAACCCACGGCGAGGGGGAAAAAGAAAGAGAGGAAAGTGACCTCTTAAACCCACATGTGTAAGTCATAAATCAGAGTATAACAGAGATCAAAACTATGGCAACGTTGGTGGATACACATTTACTTACAATGTCACTAGTAAGGTGATACGAGTGTTCGGACATTGCCGAAACCACCCACGGAGAGCTTTCTTGTTCTTGCGAGTTGTCTACTCTCTTCTCACACAATGGATGCGTAGGAATACCCTTCTTAATAAGAAAACATTTCTTGTACAACATTCAGTTTTTAAGCAGTTGCTCTTCTCATAAGAAGTAATAAGTTGGTTCTTGGAGTGTTAAGAGTATAATGATTATACTGGCATCAGGCATGTAGCCAAGGGGATCCGCCCCCCCCCCCCCTTCGAGACCAGAAATGAAAAAAATAAGGAAGGATGAAAAAATGAAATGAGAAAAAGAAGGATCGCGTAAAAGAAATTAAAAATCAGGAAGCTTTTGGTTACTCTTTCTTATGAGGAGATTTTTATTACTTGAAATACATGGTGGCGAGGTGAGCGAGATATCCTGGAAGAGTCAGGGAATTTGAAATTTCTAGAAAAGTTACGGAATTCTCAGAATTTCTAGAAGAGTTACGGTTTTCTCAGAATTTCTGCTACTAGTCAGGGGGATTTCAAGGGAGATTTCAAGCTTCCGAAAGTATAGTACCGTTGTGTAACAACGTGGACATTTTTGATCATAAATTTTCGTCATCGCATCCTTGCAGTATCAAACATGTTATTTCAGAAACGAATTTTCTACTGCTTTTTCAATCTGTCATTGGAACAGACAGCAGTTGACGGAATAATAAAAACAAAAATTTATATGGAAAGAAAGTTCTGTTAACATTTGATTCAACAGAGAAAGGAACGGGGATTTTGTAAAATATTTTACAAGACATTATTGAGTACGTACTTTTTTCAATAGTGAATATGTACTTTTTATAATAGTTGGGGACATAATGAAAGGAAAATTGTTAAATTTGAATGAAGAGGGGAAGGATGTAAATATTGTAAAATCTTTTCAGCACGTTATTTTTTATTTTTATTTTTATTTTATTTTATTTTTATTTTATTTTTATTTTTTTATTATTTTACTCGAGATTTCTCATAGTTTGTTATTAAAATACTTACTAACATATCCTCATTTTATTGTTCTCAGTAAAGTAGCTTAGATTGATCGAGCTACTTCATGCCCCCCCGTTGTGAAATCCTGGCTGAACGAACGAATATATGTTCCAGTAAAATAGTTTAGAATGATCGAGCCCTTGTTGTGATGACCACAGTATTTCATGTCACGGACCCCCCCCCCTTCACGAAATCCTGGCTACGTACTACCATGAGCAAAATAAATGACGCGTCTCTTTATTTTGAAGTTTTTTGAAAATATCTCCGTTTTCTTTATATGTTCGAAATTTCGGAAGGTTTCCCCAGCAGGACAGGTTAATAACAAACCCGTTTTTAATATTTGTGTTAGATATTAGCTTAAAATAAAGAAATTAGAAGCAAAAAACATTAAATCGACAGAAATCTCGAGAATTACCAACTCTGCTAAAGTGGGAAATTTTCAAGAACACGAGGGAATTCTGCATTTCAACACGAAGCAGCGACATCTATGTCATTGAGAGAAATGTGGATTAAATCTACAAACTAAACTTTTAACGAATATTTCTAGTATGTCTTATTATATGCATTATCAGCAAACTCCAAATATATGAATATATGCTAAGTATTAATATAAAGATAGAGCAAATAGTGGAAATTATCTATGGAAAAGGACGAATTGGTAGGACGATCGTAATGAAATATCGTCTTTACCGGAACAGGCTCAGTTCACGTAAAAAGCAAATAGCTCAGTTAGTTAAAGCAACGAGTCTGTATGCTGAAGGTAGCGGGTTCGATCCCCTGGAAATGCCGTTGTCATTTTTATCACTGCACTACGGTTATTTTATTTATTTTTTTATGTGGGAAAGAATCAAATTGTAACGTATGTGTAAAACTCATGACGATACCAGAAAAAGAAAAAATGCCGTTGTCGCACTTGCACTAGCGTCCCTAATTTTGTTTGCAAACAGTTTCGTAATTATTTCCCCTGTGCTCACTGCTCACCATATGCTCGCTGGCGCATAACGAATGTTTCCCAATAAATGTTAATTCTAATTTGGAGAATTTTATAAAGTTTCACAATATTTCTCACTAGATAGTCTTCTATCTACGTGTTTGGATATTTTGATAACAGATGTCCCTATTAAATATTTAATTTTCCCTAGATGTTTAATTACGGAAAAGTTTTACAATGTATTTGTATTGAATTGAAATTGTTTTGAATTTACTACATAAGGTAAGTAGACCCAAGGAGGAGAACTCAAGTAATTGATATTCTACGTAAAAGCAACCTATTGTAGAATGATGATGCTTCTTACCTTCAGCACATAATCTTTACGTTAGAGAGTCAGACAGAGAAAAATCCTGTTTTTCCTCCTCTATGACCACCCATCTTAAACCTCTACATATCGTTGTTCGTCTCACAAAATTTCGGTGCTCCAAAAACATTCAAATAATAATAATAATAATAATAATAATAATAATAATAATAATAATAATAATAATAATAATAATAATAATAATAATAATAATCCTGAATATGCCATCCTTACATAATGTAAGGATATCTTAGTTTCCTAGTTTAAATCTTAAATATCTTAGTTTAAAATGCTTTCTTTAGTACTTATTTGAGCAACCATGAGGGAGCAACGACTTTTTATTTTGCCCCTCTCATTTCAGTACCCTTCCAACAGAAAGTAATTTTTGATAAGCAGGACAGACAAAATGAATAAGAAATATATTTACAGCATCCTCTCCCCTTTCATGATTGGAATATCACGTAATATTTTTTATTCTACGAAAGATGGCCCTGTGCGGTTAGGGGTAGGTAACTAAAAGAATACCTAATATATAGCGCCCCTTGATTGTAATATTACCGCTTCTTTATTTGTACGAAGGAGCCCTACACAATCAAGGGTGACAAAAAGAATAGGAGGAGTGTCTATTGATTCCAGTGGTGGATCCAGCACGAACTCCTGGGGGAGGGGAGGGGAAGTGAAACATTCTTTTGATGATGTGAAGCTGTCACAAATTACCACTTACTAAACTAAACAATAGTGGGGGGAACCGGAACCCAGTCAGTTTAAATTGATGTAAAAGTTTAATTTTTGGCTTCATATTAAAGTTTTGGTTTCAAATGAGAGTTTCAGTCCAAGTGGTCAATGATCAAATCTCGTGAGGCTCTTCAGTGTAGGCTAATACGGCCCCCTTATGAGAAAAGGCAAAATTGTTAACATGTTTATAACTTTCGAATTTTTCGTCTATTTTAAAGAAATATTTTGCTTCGTATTAAAGTGTTGGTTCCAAATGACAAATTCAGTCCGAGTGGACAATGATCAAATCTCCGGGGGGGGGGGGCTCTTCAGTATAGGGGGCTACGGCTCCCTTATGGGAAAAGGCAAAAATATGAAAATGCTTATAACTTCCGAATTTTCCGTCTATTTTAAAGAAATTATTGGCTTCATATTAAAGTCTTGGCTTCAAATGACAATTTCAGTCCGTGTGGACAATGATCAAATCTCGGAGGGCTCTTCGGTGTAGGGGTTTCGGCTTCTTTATGGGACAAGATTCACGTAGTTGATATTGCAAAATTGTTTTATATATATAAGTGGAAACTTGCACCATTTGGTTAATTTTACCTCTTATGTTTTGCAGATTCATATTCCAAGCAATAGTTACTCCGCAGAGCTAAAAGAAGGCACTTACTAGTTTCATTAAAATGAAATGTCTCTTATGAGAGGAGCAGACGAACGAACAGGCACCCAAACGTTGGTTGAGTCGTACGGTTGAAACTCGTTAAGCTCGCTTCAATTATTATTATTATTATTATTATTATTATTATTATTATTATTATTATTATTATTATTATTATTAAAGCTTTTTGCTCCTAATTTAGTTATTTTACTTTATTATTTAACGAATATATTGAAAATTGTCAGAGACACGTATGCAGTAATTTATTTCGGGAGGGGTCCGACTTCAATATTAGAATAAATTATAATAAAATTTTAAAAGATAATCCCCAAAATTAGGCTAAATTTACAGAAAAGTTGGGGTTTCAGAGGGGGTCCGGACCCCCTGGACCCACCCCTGAATGCGTCCTTGTTTGTCAGTAACATTTCCTCATTTTGAAACCCTCAAAAACTTCGGATAGACTATATAAAGGAAAACGAGTTATTTTCGATAAAATATCACTTCAAGGAGACGCGACAGTTTTATTGCACATGGTGGTATCCAACGTTCACAAGGGCAAGAATTCCTTCCCTTTTATTCTTTTGCTATTGTGCTGTATCGAAAGGTCAGGTTTGTAACATATTACTCCTACGAACAAGCATGACTGGCAGATAGGAATACTGAACACAACTCCAGAGAAATGCATGCTGAACTTACGTCTTTACGCTTTGGTGATTTGCCCTCAAGGTCAATCGAGTGGTAATTCAGTTCCGTCTCTGTTCTTAAGCCATGTTCGTATTACTTCGAACAGTTTTGATAATGAAAAGCATGCCTCTTAATGTAACAGACTTCTTTCGCGTAAGAAATCGAAACTCAGTTGGTCAGAGCAACTAGTCTGTAAGAATTAGGTTGTTAGTTAGTTAGGAGCCCAGTACGAGTAAGGGTTTTTATTACTATTGTTTTTATCTTTTTTATGTGAGGAAAAATCAAATTGTGACATCCCGATATCAAATGTATTTGATTAGGTAGCTTTGTCTTAGCTAAACTTTAAACATCAGTAACTGTCGAAATTATTTCACTAACCGATCACTTACTGAACATTTCAAACACGTCAAACCAGTGGCATAACATGAAGGTTAACCTCTCCTCCGCAGTCCTTAGTTATGCGTCCGTACTTTCAAGGGCGGACTAAGGGCCGGGCGACTGCCCGGGGCGCCAGAGAAAGAGGGGCACCAAAACGAGCCTCAAAAAGTAAATTTTATAATGTGCTTTCTACTGACGTTTTTGGTTTATATTCTTGTAAAGTAGTGGCAATTATATGATCTTTTTCCATTTCACTATGGAAGAAGAGAGTTTCATAGTACTAAGGGGGCTGTATCGAAAAATTGAGATGGCATGTAGAATAAAGAGTGCCGGGAATTAAGTATTGTTTGTTTGTTTGCTTGAGTTTAGCGTTCCACGGTTATGCCTTAATGGGCAAGGGAGATGTGGATACTAATTATAGTGGAATCCGAACCACTTTTATCGTTCAACAGTAATCCACCGGGAATTGGACCCGGTACCACAGAAGGCAGGCGTGCTAGCCACTAGACCAGGGGGGGTGGAGTTGGTATTGTTTATAGCGGGCCATATTCTTTGTGAAGTTTTCCTAGGTAAGGATTTCTTTTTGAAAATGGGTTTAAAACAGGGGCGTCATTTAGGGAGGGCAGGGAGGGGCATTTGCCCCCCCCCTGAGTTTGAGATGTATATAGAGTTTATCATTAGAATAGTAGTAAATCAGTGAAAAACGCGAAATTTTACTTATATCAAGAGGTCTTGCCCCCCCCCCCCCCAAAGCAAAATCTAAAATGACGCTCCTGGTTTAAACTATTAAAAACACTATGATAAAATGTAAAATATAGGCTACTACTAGGGGAAGGGCGCCAAAAAGTCACAGGAATAATAATAATAATAATAATAATAATAATAATAATAATAATAATAATAATAAATATGAATGTCTTTGGAGAGCCGAAAGTATGTGACACGAATCATTATAGGTAGAGCTTTAAGATGAGTGGTCATAGGGTAGGAAAAACAGGATTTTTCTCTCTCTGACTCTCTAACGTTAAGATTATGTGCTGAAGGTAAGAAGCATCATCATTCTACAATAGGTTGCTTTTACGTAGAATATCTGTTACTTGAGCTCTCCTCCTCCGGGCAACTTTGCTTATGTAGTAAATTCAAAACAATTTCAATTTAAGACAAATATTTATAGAGAAAATTAAACATTTAATAGGGAAATCTGTTATCAAAATATCCAAACACGTAGATAGAAGACTATGTAGTGAGGAATTGTGAAACTATAAAATTCTCCAAATTAGAATTAACATTTACTGGAAAACATTCGTTATGCATCAGTGAGCACAGGGGAAATAATTACGAATCCGTTTGCAAACAAAAATTAGAGACACTAATGCAAATGCGACGATATTTTCTCTCTCTCTCTCTTTTTTTTTTTTTTTTGGTATCGTCATGAGTTTTACACATATGTTACAATTTGATTCTTTCCCAAATAAAAAATAAATAAAATAACCTTAGTGATAAAAATGACAACAGTCCTTCACGGGATTCGAACCGTCTACCTTCGGTATACAAACTCGTTGCTTTATCTAACTGAGCTATTTGCTTTCTTACGTAAGCTGAATCTGTTCTACAGTAAAGACGATTTTTCATTACGATTGGGCTAACAATTCGTCTTTTTCCATAGGTAATTTCCACTATTTGCACTATCTATAGGAAAGGGGGGCAAGAGTACGCAAATTTCAATTAAACTTATATATTTTGGTAAAAAAATAGTTACAACGGAAAACTTTTACATGGAACACAAAACTTGAACTCTCCTTTACGAAATGTGAACTCAACTTTTATATACCTCTGTCCTTGGAGAAACTATAATGCATAAAATGAAAACATTCAAATTCGTACTCTTGCCCCTATATGTGGGGCAAGAGTACGAAATCAAAGAGGCAAGAGTACGCACCCAAAAAAGTATTAACAATTATCACAAATGAAGGTGCCTACTCCTTCATACAATGTGCATTATTCATGCCACCATTCATGGCATCTTGCGCAATTGATCCAGTCTCCTATTGGTGGATCACTGTAGGTGATATTGCATAATGAACACTCGTACACTACTTCCTCACTGACCTGAGGAGCTACCTTCGGTTGTAGCTTTCTTGGTGCAAGTTGATATTTGCCTTTGCTCTTTGGAGGGCGCCGTTTCAGAAGTAAGTTCTGCTTGAAAGGAGAGGATGTCAGAATCTCTGATTGACCTCGAGAAGTTCAAGATTTTTGGTTGTGGGCTTGGTGGCAGTCGGAGGAGGACTGACAACCACCAAAGGAGTGCATGATGTGGACGGTCTACATGGGCCACTGCTTACCTCCAGTGAAAATCCAGTTTTACTGGTTGGAGGTTTGGTAACAGATGAACGAGCAGCCGGCAGAGGAGTGTTTGATGTGGACAACCTGCATGAGCTCCTCCTTGCTTCTAGTGAGAATCCAGCGTTACTGGTTGAAGGTTTGGTAACAGATGAATGAGAACGAACAACCGGCTGAAGAGTGTTCGAAGTGGACAGTCCCTATGAGCTCTTGCTTGTTTCTAGTGAGGATCTAGCGTTACTGGTTGAAGATTTGGTAACAGATGAATGAGAACGAGCAACCGGCAAAGGAGTGCTTGATCTGGATGCGCCGCATGGGCCCCTTTTTACTTCCAGTGAAACATCCGATGAACGATTTTGGGCTCTATTCAGGTCTGATGCTTCATTTGTTGCTTCAGGAATGCTTCCATCTTCAGAGCTGGCTTCTACATTTAAGTCTACCACATCCACAATGGAGGGAAGAAAATCTTCTTCAGTAAACACATCTGGATTCAGTGGGACAACTCCAGATTCTTGAAGGCTGGATACCAATGGTTGCAGCTTTGTAGTAAGCCTCAGTAAACAAACTCGAAACTTGGAATTAGGCGGGATGGATGATTCCTCATCCATTTATCACACACTGTTGAATACCAGGAGTTCAGCGGGCAAAAACAGGAGCTATCTAATGGTTTCAAATTATGGCAGGTATGGGGTGGTAAACTCAACATCACTATCCCATTTTGCCTGCAGAAATCAATCGCCTCGATTGAAATGTGAGAGGTCTGATTGCCAACAAGTAACAATACCATTTTCGTAACCGAATTTGATCGCACATATTGGTGTAAATAATATAACCATTCTACGAAAAGTTGTGAGTTGATGAACCAGAATCAGATATCATTCCCACAGAACTCGGCGGCGAGCCATCGAATAATTCTTGTTTCATTCGTTTTCTGGGAAATATCTGGGGAATAAAGGAACCAAATGCACTCACCAGGAAACAGCTGTTATGTTAACTCCAAAATCACTAGATAGTTTTATTCACAACTGATTTTTAGTCGACTTTTGGAACGTTATGAAGAACCGTATTTATGCCAGTTTCGTACATGTTGTAGATATCCCGTAGAGAAAAGCCGTTTTCTCTTACAAGATCTTTTAGATAGTGAAAAAAGCGTTCAACTTGTGGCTTGCTAAAACCACGAGCTCCCCAGACCAGTCTTTGAAGGCTGTCGCAAAACAATAGTCATATGTCTACGACGGAAAGACTGTCCAATCTCTTCCTCCCATTCGATTCGCATGGCTAAAAGATATGGGGCAACTAGTTACGTTAAGCAAAATTGTATGCCATTCTTCTTAGATCTTTTAAAGTTGTCATAGAAGAATTGATCCAGTAATGTAATATATTCCACTAATTCGTTCTCCATTTCTTCGGTAAATAGGCCTACTGGCTTTATTGTGCCTAAAGACGTTGCAGATTCTCATTTAAATAAAGAAAAGAAAAATCCTTAATTCTCCTTATATCAGTAATGGGAATGCATAGGATACAAAAAATCAGATATTATTTAGACACTTTATAAAAATATATTTCCAAATTTGGCTTATTCCATCAGTTACAGAATGCTTGTCACCTACGAGGGTAACTTGAAAATTTCTCGACCTATCTTTGATGAAGCTACATATTGTCAAATGTTAGGTTAGGTTAGCTTCTTATATCTTTGAAGGATCCCATACCAATCATTGGACTGACACCGCAGTCATTTTAACGTATGATTACTAAAGGACTGACTACTACAGGAAACATATGGTAGGCGAACTTTTTAGTATGGCACTAATCACGCGTCAGAACGACTCTGCATAAGGCCCATTGAAATTTATTACTGAAAACTACTGAAATTTAAGATAAAAGAGGACAAAGCGTAGCATTTCTAAAACCTGAATAAAATAAGCAAGCGTAATGTTATTCAATAACTGCAGATTTAACTATCTCACACGTTTATCTGTATCGAAAACTCAAACACCACCTTAGATATTTTACGTAATTAGTGGTATTTAGAATAACAATTTATCCCTCGTACATAAGAAAATATCAGGATGCTTCAGAATTCTTAACGTTATAGGCTACATATGGGAACCAGTATTCGTAAAGTTTGCCGTCACTCTCTATTACAACGGAATCTACATTCTTTTTTGTTTGTTAGATCTAAATCAAATTGGAGTCTTTTTTCATAGAACAGAAGGGGCAAGAGTACGCACGCGTACCCTTGCCCCCTCAGTACACAATTGACTTTCCCGTGATGTTGTACAGCCAACTGTTGGAAGAAAGTCAATTTACTCCATCCTGTCAAACAATGGATATGTTAGAAACTAACGCTTTATAGTACTTTGAAATCGTTAAAAAATTGTGTAAGTTATTCATTAACTACTTATGTCCCAATATTATATCAAACTATTAGAAAAACATAAATAATTACCTAAATAACTTATAGTTTGCCGCAGCACACTCAAACTTGTTTAGGTTCTAGATGCCATTAACATCAAACTCCACGTGACGCATTATTGCCATACGCGAATATATTCACCTGATTTTAGGGAATCGTATCCTTACCCCCCACGTACTCTTGCCCCCCTCTACTCTATACGTTAATACTTAGCATAGATTCATATATTTAGAGTTCGCTGATAATGCATATAATAAGACATACTAGAAATATTTCGTTAAAATTTTCGTTTGTAGATCTAATCCACGCTTCTCTCACTGACATAGATGTCGCTGCTTCGTGTTGAACTGCAGAATTCCCTCGCGTTCTTGAAAATTTCCCACTTTAGCAGAGTTGGTAATTCTCGAGATTTCTGTCGATTTAATGTTTTTTGCTTCTAATTTCTTTATTTTAAGCTAATATCTAACACAAATATTAAAAACGGGTTTGTTATTAACCTGTCCTGCTGGGGAAACCTTCCGAGATTTCGAACATATAAAGAAAACGGAGATATTTTCAAAAAACTTCAAAATAAAGAGACGCGTCATTTATTTTGCTCATGGTAGTACCTGCTGGCATAAACATTAAAATGAATAATGACTGGCAATTATAAAATATGCAAATTATGAAATATAGTTCGTTGCTTCGCAGTTCAGCCTGTACAGAGATGGGTGGAAGCGTCACATTGTTCTGAATTCTCGCAAATTAGGCTGCGCGAAGAGAATGTGGGCGACAAACACGCACACATACACATACACATAAACACTTGGAAGAGAGGAACTTCGCAGTTTTGCGTTCCAAGAATTCCGACTTGGTAAACACTGATTCCAAGACATTTATCAGCATATATGAGGGTTGTTCAAAATTTATATAATATCGATATAATTGGTGAGAGTGTTGGTGCCCTTTCTTTATATCCAAAATGAATCGTATTTTCCCCGTGCGAAGAATAGGTATTCTGCTAGGTTAATATAAATATTCAAACAGGTATTGTTATGTGTTGAAAAAAAAAAAAAACAATGTTTAAGGTGCATAGTAGGTGAGAAAGTTCAGCGTCTGAAGTTCTACAAGGTCTCCTAAGCAAACGTTCTCATCTAACATGGGTCTGTTCTACTTCAATTATTATTTAAAAAAAGAGATAAATGGGAGAAGAAATTATATCTCTGACTGTGACTGTATGTATAAAATTACTATTATTATTTCTTCTTTTATCAAACAATAGGAATCCAGAAAACACTACTCAAGCATATATACACAATTCATCTGGAAGTTGGAACTGAATTGTGTCTATATACTTGACTAGTTTTTTTGTATCACTCAGTGTACGTCTGATGAGGATCTTGGCTAGAAGATCGAAACGTCATGTGTAAATGTGTTTTTATATTAAACAAGTGCAGTCTTCTTCAACAGTGTGTTTATTTTTCTGATTTGATTTGCAAGACGTATGGCTATGATTGTGTGTCAGTAGGAATCCATTAAACATCTTCACACAGTTTTAACTTAAGAAATCAAGAATAGCAAACTTATAAGTAAGAAAATTCTACATTATAGGCGCTTAATGAAAACAAGATGTCCAAAGATAGAGCATATGACAATTACGGATCTTATAGAGGTAAAAAGAATCCTCATGTGTGGTTTTCTAGAAAGTTGAGGAAAAGATTAAAAAAGAACTAATGCTCTTCGGTTAAGAAAAAAACTGCCTATTAAGAAGAATTAACCACTGAAGTACATCATGATTAATAGAGTAACCGACATTATGCTTTATTGTTAATTTCAATCATTGTTTTACATTAATCGGGTATAATGCATAATATTTACTATACATTAAATATTCTAAATACCTTCATCTATTTATATTTTATGCAACGAATTTATTTCATATTTAATGAACTTTATACTTAATGCACTGTAAAGAGATATGCTTTACTCGAGTCAGTTTTTTATCACTTGTGGGCGCCTTAGAGTTGCATAATTTATATACAGAAAACGAAAGTAAAAGATTCCACCAAAAAGTACAGAAAGTGCTCAAGTTCAAGAGCTACACATAACAATATAATGTGGAGTTCTTGTGCACTTTTGTATATTTCGAATCATCATACATACAATTCTCGTACACATGATTTTTGTACCGGAGAAAGTACAGTAACTCACTTAAGAAGTTCACAAGCTATGTATATGCAATACCATTTGATTTCAAAAAATATGAATACAGTATGCTAAACTTGCAGTTGCTCTTGGATTGCCCTACTAATTAAGCTTTACGACTCTAGCAAGACGACAATACATCGTATGTTTAATGAGATGTAGTTGAAAAATGTAGTTGAAAAATGAAAACTCCTTATCTGAATTTATTGTTTAACAATACTGTTGCCGAAATACAGTGGCGTATTTACGATTTTGTTTCGGGGAGGGCTTTGCTAACTTTCGGGGAGGGGCTTTGCCTGAAAATGTGAAAATTCTACAAGATGTTTCATATACTTTACTATAGTAAGTAAGATTTCGGGGAGGGGGCTTAAGCCCGGAAGCCCCCCCCTAAATACGCCACTGCCGAAATATAAAACATCTATCTGTTGATGAACCACACTCAGCAGAAGAAACTAAGATGTCTGAGGGTCAATTCTTATCTGTATCTTTCAAGAAAATGAAGAATAAAAAAATTTAAAAAAAAACATTTTATGGCGCTGGAAAGTATGTGATTCATTCCCTATAATAATTTACAGTGTATTCTGCTACAACACATTGTTTATTTTTTTGCACGTAAAAATATACTTGTTTAGTAGAAAACTAAGATCATATATATATATATATATATATATATATATATATATAGACAGATAGATAGATAGATAGATATAGATATTGTTTTGTACTAACGATAACACATGTATTGCTAAAGGAATGATTCTATTACTTGAAAATGAAACTCTACTGTATAATAGAGGATTTCGTACTAAAAGTTTCAATTTCGTCCGGTAGATGTCAAATGCTAGAGGACATTTGGTGGCATCTAGCGGTAATAAGTGTAACTTCTACTACCTTTACAAACAAAGGAAAGAAAATACTAAAAATCCCAGTCGTTGAAGAGTTATCGTGTGCGGTGATGCTAGTTTGAGGGAAGTTTCCCGCAGCGTAGGGAAATTCAGGAAAGAACTTTTTTAAAGAGGGAAAAGGGAGATTTTACGAATATGCTTTAAAATATAGAAAAAATTAACTTTTCAACAAATGATATGTTACGGTAAGTACTGCGGCAGTATGATGAAAGACGGTGGCACTGTTCACAGAATCCCATGCACAAAGTGACAGATTTTTTCTTCACAAGCCTTCCGCAGCCTGGTTTAACTATGTTACTATACAAGATAACATTGAAGTAATACCAGAATAACAAAAGTACAAATATATATTGAGGAAATATGAGCACAGTACATAGGTATAATAATTCATATACAATAATGCTCTCTAAGCAAATTATATATATATATAACTAAAATTAGGGAAATTTTATCTTTAAAAGAAACTTTTTGAGCAGTCTTGAGGGAAATTTTAACTTGAGGACCTCGCATCACTGATCGTGTGCTGTAACGGACAATCTTAAGTCATCGTTACCGGATAAGACGTTAAAAACATCAGGAGGCGAGATAATTTTATTTAGTATCTATATTTTAAAAAAGCAAGTAAAAATAAACATTTTTTTCAAAAGGTAATTTGTGCACTAACGGACAGACTTAAGTCTTCCGTTAACCATTAGAATGTTAATGGATTGACTCTCTTAACTAACTTGGCCGAAATAATTCCTCTACCTACTTATATATACTCTTCTCTCCCAACGTATTAACATTACAATATAACAACTCTCACTTGATTGATCCTAAATATCAACAGGAAATACAAATTTGCATTTCTTTCTTCTGTTTTTTTAATCTTCCCTGTTTCCTGTTTTCTTCATTTTCATATTAACCTGTCTTTCATAAACCACCAATAAACGTCTTGATCTGCTGCTTTTTTTTTTTTTTTTTTTTTAATCTTTTTCTTCCATGTGTATTAGAGCGAAATAAATTTCCTGGTTAAGTTCTGAAAACAATTTTAATATAGGTCTTTTAAATCCGTTGATTGAAGAAAGACTATTTCATTGACTTCTTTTTATAATATTGATATTTCTTTCTTTATCTATTTACCAATTATAATGAATACAAGAAATAACTTTTCGTAATTTCAAGATACAACATAAAAAAAAGGAAGAAAACAAAAAATGAAAGTAAATTCCAGATGTGGAACCCAGAGCACAACGAGCTAATAAATGGATTGCATTTTTGTATTCTGTTTCTTTGGTATAAGTGCTTCAGTTTTGACGATTTTACTTTGTTTCAAGGAGCATACTTTCCCGCTGGTCTTAAGTAAACTTTATAACGACGTAACAATAATTTTTCGGCGCAAACTATGCTAATCCACAATGGCGACATTGTTCATACTATAATTGAGTGCCTCATCATCCGTAAATTTGACAAAAGTGCACTGACCTTGATGATTTTATAGAATGATTATTGTCGTACCAGAAATACCTGGCATAGAGTCTATTAGTATTATAGTATATTATTTTGCAGCTCTCAACAAAGACAGTGTTTTACTCTTTATTTATTCACTGAGAATTTGAATAATTTCATTTCAGACATCTTTTCCTAAGTAATGGTGGTATTTATTTTGTTCTCCCATGGTTCTTTTAATGTGTTCGGCCATGACAGTATCAAACTTTGCAAAGAGTTCTACCAGTTTTAGGAAATTACCATTATTACTTGTATAAAATTATCTGATGTTCCGCATAACGGTACACATTATTCACTTAAAAACTGTATTATTGCAACTAGTCGTTCTATTACGTTCTTCCAATGTTGTGCTTCGGCATTTAACACTTTCTGGTGTTCTACGTCAATTGAGAAGTTTGATGCATTAAGGCCGTAAGTCTGAAACATGCAGTTGGAGAAAAGCAATGTTGAAAATTTAAGTCAATGTAATATGCAGCATTTTATTCCGATATTGAATTGAAATGTTACCAGGAGGCTAAACAAGCATGGCAAAATCCAGAAATGCGTTTGATGCAAAAAGGACGTAAACTCGCTTACGCCCTTATTACATCAAACTCGTCAATTGTAAGACTCTTCAGTCTTATAGAAAACTCCATCCACTTCTTTGCGACTCAAGGTGAATAGGAGACCTATCATGACTAGCCAAATCTTCAGAAATGTGGCGCAAATCTGTTAGAGCCATGAACTGTGAAATATATTTTACTTGTGGAAAATAATTTGCAACAAAAACAGAAAACAACATTCTTATTTTCTGAATAAACTAATCACTTTCTGAACACAGTTTCGCAATTACATAATATGTACTTGTAACAGTTACCTGTGAACCGACGGCTGAAATTATCTCTGGGACAGTTGTCAAAATTGGTTAATTGCTCTGGAAGACCTCTTTTGACTAGGATGGTTGCAATAAAATCATTTATACCACGAGGCCAACTCACTGGATTGAAAATGAGGGGGAATGCTCTGAATTTCCTGAGTGAATATTTTCCTGAATGTGAGCAAAGTAAGTTCAATTACATTCTCAGGTGAACACAATTTTATTTCTCCATGTGACCCTATTACTAAGCATTATATTTTGATAGCATTCTTTTCTTTTTCAAATGTTGCGGCCCATTAGATTTGCCGTCCTGGGCAGCGGCACGGCTCGACCCTCCTCGCGCCGGCCCTAGTCGGAGGATCTATCAGCAATTTACTAATGCATCAATTGATCTGCGAGGTACTGTCAAATGGTCACTTCGTTCCCCTAATCTGATCCCCTTTACTCCTACATGTGAAGTCGGTCGTGTATGTGGCAAAAAAATAGTAATATTAAAGCATCTCAGACAATGAATTGTGGACAAATGATTTCACATTAGAACAGGCATTTTGCGCGAGGTTTTGCGTCACTGTCAACTCAGAATGGTTATCGACGACTCAGAATGGTTATGTTCTGTAAGTCAGAAACGTAGCCAGAATTTCGTGAAGAGGGAGGGGTCCGTGACATGAAATACTGTGGTCATCACACCAGGGGCTCGATCATTCTAAACTATTTCACTGGAACATATACTGGTTCGTTTAGCCAGGATTTCGTATTGGGGAAGAAGGGGGGGGGGGGTGCGTGACATGAAACACTGAAGGCCCAATCAATCTAAACTACTCTACTATCAACATATATTGGTTTGTTAGGACAATAAAATGAGGATATGTTGGTAAGTATTTTAATATCAAACTACGAAGAAATCTCGAGTAAATAAACGTATTGAAAACGATTTTACAATATTTACGTTCTTCCTCTGTTCATTCAAATATAACAATTTTCCTTTCATTACGACCTCAACTATTATAAAAAGTACACTCGTGTCCAAAATGATTGTCGCATATTATGACTGTCTTCTTGTAAGAATATAATTTCATAATGATTTTCTAGAATACTTTTAATACTGCAATACCATGTGTATAATAGGGAAATGTATAGACTGTATTTGTAGTAAATTTCATAGGAAAAGAATTATAAATACGAAAATTAGAGTGAGTAAAACGAAATGTTGCTAAATGGACAAGAAAGTTTCATTTTTGTTTTATTGTTCTTATTTACTGCTCTTTTGACAAAATTTGGCACTTACATGTCTATACACATACTAACATTGTAAGCAACACCGGACGAATTCGTTATCAAATTATATTCCTACAACATATTTATAGACATGCGAGATGCGACAATAATTTTGGACATGAGTGTACAAACTCAATAATGTCTTGTAAAATATTTTACAATATCTGCGTTCCTTTCTCTGATGAATCAAATGTTAACAGAACTTTCTTTTCACATAAATTTTTGTTTTTATTATTCCTTCAACTACTGCCTGTTTCAAATGACAGGTTAAAGTAGTAGTAGAAAATTGTTCTTGAAATACATGTTTGATACTGCAATAATGCGATGACAAAAAATTATGACCAAAAATGTCCACGCTGTTACACAACCGGCATTATGCTTTCAGAAACTTGAAATCTCCCTGACTAGTAGCAGAAATTCTAAGAATTCGTAACTTCCGGAAATTTCAAATTCCCTGACTTTTCGAGGATATCCCACTCACCTCGCCACCATGTATTACAAGTAATACAAATCTCTTCATAAGAAAGAGTAACCAAAAGCTTTCTGTAGTTTAATTATATATATATATATATATATATATATATATATATATATATATATATATATATATATATAATTTTTAACGCCGATTCTTCTTTTTCTCATTTCATTTCGTTTTATCCTTCCTTAATCCGTTTCATCCTTCCTTGTTTATTTCTGGTCTCGAAGAAGGGGGGGGGGTCCGGACCCCCTTGGCTACGTGCCTGGTAATAGTTATTAACCTGTTTTGTAGGAGAGACAACAAAGTAACCATCATAACTTCATAAAGGTTAGCGCTAACGCAAAAATTGTAATGTTATTCAATTTCTCTTTACATCACCATCAAAAAGATATATCGCATGTCATGGTTTCCATTTAAGATAATTGTATAAAATTAAAAATGGCGATATCATTGTGATTTATCTTCAAACAATTTCCTTCATTGCAATTCTAATTCTACTTCTGATTGCTAATTCTACTGCCTCCTAATTGCTACCCGGTTATATTTTCAAGCGTTTATCATCTAGATTTTTCCACACTATTGGCCACTCTCTCTCTCTCTAGATAGATAGATAGAGTAAATAATGTTACACATGTTTCGTGAGCTTTTCCACTTAATAGGAAGTTAGTGTTATACCTTTACTTTATGTACCTAACTAAACTAGTGGGGTAACAAAGAAATGGGGAAAAAATAATAAACCTAAAAGAAAACCAACGTACTTTGAAAACGCACTAAAGACAAGAAATTTTTTTCTTAAAAAATAAAATAACTTTAAGAAACTTCAACAAAAGCGCTAATAAGTAGAAAATAATAATAATAATATTAATAATAATAATAATAATAATAATAGAGTTTTAGGGATTTTATTATTTTAATTTTCTAAAGGTTTTAATACATCTCATTCTCATCTCATTATTTCTCATTGGGGCGTATTTTTTAAAACAATAAATTCTCTTTATTTTAAGGTCTCTATACTTTTTTTTTTATTAAAATATATAAATATTCAGTTTTTTAAGTGCAATTTCATTCGTATCTGAAGGTGGACGGGCTGCATATTTTTCTTAATTAAAAAAAAAAAAAAGCAATTTATTGCATCAGTGGGAAATATCGCTATTGTTTACAACTTAAAAATTACAGAAAGAAAGGATGGGATGCGTATTCAATACTTAAAAAATGTATTTACCGTATCATTTATTTAGAAGCGAGACTTCATCCACCACTTGTACCGAAGAATGAATGAGTAATACTCCGAAACAGTCTGAGAAAAGACGCTTCACTGGATGCTCCAGGTAGTCTTTTCAATTCTTGATACTAGCTTAACTAAAGTATAAAAAAATTCTATACAGGAAATTGATGTACCAGAAAATATATCACGAAGAAAAATATTTCATACTGTCATCAGTTATGTGCGACTTAAAATAAAATGTTTACCATACATTGACGCATTTCAACAATTAATTACACTAGAACCTCTATGACTGACCACCGTAAGTTGCTCTAATTTTCAATCCTGACACGCAGAACATTACACAATTACCTTGTACTGAACTTTAAAAAAAAAAAAAAAAGTGTTACAATTTATCGTCCGTAACTTATCACTTGAGTTCATTTTATATTAAGGGATAGAATTAGATAGAGAAAGAGGGGAGGGGAAGGCGGCATTATTACTACTTTGCTTTTATCTTAGCACGTTTACTGAAATGCTTTACTGCTAACCCTTAACGTACGAAGCTATTTTTCACAGAAAACCCCTTACGAATCAGGAAGATTTTAAGCAAAATAACTGAAATTTTCACAAGTTCAGATCAGGCTCAAGTAAGGCTAAGATATATGAAATACAACTGATATAATGTTTCCACAATGTGCACTATAGTACGGCACTTATCTTTTTCAAATTAAAAATTATATTTGTACATTGAATTGTTCTCACGTGACAGGAGGCACCAAATAAAATAGTTAAATTTATTTGCAGTTCCTTAGATCAGCGTTTCCCAACCGGTGTGCCGCGAATGGGCCGCTAGTGTGCCGCGAGGAAATCGAAACAAATTATTAATTCTATAGGAACCAAATTGCAAAACAGGGAAAAATGTATATTTGTATTTCACATTACTATGAACCTCTACTATAAATCTACAATTTTAAGTTTCATACTGCGTTACTTTTCTGTACATTTTTAATGTTGAAAAACGTATTTATCATTGTCATGACCATTATTGTTTCTTTATTGTTGCAGACTATTTCGTAACTTGAAATTTTAACATATCATTCAATAAATTCAACAAAGCAAACATGCATACACATTACCTACATTTGTGTTTTAAAGGTACATTTGTTTACTTCTTAATTATTTAGTGATCTTCCTTTTTAGTGAAAGGTTAGATACAGTTTTCGAAAGAGAAAGTGGATTTTTAAAAACCTTAGTCCTATATTTTATTGTAATTGTTTTCTATTTTAAAATTAGAATGAAAAATAAGTACAAAGGTTTACCACGGGGGGGGGGGGGAAACCAGTGATCGAGCTTTCTTCTCTCTAAGGAGATCAGTAATCACAGAAAAATACTACGGTATTTTATATTTACAAATAATAATAGTAAATATATATATATGTATGTGTGTGTGTGTGTAATATGGGTGTGCCGCGAGAATTTAAGTTACACCTCTAGTGTGCCGCAAGTTGAAAAAGGTTGGGAAACGCTGCCTTAGATGGTCAAATTACTGTATATTTTATGAGTAATCCACGATGTTATAAAGTTAGCAAAGAAAGTTCTGTGGCTTTTTGTGGAAGTCTGTGTTACATTGGACTTCACACCGTGAGTTAAATGCGAATGAAGATAAGGCGAAAGTCAGTTGCTGATATGGGTATATCCAATATAATACCTGATTGTGGCAGTTTAGTTACACCGTCAACTTGGGTAAGGACAGTGTGAACATGGAATCTCCACAGAGCGTCATAAGGGCATGTAACTAAACATCTTTGCGTATATGCTGTACGAGTTCAAACTGAGGTCAAATGACGCTTCAGCGGGGCGAAGATATGCCAGCCCTTTGGTGAGGATGTCGTGACTACGCGGACAGTGCAGCGGTGGTTTAACAAGTTTAAGGACGGTGACGAAACACTCGAAGACGCACCACGTGCCGGAAGACCAACACATGTACAAAATGAAGATATTCAGGCGGGAATTGAGGTGAACAGTGGCCAGATATCTGAGGAACTGGGACTACAATTCAGTGTGAATGGAGAAACAATTCGGCAGCACCTCCACCAATTTGGGAAGCACTATAAGTTGAGTCGATGGGTCCCACATGATTTGACTCCGGGCCAGAAGGCAACGCGAGCAGACACCTGTTTCTTTGCTGTATCGTCTCAGGAAGGAGCCATTTCTGGACAGGGTGTTGACATGTGATGAGAAGTGGGTCCTGTACGAAGCTCCATGGCGCCGTCGTCATTGGTTAGCATCCCATGAATCGGTTCCAAAACAGCCGAAACCAGCACTAAACCAGAAGGTCCTCCTGTGTGTTTGGCGGATTGCATCCGGCATCGTGCATCGGGAATTACTACCAGCTGCCCAGAGCATCAATGCAACTGTGTACTTTTAGCAGTTGGGCCATGCAAGAAAAAGTCAGAACTCTGGAGACAGCACTTCTGAATCGCAAAGGGGTCCTCTTGTTACAGGAAAACGCTAAACCTCGTGGCCAGGATAACCAGAGACACCATTCTATGCCTTGGACGGGAAACACTATTGTATCCGGCGTACTCCTCGGACATTGCACCGTCCGATTATCACCTGTTCCAATTCCTTGGACAATCACCTCAGAGGACGCCAGTTCAAATCCCTAGTAGAAGTGCAAAATGCAGTTAATACCTTCTTCGCTTCACGGCTCACCAAGTTCTGCCAGGATGGAATCCATGGCCATCCAGAACGTTGGTAAAAGATCATCGATTATGATGGGGACTATTCTTGATCTTCCAGGTACGTCTTAGGTGACATATCGATGTTCGAAGGTGGTGGGCGAAAAAGCGACAAAACTTTCTGGGTTATCTTTATATTTTTATCCACACAACAGAACACGGAAGAGTAATTAACAAAAGCTGTTAGTATACTATTGGATCGAACAGTGCTATTTATTAACTAGACAATTCAATACCGGCAGCAGTGGCAGAAAAAACGTCCATAGAAAATCTAGCTTGAAATGTGAAGTAAAAGTTTTGTTAAACGACACATTTTCTGGAGGCAAGGCAAGAGCACTTTACATGTTCCTCCAAAATGAGCTTCAATCTAATGCATAATATTGTCTATCGTAATTTAGCTTCTATACACGAGAATACGTTTTGAAAAAGAAAACAAAAAATCTGTAAATAAAAATTAAAAACCATTCCCACTTAAACAAATTGATTGTGAGACTATTTTCCAAAATATTGATGTGAATGAATATTATAATTCTTACTAAAGTAATCGAGTCCATTTTGAACCTCAACACAGCAACAGGAAAGGTTAGCTCACATATAGAGCGAGCTACCTCCAAATAACAAAAACTGATAAAAACCTGTCAAATTGAAAAAAGTTTAAGAATTAAACAGTTATAAAACAATAAAAAATTCGTTATTTAAAACATTGGACTTCCGGTCGATTTTGGAAGTTCAAAAATTCATAACTAAATCTGATATGCGTTTTATGTGTATGTAGACTGCAACTACCCAGAGAACACGTAAGTGTACGGCACATGTGCATTTGCGTGGATGAAGCACATTTAAATAACCCGTGCTTAAGCCGCTGTGTGCACATGTGCATTTGCACGGCTACTGCACATGTGTATGACACGTCTATAATACTTTTATTTACATTCTCCTAGTATTTAAAACATGATGTTAAATGGTAGTTGTCGTTTCTCCTCCAGGCGGTGTTATGGAGACTTTTCGAGGAATGACAGTTGAATGACTGTAAAAACTCCGCTGAACTAGGATATAAGATCAAAAGGTAGCAGCATTGTACTGATGTAACTACTGTCAGACAGTTCATAGGTTTAAAAAATTATTTTTGTGACCGATTACAGCAGATGTTGCGTTATTTGTCACTGGGCAAAGATGTCAAATATACTACCTAAAGCTTTGCTCCTTGCAAATAATAAACTTCAAAAGTAAAATTCTCACTGACAATTATTAGTTGCTTCTGATATATTTGGAAGGTGATGTGTTTGGTGTTATATATGCTGTCACAACGTAAGACACCAAATATATAAACTTTTTTTTCGTTGCATCTCGAATATGCTTTGACATCACCTCTGCACTATACGGAAATCACCTATATCCTACATGTAAATCATCGGGGTACTGCGTGTAAATCACCTCTGTCCTACATGTAAATTACCTGTGCACTACATGTAAATCGAATACGTGCTACCTGTGCGGTAGGTGTAAATCACTTGTGCAAGACGTGTACATGCACACTGCACATGTACTGCGCACGTGAAGATGTTGAATAGGACCTGTGACGCATAAGTGCATCACATGTACAGGCGTGCATTTATACAGGTAAGGCACATGTTGCATCCGTGCAATTGTACATGTACTTTACGTGGATTGTGTTGTCTGGGTAACGAGGGAACATGTAAAATATGTATGTACAAAGCTCCCATGAGTGCTCTTTCTGTTAAGAAAACAAAGAAACAGTTCCCCATGAGTATACGAGAAATTAAAATTTCGCATTTTTTCATAAAGCCTGTCTAATTTAGGTGTACCCTCGGAAAAGATGCGAAACATACTTCGGTTCCACCTCCGCCAACTTCTGACGAAGGACCCCCCCCCCCCCCTTTTGCTTATGGAAAAGAAGTGAATGACCTCAGCTGTGTTGCTAATTTGTCATTCAGTCATTTGGTCTTGAGTGAAGATCGTAGGCTACTTATATTGCCTAAGACAGAGTACAGCGAAGTCCGTGAAATAATTCATTGTAGCAACCTTACCCGCATCCAACTATTGAAAGATCTCGGCTGTAGCAACTTGTCTTTCAAGGGACGTATGGGAAAACATCGACTGCAGCGCCATAAGGGACACAGTTGAAATAGAAAGGCTCTAGTATAACTGGATATGAGATTTTGCTTTGGGGTAACGGTAGTCAAGCACATGATGTCCTAGTTTTGCAAAAGATTAGGTTTATTATGCCTGACATTCAGATTCCATGCGCTCATACGAAGAGAGAACAAGTTTCATCTTGATATGATAAATAAAGGAAATAAACTGTTTTCTCACACAGTTTCCTCTTGAATGCGAATTCAGTGATATTAATAGTGAAAATATGCACGACTGGACCGAGAATCGAGCCTGCGACTCCAGTTTATCATACCTATATGTCAACCACTATGCTATCCTGTCTGTTCCCCCTGATCAACCAAACTTTTTCTCACTCTTAAGATCAGTTCCAGCTACTTAAGTACGCAGTGATTAAGTTAACTGCACGGTAAGCCGAGGACCCGGATTCAATTTCCGGTCCAATTATATATATGAGTATTATTGAATATCAATGTTCCTACCTTCTTTTATTTAATTATTTATTTCTGCAATTTTACTTTGAGCCAAGTGCTAAGAAATCTAACAAATTGTTGTTCCAATTTTCTGTTCGATAAATTCAACTTGTCTTCGCAACATTAAGATCTAAATTTGAGGTTTCCTCTTTTGAACCGATACACACCTTGTAAATACTTGAGCAAACCACACAATTCTGCATTTTTAAAACACTACGAAGCATAAATGAAATACTGTTCAATAAAATGAAATCAGGATAACAATAATAATATATTTGTAAGAGATTTTTTTTTTATTTTAACTTTGGATCAGTACTATGAACTGGATGTCTATATTGGTTTATTTAAAAATTAAGCATAAAACCACATAATACACAAGAAATCAGCTCAACATATTTAATCCCCCCAAAAAAGAAATGAAAAGAATTATCTGCTAAACAGACTATAGATTTTTATATATGTATAAAAAGGCTAGAAAATTACAAAATTTAAAAAATGGTACACAGCCTGTTATTAACTTACTATGAAATTGTACAAGTTTCTCCCTCCAGTATTATATAAAAAGGCCTATTTATAAATACTATGTTGGCACACTTCAGAAACAGATCATAGGCAGCATTAATATATCTTGTAGATCTCCATCTTTAATTAATACATTAAAATCAAGATTTCAATTATTTATCTATTTAAAGTGCTTGCAATATTAAGTGAACGCAAATAAAATGCTATTCTGGAATACACTGAGGGAATCGTTACTATTACATAGAAGCTACCCGCGAAATTTTATTTTAAAAATTCCTACTTCATGTATAGGAAATCCTTTTGGAATAAAATTACCATACATACTTATTTTAATTTGGAAACATCTTTATATAAATTAACATTTTGGCAGTGGAACAAGTTCCGCACGCTAGCTACTCGCAAACTCATATTGATTTTCTCCTTCAAAAGACAAACGAGAAATATATTCATAGTTCTGCACATTAAATACAATCAACATCTTCGTTATTCATTAAAATTCTAGATATATATGAGATTTTACTGAAACATTCCAATGGTTCCATTACTCATTCGTACTTACTGTTACTGGAATGCCTTCTACACATTCAATTTCTCCTTCACAGTTTAGAAGGATGACTCACATAACGATATCTATACATATTTAAAAAAAAAAATACAAAACAGTATTAACACTGAAATTGCTGTGAATACAATAACACAGTAAGCAATCTATTTATATTATAAGGCACTTGTCACTTATCAAAACAGAAATTCGCACATTTGCAATTTTTCCACCAATAAACAGTTTTAAGAATACGACTACAGTCTTCAAATGCACAGTGTTTAGCTTCTCTTTTTCATGTGTACACAATAAACTACTAAAAACAACTGATATTCTCCCTTTGAGTTTACACACCAATCACAGACCACTTTTATTCCTTGGCTATCTTGGGATCTTTCCGTAAAGTCTTCTCATCTGGTGGTGCGTCTGGGAAGAGGTCGGTGATCCTGTAGCGCTCTGTCCTGTAGTCAATGAAAGAACTTCCACCACGTTTCGGATTACTCCCTGTTCGTGACAGCTCAGCCGATGGCCTTTTAATCCAATAACCTGCTTAATGAAGAAAAAAATATTCGTAGAATCCAAAGCAATATGAAATAACATACTGTTATAAATCGAGATATATCTACAATGTAAACGTATAATATGGTAACACGCTTAGGAATTTTTAAGGATCATTTCATGTATTTATGCTTTCGCATTTCCTCCTGCAGTCTAAAAATTGAACTGAAAGAAATTATCACAGGGAACAGAATTTAAAGTAGACGAAAGTTCTAGCCACTGACTTTCTTTAAAAAGCCATGTACTTTTCGGCTGCCTACCCACTAGGATATTGTAAGCCGCTCATGTGAACCTGTAGTGTGAAGGCATTGAATACTTCTGAGCCGCTCAAAAGATCGTGATACTAAAATGGCAGCTATGCTAGAGCCAGAAGCTGTAGATTTAATCTTGGCGATAAATTTCAAGAAAGAAAAAAAAAAAAAAAAAAAGGAAAAGAAGATATAAAACAATGTGGATTCATCCTATAATTTGATCAAGACTGGAAGAATCTTCATTTTACAGTCTGTTTCGTAAACTGAGAAAAGATGAAAAAAAATTCAATTACTTCAGGATGTCTATACCTTCGTTTGACAAACTGTATAATAGTATAAAGTATGTATTTCATCAGTTACATCAAAATAAGAACATTTTCAACATCAAATATTTGTACACCTTTCTCAATTTCAACTGAGTTTACGATCACGTGTGAAGGGCTCTCATAAGACTGAGTTTTATTTTCTTCCCCGCCAGTAGCCCGTTCGAACCAGTTACTGGCAGGATGATGATCTTCAGAGCAGCTCAGAGCCGCGGCTCACTTGCACCCAAGCGCATGTGCGAAGGCGTACATTTAAGACAACGTAAAACTAGCAGCTGCAGCTCACAGGATCCTAGTGTGAAGGCTACCTTCTCCTTAACCAAACGAGTACATCTAACAAATGTCAATTTTAAAGAAAAGTTCAACATTCATCTAAAGCATCCGAGTACAATTCAATAACAGATGTTTCGGCAATACGATTTCGCCATTATCAGTGCTTTTTATTTGTTTATTTATTTAGGTTGCGCGAAAAACTACATTTTTGACAAATGTGTGTCTGTAGAAACATTGATTGAGAGTTTGTAGAACACCACTCTTGTGCTTCCTTGACATAATTTGTTTCTTCCCTTTACATATAACCAGACTTGGAAGTGAACAAACATCGACATATTGTGCATCTGTACACACACTAAGATCATTAAATCGTTCCACATTACTTCACTCGTGGATAGCGTAATATGTCGAACTTTATTCATTTCAAATGCGGATGCAGGTAACAGGAAGACAATACAGGATATAAAGTAAGGAAACACAAGAACAATACTTTACTATTCCATCGAGATTTATCAAAAATGCAGTTCTTCAAGCAATGTAAACTGATGATGGCGAAAGCTTATCACTGCAATGTCCGCGATTGGATTGTTATTTGGACCCTTTTAGGTGAGTATTAAATTTCAACTAATTGTTGCGCTCGAGCCCTCAGCCCACTGTACAGAATACGTTAAAATTGTGTTTAATTACGAGCTCTCATTGTTTACATTTATTATTATTTTACTTTGCACACCAATTATTAATGCTCAAATCTAAATATCCTTATGGCCTTTGTCTTAATAAAACGCAAAGCACGCAACAACATCATTACCCATTTTCAAACATGAATCCTTTTCACAATTAAATCGAAAAAATACAGTTTAAACTACAAAATTAAATCGGTACAATATATTATTGTAGGAATACATAAATACTAATCTTAAAATCTGAACATGGTTACTGCATTTGTCCTCGTTTGAAATAACTAAATGGAAACACTGCAGCTTTTAAATTGCAATTAAATCGTTACAAAGTTAAAATTTTTCATAATACAAACTTTGCTTCTAATAGACTTAAATTTGACTTAAACTACTCGCTGTGCAAAATAGTACATTTATTGTTAATAATTCTTACAATAAACATACGGGAATTGTTTTGCTCAGAGAGTAGTTTTAAATCAAAACTAAAGTTTTAAACTGCAAATTGCCTGCACACTAGTGACATCTATTGGTGTAACTATTTACTATTTAAAATTAGCGTGACACACTAATATGCCTTCTTTTTATATAAAAAAAAGACTGATATGCATTATTATGAATGGCGTAGTCTATTTCAATTCGAGCCGAAGGGTTACCTTGATAGTCTCATATGTTATTGGATTTAAAATTCAGGACAATTTTGTTTTGTCCAAAAATTTTTGTCGATTTTCGGAAAAATATTAAAGTACTCTATTTCTGGAACGTTGCTTTTTGATTTATTTGAAACAATAATTTGCTGATTAAAATATTCTCCGTTCTCAAATATGTGTCCAAGTTCTGGTGTCTTCTGAAATTTGTTTTGAAATATAATTTTCAAAAATTTTGATTGTTTTTTTTTTTAATTGCTAATCAGTACTATACAGTACTATATTCCCTAAAAAGGAGAACTTTCCTTTTGAGTTTAACAGGTTTATAAACAATGTTTTAACTTCCGCGATTAATGTACTAATTGCAATGTTTTATTATTTTTTTTTTTTCTCAGATACACCAATCCCAAAAATTCTGAGAATTGTACAGGAGCTGTATCTCTACATATCCTGAAAAGACCACGTCACTTTGGTTCTGGAATTTTTCATAATGACTTTGGAGAAAAAAAGAAAAAAATCTGTCCAATGTGCTCGATGTGATGGAATAAAAACTATAAATTAAACAAAGTTGCAACTAGTGAAATTCTTCTGAATTTTCTTTACATAGGACCTTCCAAATCATGAAAGGTCTTCTGAACCATCCACATTATTCCAGAATGTAACAAAAAACCTTCTCCAATTATCCAGATAATTCTGTGTGCTTGGACTAGCATATAAAAGAGACGCCACATGAATTCAGAGTTCAGTTGTCAACAGGCAAAGAGAGTAGTTCACCAAATTTGTGGTTCAACAGTACTTGTAAGCTTTTGTGAGAATCCAGCTGATTGAGTTGTAAGATGTTTTGTGAAAAGAACAGTTTGAGGGCCACAGGAAAGTGAAGTGTGTTGACTATCTGCATGAAGCAGATGTTCAAATTACAGTCATTTTATCTGGAAGGTAAAAGGGACTGTTCTTACCAAAGCGTGAACAAAAATCCATGGTCACTTAAACAGTTGCAGGAGAAAAAAATGCTGAAACTGAAAATATACATGATTCGCAGCATTAACGAAACGTTCAGGAAGGAATATTCAGTATTCTACATTACCAGGGTTCGAAAAAATCCACTCGCCTGCTCGGCAATGGCGAGTACTTTTTTTTTTTTTTTTCCCCATTTGGCGAGTAGACACTGTGACTGCAAAATGGTCAAGCTAATAGATTTTTTGGGCTGGCTAGTACTTGCTCTAACACGATTTTTCAAGCCCTGTACATTGCAAGATAAAAATTTTATGCACTACGACTTAAGTAAGTGGTATCACACCCACCTAGACATGTCTGTATGTATTGTGCCAATATTTTAGCTTTGCGTGGGAATTATGCACAACTTACTTAAAAGCGTGATATATGACATCTTGGGCGAGTTCTGTAATCTGATATACAGTCAGAAACAATATTAAATATAGGTTGGAGCTATTATTTTTTATACCTCCAACCTATACTTAATATTGTTTCTGACTGCTCAACGAGAGACCTTTTGTTTCAGGAATGTGGTGACTGCCCTGGAAAGGGAAAACTCACCTTACAGACATTTGGTCTGGAAAACGTAACAGACGACTCTTGTGAGGTTACATATGGAATATGGGAGGAAAATACACTTATTAAGAAAACTATTGCCATTGATATCTATTGACGAACTTAGGAAATGCATAGTGAAAGCAGTATCACACCAATGTCTGTAGAAATTGCAAGAACAACACATTGCACAAGTGAAGGGACATGTAGAGGTTGAACAACTATGTTTAATGCTTCACTGTGATCTTGCTGAGAACTGTTTACTGAGAACAACGCTATCACTAAAGTTATGACCAAACAAGAGCACTAGTGTTGCACTTATAAGTGCTGACAGAGGACATGACTCAAAGACATTTATTGTTGGCGATACGCAAAATTCAACAACCGCAATCACAGGCAGAAGTTTTTTTTCTTTCTTTCTTTCTTTTTTTTTTTTTTTTCCTCAGCCACTTCAAAAATCGCTATTAACTGTCTGAACTGACGAAGTTCCTTGTGCCACTGGAGTGGGTATACAGTGCTGCTGGTTATGGGAAGGGGCTTTGCGATGGTATAGATGTCCTGCTGAAGCACCATGTTAAAAAACGATCATTTCAATCTAAGTACAGCTGTAAATCAGAATGTCGTGGATTTTACAAGAGTAGAAAGTCATACACATCAACCCTAATCCTATTCTCCAAAGAGGAAGCTAAAGAATTCCGCCAACAGAAAATAGAAGAATGGTCTAAGCAAAGAACCCCTGTGAAAGGAATTCAGAAGTCACATGTCTAGATTCACCAGTAATGGACAAACTTTATTTGTTCAACCAAGATATAGGGAACGGCAAGAGAATATTCAGATTCACAACCTACAAAGAATGATGTTCATGGTCCGTGTGTATGACTAACTAGTGGTTTGCAGAGGTTATAGCTACCAACATAAATATCCACCTGCAATACAGGAATACTATCACAGCTGCTCAGTTCCAATTCGCGATGTTTTCAAGATTGTGGGTGCTCCAGTTCCTATTGGTTCAACAGGATGACATCACTCAATATCAAAGCAAGATACAGTTTTAGAAACTTCTTAAAAACCTTGGGGGAGGTATGGAAAATTGACCTATTAACCTTCTCCTCCCGCTACATGGTAGTAAAACAAACATTTTCTCCGAAATCCGGTGTTGCCAAGAAATTCAAGCTAGCTGACAATTTTCGACCAGAGGGGTGAGTACGTATTCCTCTGTCACTTGAGAAAGGTTTTGGCGAAAAAGAAAAAAAAAAAAAAAAAAAAAGTAGCGTGGAAACTCCGAATGGTTTGTGTTGTTTTGTTATTTGACACTTTGAGTGAAAAAATCTTCCTTCTTCCTTTGGAGAGGAACAAAATTCAAACTGGACGGCAGCTCTCGGCAAAAATAGGGGGGTGAGCAAAAGCTGATCTTCTCAGTCATATGAATATGGAATGGAATGTCTCAAATGTTTTGGCGAAGAAAAAAGTAGTCTGGAAACTCCGAGTGCTTGATGTTGCTGTTATTTGCCACTTTCAACCTGCTTTCAACAGAATATTTCTTTTTCCATTGAGACGGAATGATCTATATATGCAGGCAAATTGGTCAGTGTTTGTTTATTTCCCCCTTCTCTATATAGAAAGAAAGAACCCAATGTGTAAGCCATTAATCACAGTGTAATGGGGACCAAAGCTATGGCAACGTCGTTGAACATAAGTTAAGTTACAATGTCACTAGTAAGAGGATATGATTGTTCGGGCAGTTCCGATTACCACCCACTAAGGCTTTTTAAGATCCTGCCAGTTCTCTACTGATGCTCTTGAACACGTTTTTAGTTCACTGAGTTGTTAATTTCAGTTCTAAGCAGAGTGCATAGAAGTGGTATGTCCTGGTATGTTTTAGAACGTCATAAATATATATATATATATATATATTGGAAGTTTTTCCATATCTGAAAGCTGCGTCTGTTATTTATCTTTATGTAGGATTTAAAAATGCCATGTCAAATAAGACTAGATGTTAATTTCATGAGACCACTATATGAGAATGTAATCAGGAAAACTAGTTTAATGTACGGGAAAATTTTCAATTGTTTACATAAATCCTCTTCAATTCTGTCAATCTGTTAGTCGAAGTTTTAGATTACACAACCAATTCTAGCTTAGTTCTTACAAGTAATTTGTATAAATACATATTCTATCGTTCTGAAATAATAAATAAATAAGTAAATAATGCCTATTGTTCTTTCTTGCTGTTTGCATGATAGCATTCATGTGACAACAAAATATTAACCTATCAAATGTGAGTCCCAGATATTTCATAATGTCTGTCTTTTTTTTTTTTTTTTTTTTTTTTTTTCTATTCCCACACTATTGACCTCGTATTAGTAACAATGTTGGGTTTACGGGTCTTCACTACAGCGAAATTAAACTGCCGCTAATTTTAAAATTTTTCTGTAATATCTTCAAAACAAATGAAAATATTTGAAAAGCAGAAACGTAGTGAACTAGACAATACGATTTTACATGTGATTCCGTTATCACAACTCATCTATCTGCCTTCGATTTGCAACTGTAGATAAATTTAGCATTTTTTGAGGGTTCTGTAAATAGCGGCATACCAAAAGCAGGTAGGTGAATTGTGGTATAGGTACCACATGCAAAATGGTATTGTCTAGTTCACCACGTTTCTGCTTTTCGAATATTTTTATTTGTTTTGAAGATATTACAGAAAAACTCTAAAATTAGCGGTAGTTTAATTTCGCTGTAATGAAGACCCTTAAGTTATATACGTCTCCGTAGGAAATAGTTGTCATACTCGTAATTAACTACTCTTTACTAGTTACCATTATTAACATAGCTGCTACCGTTGGAATTAACTATTATTATTAATAATAATAATAATATTTCAGATATGCTACATTTTTTAGACCTGAGCCTTTATTGTACGTGAAGTTAAAATCAAAGGTCATGTCACAGACCCAAAACAAACTCTTGGCTCCCCAAGTGGGGGTTAGTCTGTGTTTAATAATAACAGCAAATTAATAATGTTTATAATAGAATGTGAAAGAAACAAGTTTTAAAAAAAAATTAAACTACGTTAACATGTTAAAATAATTAAAAGAACCTAATCAATCATCCACTTTGTACTCCCATTTGTTTAACTGGACGAACCCAGACCTAAAGAAAAAGTTTTCTGCCCAAATATAATCAGTGGGAAATTTTAATATTATAGAAATTGACCCCCCTTCCCTCTTAGAAATGTAATTTTCAAGACGCTGAAACATACATTTTATTACTTTTAGTTAAAAGTTGAAATACCGAGCTTCACGCATCCAGCTTAAGCAAATCCTACTTTACTTTATAAATATTTTCTGAATACGTAATGAGGAATTCTAACATTAAAGAAAGTTCACCCTTTGTTCTTTCCCTTTTGTGTGTTGAATTTCCATTTTTTTTTTCTTTCAGTGGAAACTTTGTATGCCAAGTTTCATTATACTAGCTTCAGAGATTTACGAGATACACTACTCTTAAAAAAACTTACCTCACCCTTTTTACGATACATATTTCCAAAAATTCTTATATCCTGCTTTCGTAAGAAAATTATTTTTTTAAATTAAAATTTAACGACTCTACTTGTAATAGTATGCCCAGAAAGTCACTTATCTTAACTCTTTTATATAAGAGTAGAGAATATAAACACAGTCAAATTCATTGACTTTCATGAACAGTTCCCGATTTCTTTTAACTTATTCGTACATTTTCCACAAGCTGTGGTTTTAAATTCACACACTGTCAAGTCTCAGGTTTCAAAAAGGTAACAAACTGAAAATATATGTATTTAAGTACGTGTGTAGTATGTATATATTTATTCTTATTGAAGCTTTCGTAATTTGGAAATATACCTTTGGTTTGCTTTTAATATTTAAAAAGCCTACTTCCCTAAAAACGTTTGCAGGCTATACCCCTAAATGACTATGTATTGGTTTCTTCAAACGTATTGATGTTGCTTATTACATTAGTAATTTAACGTTATTTGTTGATTTTTTTTTTTCTGGCTTATACATATCAACTCTATCAAAACACACTGTGAAATATAGGAACTGTCTGCGTTCTTAATATATATAGTAGGGATGTCCATTTCCGAAAAAAGTTTTCCGGAAAAAATATTTTCATTTTTTTCCGGAAAAGGTGGCCATCCCTAATATATAGTCGGTATTTAGTGTTCACTTGTTAAATATCTAGTGAGCTTTTGTCGTAATTGAGCAAATTTGGTGGGCTTTTGTCCTACTCTTAATAAAATACACTCCATAGTGTATTATATAGATAGATATATTGCAATTCTGAATGCTTGCTTGGATTCAGAAAAGTCTGGTAAAATATGCTTTTTAAACATTTTTACTTAACTGTTTGTTTAGGAACTTGTCATGGGATTCTCGTATCTCATTTGAAAGAAACGAATTTCTTAATTATATAATTAATTCTTAGAATGAAATAAGTTATTTAATGTAATTCATGTATAACTGCAGAACAGGTAATGATAATAATAACTTTAGTAGTACAAATAACTGTTACCGTTGGAATTAGCTACGTTCGTAATATTATTGCCAACTAGTTACTGAATCGTGGCAATTTCGTGTGGTGGTGGCGAATTTCAGAACTAAAGTAGGTGAATGAAAAAGGCACAAGACTTAAAATTTAGGTAAAGTGCCTATATTTTTAGGACTAATGCTGTTTCGGACTTATGAATGTTACCCACTGATATGACTGGACTCTATATTATCTCAACTACGAACTAGCGTAGAGGAAGCTACTCAAATGGTGATATGGATAGATCTACCAATTCCACCATTTACTCAATAGTAATAGCCTTTTTTTTCTATCTCTCTCTCCAATATATGTACCGCTAATGTTAGTACAAACTGAATTACTAGTAACTTTTTTTAAAAATTGTTTTTTGTGTTGTTTCTGACTTATTCCTCTTAATCAGCACGTCCCATAACGACTCAAGAGACATTAAAAAACATACACACAAAGGTTATTGTTATATGTTGGAAAAAAATAATACAATTGGGAAATGTTGGCGACTATACAATTTACGCAATATCTTTTTAATTACCGTTGTTGAGACACAAGAATATAGTGCGAAGATCATGTTGTGGAGAAGGATTTAAATCAGTGTGTGCTTCCGAGAATGAATGATTGAATGTTCCATACAAAATATCGGAAGGAAAACTGAAAGAACATTAATAAGTAAGTATTTTGATGATATATATTAAAGAAACATCTTCCGACAGTTACGCTTGTCGCCTTTAGTAGATCGGATCTACTTATTGAAAATTCTTCTCACATCTCTAGTGTAGATAGTAACATCTTGCAGTTGATTGCAAATTCAGAACTGACGCAAGATGAGATCAGTAATCTTTGAAAGCAAGTGTTATTTATTCTTCAAAATTCCGCCATGTGAGAACTGGCTTCCTGATATACTCGAGCTTAATAATGCCTCTAAGAGTGAAGAGACCAGCTGCTCCAACAGAGCTCGCCTCTTATCTTACAATTTTTAGTACTGAACTCGCAATTAATTACAAGACACTACATACATCAGGAATATAAGAATTTTCAACATTAAATCCAAGCTACTGAGAAGACAGGCGTTAATGTCTAAAACTGTTATGGCACGTCTACACTTGACCAAATTTGTCAATATATTTTGTATGTGCTCATGTTGACAACATTCTGCTCAAGTTCATGAACAAATTACTATATTTTTAACACGAAAATTGATAAACAGAGGTTTATGGCATGGAACATTATACATATTTACACAACATGTACAAGAAAATTGTATCTACGAATTTCCGTAGTTCATTTTTGGAAAACTGTTCATTGTAGCCTATCGTAACTTGAGTATATTTTGAGCAATACCTTTATTAAAAAATATTAACATGTAACTGCTTCGTAGAATGAAAACGTAGGACAACGAACTTTGAATCAGGAAGTAGTAGTAACTAAAATGAAATTAATTTGTAAAGAAGAAAAAAATGCAAAGTAAGCTAATGCACACCTGTAATATGCTTGTAACATACGGAAGCGTTATGGAACTGCACTCTGTAGTTTCATGCGTTTTCAAGGAATTCTGAGTGAATCCACAAGTTGCCAAAAACTTAACTGATGAATACACAGTGAGTAGGAACTCAGGTGAAAACCCTCTGCTTTCGAAACCAGGAAGAAAGAAACAAAAATCAAACAAAAACAGACACTGAACTCATATAAATAGTTAAATTGGAAATGACCAAGGGTCTTTCACCTTTAGTCATTCGTTTTGGTAATTCGCTTTTAGTCATTAGTCTTGGCTTTCGTCTTGTCAACATCATCATGGTCATCGTCTAGCCAGTCTCTTGTCTGTGATCTTAGTCTTTGGACTTGGTTATACACTGGATCACCAACCTCAAACTAAAAATGAAATGAAATCTTTAAGTTTTACGTCCCACGGTTATGCCGGTTAGGCTAAAGGAGACGGTGATGATGAGAGATGGGTGAAATGGTGGAATGAAGAAAGTGGGAGGAAACGGGAGAACCCCGAGAAAACCCACGAGCACGGTGTAACCTCAAACTAAGAAGTTCAGTTAGACCAAGATGGGAAAAGAGTGAACTACTACCAACCAGTGTAGAGACAACAACGACTCATCCATCAACCTTAGAGAGGATTATTACAGCAGAAATTAAGCAGGAGTTTTCGAAAAGCAAAATCAAATTTATTCATATGTCTTGGTTCATATAGTGTTATCTAATAATGGTAAACTGTGGATTCACTAGGACAAACTGAAAACACTGATATCTAAAACTAAGAAACCAGAATTAAAAATTCTCAAACATTAAAATCTTTCTTTAATTAAACTTACCACATAGTAATTAAATGTGCTTTAGAGTGTTTTGTTTTATCACTCACAAAGGAGTGTGAGTGGTACTCGCTTCTTCTCACTGTATAACATTTAAAACTTATAACTAACCACCAGTGAGGGGAAGGCAACAACTGAACGAAAATCACTTATTTGTAGTGCCTCTTTCAACGAATAATGATTGAATTGGCTTACTTTAACAAATAAGAGGGACAATAGTCTCATTTCCTGAGAAAAATCACTAATTTTCCTTGATTTCCAGGTTAAAGCACCATTTTTCCTGATATTTGGCCTTCGTTTCATTTTCAATATTTTCCAGATTTGTAAGATCCCTGCATTAAGTACACCATTATTTTCTCTCTCTCCTTTACTTAAACAACTAAATTTGCCGCAATGACTTGAAAACCGAACTTGGTCTCTCCTATTCATCGGAATTCAAGAATTTTGAAGGCGAACCTCTTCATTAGTATGTAGCTGTCAAGGACAAACAGGGTTGGTTGCCGAAATTATACTACGAATAGAACAATCTGATTAGGATTCCTCGGGCACAGAATAGGTGTGTTAATTAATTTTAACAAAATGGCCAAATTGTACCTGTGATAAAGGTTAGATACATTTAGAATTGAAGCTGAAGAGGCAAAAAGCTATCACTATTTCAAATGAGACGTCTGGTCACATTAATCAGAAAAAATACTCGCCAAAGCACCTATAAAACAATTCAACAGCTAATTATTATCTTCAGTACACATTCCTTACGAAATCATGCTGCTTGTAGAATTACCTATTCTGATAAGTTTCCTCCAGATGTTAATGAATCTCAAATTAGACTGCCTTTAGATTCAAACTGAAAACTATTATTATGATTCCACGATTACGCCCTTTTGGCTACAAGAAGCTGATGAGGGTTCATCCGAGAAGACTGTTCTAACACGATATGAAACATTTTTTGTGAAGGAATGAGTGTGAATATAAGTAATTGCTGTCAATAAACAGCAGGGTTGGCTGTTTTAAACCAAGGTGGTTTAAAAAAAATTGTAAAAAAAGCTTTAAATCGTATGAACTGCACGGTGACGTTTTCACATATCAAACCAAACCATCTGCATTAGTTTTATCTCCTTTTCAACTTTTAAATCAAGGCGTCCCATGTTCAATTCTCGATCGAATCACAACCCGTCTTTCAAGTGTAAACCAAGTAGCGGTTCGGATGTTACTTTAAGCGAAAGTTTTCCCCTTAATAACCTAGATATTACATAAGAATGTTAATCCTAAACATACGAAAGGAAACCAAACTGTGTATTTCTACTACCTGAATGCCTATTTAAGAAAAAAAATGCTTAAGTATATTGATAAAAATTGCCAGAATTTATTGACTGCCTACGTAGCTTCCAACTTGGATTAGACTTTCAGTTTTAATTTAATTGAATGATATATATTTAATGCTTCGGCTTTAGCGTACTGATTATGATACGTTGACCATAAAATTTTACATGCCAAGCAATAACAGGATTTCTCCGTTATTGGTTTCCATTTAAACTAATAACAGGATTTTCCCAATGGCTAAGGCGGGAGTTTCCCGATTTACATATAATTCTGTATAATAGTTCCATTTGTGCAACTGTTTATCTTTTGTCCTTCTGAAATGACCCTTGACTATTATATTAACCAGTATGTAAAGATCGTATATGTAAACAATGTATTTTTATCAGGAGTTCTTCGTGAGTCGGCACTCATTGCACTTGTGCCCAATTAGTTCCGGTTTTGAGTCCAGATGGAGAACAATTACCATGGGATGTAAGCCGAGAAGCGGTTTGGATTCCGCTTTAAGCTTATGTGACCCCTCCCAGCATAACCCCGTTGTTGCATAATAACACGAAGGCGAAACAAACCTATTTCTGTAATATAAATACATAGAGCAAATGATTTAAACCAAAAACACCGGGTTCTTTGTCTGTTTTTTTTTTTCAATAAAAACTATGGTTTTTGCCAACCCTGGTAAACAGCATATTGAAATGAATCTTGAGTGATAGTGTAAGTATCGCATGTGTAAGTGTGCTCTTCTACTATCCTCGTTTATGTGTATACCCCCCATCGCTGACGCCCCCGCTCCCGCAGACGCACCCCTCGCTACCGCTCCTGCCCTGACTCAGATGGCACTCGTGCTTTTTTAGTGGCCACCTAGTACAAGTTAGTTTGTGTTTTATGTAGGGTTGTTGGAATTTTCCCTAGCCCAAAATTCCCCAGTGAGTTTTCTTTTTGGGGGGGGGGAGGTAAAACCTACATAAAAACATAATAAAACCCAAAAGAGCCCACCTCAAAAAATATACTTCAAAACTTGAACTGAAATAATAATCTTAATATGATTATAATTACTTTCTTTAATCATACGTCTTAATGTATGCCTAGTTTCAAAATTTGTTTAAAATACGTATTTAGCACCAGAAGAAAATACAATAAAAAAAAAAGTTTGAGAATCATTCATAATGAATTTTATTTGCGCTCGATCAAATTCGCTGAAACACTGTTCAACTGTAAGGAATCTTGTTTGTGCGCGCAACACAGAAAAACGGTTAAACCGTTTGGAATGAATTTTTGGATGCATTATCGTGTACCTTGAACTAGGTTTTCAATCAGGTTATTCTGATCAAAATGCGTGTTCTATGGGGAGGAGTGGATGGTCAAAATCTATGCGAAAATCTTATTATCTCACGATCCTGTCAAATTAGGAAGATGATATTTTTTCTGTAAATTTCTCACTAAAAGTGCGTGAACCCGTGTCCCAGTGTTTTTGAGAGTTTCCATTTTAAGTGGGGAAGGAGGGCATTTTTTATAATTTGAAAGCGATTTCACTTGTTGTTTCTGATCGCATCTTAAGGGGAAACGGTTAAAGTAGTTTCAAATGACTTTTTTCGCACATAATAGCACCTACCCTAAGCTGGGATTTTTATATTACTTTGATTCAAGGGCGTATCCTAGGAAAAGGAGTAGAGGAAGGCAAAGTTCGTTAAAAATAAAAAATAAAAAAAAAATCACGAGCCCGCCACGTTAGATGAAACTCGGTATATAAACTCCTCACTAAAAATAAATTAGCATGTATTAGAACGTTTTTGAAAATTTTCGTTTTAAGGGAAAGGGGCGATTTTCTACGATTCCTTTGTTACCATTGAAAGCGATGTTGCCTATTGTTTGCGATTGCATCACAGGGATACGGTCGAACAGTTTGAAATGAATTTTGGAACATAGTTCATTATTATTTACTTATTTATTTGTGTTACTTTCATCAAAGGGCACATCGTAATGGAAGTAAAGGGGGTTCAAATTTCAGCCATAAGTACAGTATCACGTGATCTCGTCAAGCTACGAAAATGTAATTCGGTATACAAATACCTCACTAAAAATAAGGGGACACATCACTTCCTGCTTTGGAAAATGTCAATTTTAAGGGAGGAATGAGGATGTTTTCTATAATTTCTTTCTTTACATTTAAATCGACGATATCTGTTGTTTGTGATCGCGTCATGGGAATGATTGAACAGCTTGAAATGAGCTTTAGAACATAGTACCTACCTCAAGCTATGATATTATCATGTAACTTTCCTTAAAGGGCGTAGGGGAAAGAGGAAGTAACTTTTCTAAAGAAGGGGGTTAAAAAATCATGCCAAAAATAGAATATCTTACTACACTTTCATTAATATGTGTATCCTACGGGGGAGAGGAGGCTCATTCTCCTTGAATCTAGCTCTTTCTGTGCAAAGAACGGGCACATCAGCTAGTATGGAATCAAAAGTAATGAGGCCACATTTCCTTTGTTTCTGTTACATACTTGGGTATTAATATAAACAGATAAAATATCTTTCTCCATGTGTCAGTTAATTACAAATAGAGAACGCTTCACTTGAAAAAGGAAATTACTGAAGATCAGGGTTTACTGGTATAAACCAGCTGGTTTTTTCAAAAAAAGAAAAAAAAAAAAAAAAAAAAAAAAAAAAATGGTTTAAACCAAAAAACGAAAAATGTTCGTAAAAGTGTAAGTGTTTGTAAAATCTTGATAAACACACATTTGTGGGTTATTACGTTTCACTCCCGTATATTATTCGTATTATATTCAGACCTAAATTCCCTATTCATTACTAAAAAAGATTATACTACAAAAGCAACTTTTTTAAAGTAAGTTTATAAATGTTTGTTTTGTGATTTTTTTGTAGTTGTTGTTATTGTTATGTAATTGCAATCAAAGAAAAATTCTAAATATTGTTTCGATTTAATGTTTACTATTGATAAAATACATCGAAATGCCGTACTTTTTGTGTGGGGGGAGGTAATACAGATCTCACGAGAGGCATTTAGTGAAATGAGATGTACCTTTGGTATCTATTTATGTATAAATGAGTCTGAGCTAAAGTGGACTCAAATAATTCGTATCTTTAATCACTTTTCTTACTGATATGCAAATTAAGTCGTTGTATTTCTTTAATTTGGACCAATAAAAGTCGTTGTTAACTAACTTGAACTAAATTAGTTCTTCTGTACTCCGTAGTACTTTGAAATTGTCCATATGTAATTCTGTATAATGGTTTCACTTGTGCAACTGTTTATCTTTTTGTCGTTCTGAAATGACTCTTGACAGTTATATTAAGAAGCATGTAAAGATCAGTACAACGTATTTTTATCAGGATTCCTTCGTGAGTGCGTCGGCAGACGTATCGCATTTGTGGCCAATTAGTCCTGGTTCCAAGTTCAAATGGGAGGACAATTTCTCTCGGATGTAACTCGAGAAGCAGTTTTTTATTCCGCTTTAAGCTCATGTGACCCCTTCCAGCATAACCCGGTTGTTGCATAATAACATCAAGGCGAAACAAACTTATTTCTGTCCATATATGATATGAATATATGGAGCAAATTATTTAAACCAAAAAAACCTGGTTTAAACCAAAAAACCCGTTTTTTTTCCCCAATAAAAATCATGGTTTTTGCCAACCCTGCTGAAGATACATCTCTATTTCTCAACATTAACAACAAGCAGATCGTGGAACTCCCTAATTCTTCTTGCGTATCTGATGGAGTATGTGAAGCACAGTACAATTATTGGGGCGTCACAAAATCTCTTAAATCGTAAAATCTATTGTAAGAAACCAAATTGGCAACTGAAAATGAATGAAAAAAAAATAATCTATTTCCAACATTACAGTTCTTAAAAATGATTTTTTTTATTTCTTTTAGAAAAGCAATATCCAATCAAGAAAGCCTTTTTTTTTTTTTTTCTTATCTTTGGCTCCTGAACTTGAGATACTATACCAGTATTTGCCTGGCGTGTTTTGAGTGAAACAGGGCGGCTGGCTCAGGGATTTGAATCATAAGTGTACGAAGGGATTTTATTCCTATTCTGTATTACATAATATTACCCACCTCTTTGTTACTCTAGAAAATTGTGTACTTTCTTTTCCAGAAACCGAAATATAAACGCGTGCCAATGGTGCAAAATGTGTCCCACGAAACGCGTATGGGACTTCACGGATTCCTTGTGCATTATTTTTTTCTTTCCTTTTTATTTCTAAGTTTAGTTAAACGTCTCATGATTATGCACCAGAGCTAAGGGAGACTGTGATGATATGAATAATAATGGTGGCATGACGAAAGTGGTAGGAAACGGGAGAACCCCAAGAAAACCCATGCACACGATGCTTGTCCATCACAAATCGTACTTGGCAGAAGCTGGGATCGAACTAGGAACCAGCGCCAGACGTGAACTACCGCGGTCCCACAAGGGAATTCCATCGTTTCATGTGTACAGTAGAACATATATGCTTAAATGGTATATTAAGTAAAAATATGGCTTTAAATATAGGCTACGTACAAAATTTACTGAAACCCAATATTACCCAATAAAACCCACTGGGCTGGGTTTTTAATAAAAACCTTGGTTTTATGCACAATTTTTTATGCCATACGTCCACACTGTATTTGTACGGAGTCTTCCTGAAGTCAATCTGCAAGTAGTAATCGAGCTTCTCATTTAGTGCATGCTCTGCTAAAAGAAATACAAAGTTGTAACTTAATCTGAAAAACTAAGAAATGTGTCAACATTTGGTAAACCGTCTGCTTGAGTAATGATACTGACGATTATTGAAAGTGAATGATTGTGAAATTAAATACTTATCCTCTTCTACCAGGAATTGAACCCAGGGTCACTTGCACCAAAGGTACACGCACTAGCCACTAGCCCTGTGGGAAGAGGTTCAGATTCAGATTTATCATTATTTCTACAGTGGAGGAAAATATTCAGAATACGTAATTCTGCAAGCAGCGTTATTTCTTAAGGAAAGCGCATTGAATATGATTACATTTTTTTTCTTCTGCCTAAAGTCAATATGTGCCTAGGTAGATGTTACGCCATCTTACATCACTGGATATACTTACAACGGTTTTTGCTCGAGTTTTATGATAAAACCCGTAGATTTGCAGACTTACTATTCAACCGGACCATATTCTAGATCATAAAATTTTAAACTTGTATTAAACGTTTGCTATAGTTTATGTTGGAGTAACTCAGAAAAATGATTGCTGTACTGGAAAGGACTTTAACAACAGGGTTTTTCCACTTGAAGGAAGGATACTCCCCCAAGCACCCTCCAGCGATCTGCTTACAAAGCATACGCCCAGCTAGCGGAAGACTATATTTGTATTAATCAAAGTTGTTCTAGAAACATTTAATATTAAGAGGCAACATGTACATATTTGGGGTTAACTTTACAATGCCCGCTCCAGCTGATATTCTTACACAGACAAGAAATTACACTCGATTAATGTCAATACAACTGTCCAAAGTTCACTAACTCTTTTCTATTATACCTTTTTAAAGCCATGCGCAGCTGAAGTGTGTATTATAAAGTTTATCCCATATTGAAAAGTCAAACTGTGCAATAGAAATGAATGAGCTTTACACGAATACGCCTTTTTCCAAAGTTCATTATGCTGTGAATTACGGTATAACAAAAGCACCAAACGAGCACTGAAGTGAATTATCCTTAATGTTCATGAAGGGCTATGTTTAGATAAAGGGGGCCACAAGTACAAAAAAGATTTACACGAGAAATAAGGTGAAGGGAAACGTAATTGGGTAAGAGTGCACTTTATGCCGAACATTCATTTGAACCGATTCCTCGGAACAGTTCAGAGATCAGTTTCCAAAAATAATCCCATGAATCGAAGCAATCCAAAAGTAAATTCTGGACAAGTTTAGCAGACTACCTAATAAGTAATCGTAACCTACCTTCACACCTGCAAACTAAGATATGCATCATGACAATGATAATAGATTAGGATTGCTAACTAAATAATCTACCACACTCACCAAGAATTTACTCTTCAATTGCCACGTACAAGGTCGTGCCGAGAAATCAATTAAGATGAAACGGTGACTATAAATTTTAAGATCTAAATGGGGGGCTACCGTCCCCCAAACCCGCCACTCAAGTACCATAAAAACATCCAAAACAATAATAATCAAACCACTACTATAAAGCTAACCTTAAGGGAAAAAAATACTTAAAAAAAACCACTCATCACTAATTATAAATCAGTGCAGCATGACGAAGAAAAATAAATTACATCTCACCAAGCCAATGGAACAACCAGCAGCAAACCTTCTCTTTCTTAAATAAGCAAATTGAAGCATCAAATTATCACAACGATAAATTAGATTTAAATTCAACCACGTATTCTCGAGACTGCGTACCACCGACTATCCACTTTTGACTACGGCGCATTCGACCAACATTAAATTTGCGTCTACCGAACAAACTCTCGTCCACCCACACTTTTACTACAATTCTCAATATTAATCAGTCGACACATCATCACCAAACAATAGGAATTCACTTCAGTACCACAAACCTATTAGGAAGAAAGAAAGGAAAAAAAAAAAAAAAAAAAAGTAATATCCGAACACCGAAACGACATCGAAGCGAGACATGTCCAACGTATAACATTCGAAAATAGAGCACCATCCCTCAGGAATACATAATAACCAATCAGGGACTTCAACACAACCACAGCACAGGAGACATCAGTGCCATCAACCGCTAAAACACCAAAACAACATTCTCATGAGGAGAAACAAAAACAGCGATTCCGTACCCGTTCCGGTGACAGGTTCTGTTCCTCCAATGCCACTTTCAGTAACAAAATCACTTATTCGGCACAAACTGCACTCTAGCCCGTAATTGATTTGCGTGTCATTTAAAAATGGAAGGAACTTCCCCAAATCAACCGACGGCCCCGAAACCGGTACCGCGACTCATAGTGAGCCATTGTAAACTACATCAGTTATGGGTATACCCACATTCAGTGACGCGCCTGCTCGCTACGAACGCACCCCTTCAGTACCGCTCGGGCCCAACTGCTGCGCTCTTGCCCTGACTCAGGTAGCATTCGCGCCTTTTAGTGACCATCTAGCAGGTTGGTTCGTGTTTTATACCATACATCCACACTGTATACTCATCACAATTACAAATAACGAACCGTAATCACTGCTAAGTGAGCAAGTCACTACCAACTGATTTGGGAGAGAAACCAAATACCCAAATGGAACCGTACATGTTGTAGAAATGTGTAATACCGAAAGCGCACATATGGGAGCGAAATTGAAATTTTTTTTTTTGACAATTAAGCTGGCCCCCTACAACTAAACATACGCTTTCGTAAATACAACAAAATAGTTCACGAAATGATAAAGGAACAAGCATGGATTAGAAACTAAACTTATTCTACTAATAAACAAATATATAAATAAATAATAAAAAATCTTTGTGAAATAGATTGTTAACTTCGATCAGTGACTAAGTAACGTTCAAAATTACCTGGAGAATGAACCGGAGCTTTGCCATTTAAAAAAACTGCACGGAGAAAGTAGAACAGGTCACATCTACAGGAGCAGCCGTTACCACAATATAAGGGAGTCCACAAAATAATAAAAAAATGGCTGTCCTTTTGCAATAAACACATCTCTGAATATGTCCCAAGTCTGTCTATTGATGTATCACACAAACCCAACAGGTAACTTCACGTCACACACGCTGCCCGGTACTATTGAACAGCTGCTTGCTTATTGTGAGTTTTAGCATTTGCTAGCAACCCAGCAATCTTTTCCAAAGCATACTGAAGGCGCCATTCCAGTCCCTGGCTGCAACCGTACTTTTCTACGAGTTTCAAACGGAAGGTTCTGAAGTTCTTGTGTTCGTCGATGAATGTGACTGCACCCATCAACGGACAAAGAATCAGTTTGGCGTGGTCGTCGAAGAAGTTGATTTGGACGGTTCCATTGGAAAGGTGCATCACGACGGCCCTTCGTGTGCGGAACCACTGCAGCAAAATTGGAACCCGAGTTAAGTCATCCCGTTCCCGGACTTCCACGGACGCACCCGCCTTCACAAGGTGATCGTTCATGTATCGCTGAAAGTACGACAATAACTTAATCTTCTTAGTCAAGGTAGAAGGGTAGTCTTCCAGTGTGTGGTAGTTTTCAGCTCCGTGCTGGTCGATGTAATGGACATTCTTTCCATTCGCTAGCAACACAACTTTGCTTGCATCATTAAAAACGACACCAATGCTATCATCACACAACTGGTAGCCAAAGCCATATTTATCAGAATAATCGACCCACTTTGAGATCCAAACCATCGGTTGGGCTGCTGGGTCTTCAGCTTCATCAATATTCAACATTTCTTTCGGCCTAGCGGACGGCTTGCTTCTTAAGAGTTCACTCAACTGTTCCCTTAAACTCAACAAATTGTGGCTGTACTCGTTTCTTCCCTTGGCACCAGCCACTTTCATGCTGGAATCACTGATAGGTTGTGTATTGGACTTCACTACAGTTTGAACGATTTCTGGCGTAGTTTGCTTATTTACATCAAGAAGAGGCTTCCTGAATCGACCACTCAGACTAGCCTTACCCAACACATCAAATCGAGGAGCCATTAAGCAACAGGAAACAGGTAGCTCATGTGGCATGTATCCATTAACGAAGAAATCATCGTCCATTACTTCTTCAATTTTAGGCCTCAGCATTGGATTAGACTGAAGCAATTTAGTAATCAGTGTTGCAGCAGACTTACTCATATCCCTAGGAATATTGTACTCGCACTTCTTAATGCGAGAATAAGTATCTTTAAGGCTATTTGTTTCAAATGGTGGCTTCCCAACGAGAAGTGTATACAATATACACCCAATAGACCAGATATCCACCTCGAAGCTATGGCCCTTTTTGGTCAATATTTCCGGTGCAATGTAATTCGGTGTTCCACACAATGTTTTCTTCCTCTCGCCGTCAAATTCGACACGAGTTGCAAGTCCAAAATCACCAATTTTCACTTGCATCTCATCGTTCAAAAACAAATTCCCCAGCTTTAAATCTCGATGAATAATCTTGTTGTTATGCAAATAATGTACACCCAACAACACTTGGTGTACAAAATACCGAGCTTCAGGTTCAGTTACAGCTCGTCTTCTTTTCTGTAGTTCCATTAGCGATCTCTTCCTGCACAACTCGAGGATAATATACACATTTTTCGAATCTTCGAAATGACTGTGGAAACCGACAATGTGTTTATGTGATAAGCTTTGGTGAATGGCAATTTCCTGCGTGATTTTTTCTTTCTGATGGTGCTTCAACAACAAACTTTTCGACACTACTTTTCCCGCATACACACTGCCTGTTTTCGTATCGATCATTTCGAAGCATTTTGCAAAACCGCCCTTTCCGAAAAATTTTCCACGTCGATAAGACACTTGAGAATGGGGGTCGACAACTAAGTCGGGAATTTCTACAGCTTTGTTATCTTTCGCCATTTCGTTAATTCACTTTCACAAACACTCGCGTCCGCACACGCTAAAAAGCGAGTCCAAAAGCTACAGAAACACCACAATAAAATAGTGGAAGAACAATTAAACACTCAGCATACGAACGCTTCAATACCACACTTCCCAACCGTCATTCACGATTCACTCCTATAACGGCGCTCAGCATTTAAAATGTGGAATGCTGGGAATGAAAAATGGCAGCTTGCAACAGAAAACAAGTGAAGGTGCACTCACGCACATCGCACAACGCAACAATTTTATATTTATTTTTGTGTTCATGAACACATCACTACAAAGAATTTATAAACCACGAACGTAAATCTCAATTATAATAACGTTGAATTATGCCATGTTATACGTTTTCAGAAAAATCATTGAAGGTTTAAGATTTTGTCGTACGACGATGAACGGATCATCCAATCAATTATGATATCATATTTATGGTAACACGCAAATTTTGATTTTGCGTAAGAATTTTAGTTTAATTTGCTTTCGGTTTGATTTGGATTTAGATTTAATCGCAATGTCGACTTATTAATCATAGGTAGTAATGAAAATAAATAGATTAAGAGTAAACATCAACGGGTAAATAAAAATTTTAAAGCGCAAAATTTACAAAAGAAAAATCTGCGTCTGTAAGTGATTTCTTAGCTTGCTCCGGATAAATTCGAACTGAATATAAATATTTATTTATTTGAAACATTTTTAGGCTATACAGGTAAAAAAAAAAAAAACTGACATTTCATTTCTCCTAACTTGAAGTTATTTTTAAGTAGTGCTCTTGAAAAATGAAAAGTATTTGCACTGCATTCATGTTAATACATTTATAAGTATATAAGTTTTACATTAATAACAGCATATCATCTACCTGGAAGGTCTCGGATGGCATCTTCGGATATAACAGACGACGACTCCTTCGCAGCGGCTTCCGCCTCTCTACTTAGCCTTTCTACCAACAGATGGCATAACAGTTGACTTAGTCTACACAAGCAATCAGCTGTACTACTCTGTGCTGCCATCTGTTGGTAACGTGGGTTAACTACGTGTAAAGTACCGCTGCTAACAGCTGTTACGTCTGACTGGGACAGTGATGTAACGCCGGCGATTAGGAATGGAACACAAAGCAAGAGTCCTGTGTGAGGCAGAAGGTCCATCTGAAATAAGAAGAAATAAAACAAATGTATATGAAAATAATGACATTACTCGAAATTATTTTATTGTGGCTCTCAAATACCGTACAACGTGTTAGTACAATCAGTTTTGAATTTTAAAGTACTATAGGGGGCCATGGTGATTGTATGGTAGAGTATTACCTCTGGTACCAACTGTCCTCAGTTCGTTTCCAGGACATCTGACCTTACAGCGGACATCATGTTCGTGAGTTTTCTGGGAGTTTTCATGTCTCTTCACACTTCTCGTTCCACCAATACTTTCAATGAGGTTCATTAATCACCAGTCTCCTCCAGGCCCATATACACGGAGGGTCAAGGGGGGTCGGGCCATAGATCGGTGGCTACGGTCGGGCCCCCCAAAATTCTTACTGCCCCCCCTAAAATTTTCACAGTAGGCTTGCAAATGAATTATAATATGGTGATTAACTATAATATGGTTTGGTCGTGCCCCCTGTAACTTCTGCCGCCCCCTCCTACATTTTTGGACTGACCACGGACCTTTTATTTCCTAGCCTATAATCAATGCGCCAATTATGGCATAATTTTAGTGGGCTTGTGTTTCATATTAGTTGTCAGGTATCCAACTGAAGATATCTAGATTATAAAGTGTAGTAAGCTAATTTTAGGTGGGGGGTGGAATCCTCGGCACTTTCCAGGAAATCTTGACATCTTTCAGTTTTAGGTCCCACGTTTATGCCGGCTAGACTAAAGGAGACGGTAATGATGAGAAATGAAAGCAATGGTGGAATGAATAAAGTGGGAGGCAACGGGAGAACCCCGCCCGAGAAAACCCACGCACACGGTGTATGTCCACCACAAAACCCCCTTGGCGCAAGCTGAGATCGAACCAGGTATCCCACGCAAAGGAGGTCAAACCTCTACCACTGAGCTACCGCGGCCCCTCGCCATTTTCCAGGATTGGTGACCATTTCTATGGGATATACAACTGAAATTTTTGGTTCAATTAATTTTAAGTACTCCTTCCACTTTCCAAAGATTTATTTATTTATTTATTTTAGTAGTAATAGGAGTTCCTGCTTACCGATTACATGGCAGAGGCTTGTAGGTAACGAGATCTCTAACACCGGATCTTCAGGTAGTTTCCTAATTTTTTCACAGCTCTCCTCGTTGATCTAACGACTAGCGGGCGCACCTTTTATGTATGTGATCGGTTTTGATTAATGTTGAATTCAGGCATGTTCAAGAGGGGACTGAACTCGCTCTAGAATAAATATGCGCCCCCCTCCTAGAATATCTATACACATGCATTGAAATGTTTGCTTTTTTATTTTTTTTTTAAATAAACGTCTTAAAAGCAAAGATTTTTAAAAGAAAATTAGTTTCTTGTTTTCTTCTTATTTGTTCTAATTATCAAACCGCTTTTCGTGATGTTTTCGTGGCATAATTATTAATGACGTAATCTTTTCTCTATATTGTACCCACTCTCTGTTTATTCTGTGATTTTCCTTGTGTAAATATAGCACGAAGAGAGGAAGGAGAGCTAGAATTCGGATGAAATGTTATAAAAAGTTTGGGAAGTGAAGTATTATAGTAAGGACTTGATAAACAAAATAAAACAGCCGCGATCAAGGTTTAAATTACCTTTTAACCTTCTCATTCGTTCTTCATATGTGTTACGTAGGTTTCGAGACATGCTGTTTTAGAAGCCTTCTTGCACTGTTGGGAGCAAAGGAGGAAGGCAAAAATTCCAAAGGGGGTCTCTCACATATGAGGGTTTTCCACACTGGTTTTTAAAATAAAAGTTTCTGTGTTTTGTACTTTTTATGCATTCCGGCATTCGCCTGGTAGTACTAAGGAAATTTTTTGGAAAAATTTGAGTTAGAGTGCCCTTGCGGGACCAAAATCGGAGTGTTTTTTTTAATGTACCCCTTAAATTTTTATTGCCCCCTTGTACAAAAGTCTGAATTTAACACTGGCTTTGATTCCCCCTAGGAGAGTATTCAAGGCATTACAGTGGTTCGGATTCTACCTTAAACTGGAGGTCCACGTCTCATATAGTCTCGGCACTGAGTAGGAAAATTAAACTTCAATAAACGAGTAACAATCTAATCGTCTTATGAAAGTGGAACTCCGGGAATTCTGTGCAGTCATTAGTAATGAATATAGGACGAGACATCAGAGGAATTAATCATGGAACAGTAAAACAGTATTTCAGATGAAAGTTTTGGGCGAACTAGTGTTCTCCACGAGACTCAAAAATTTCGTCTCGTCTCGATTTTTTTAAAAATGTACTTCTGTAGTTATGTCTGTTATAGTACGCGACATCATTAATTTCGAACTTGCGCGAACACCTTCTGACTTCGATAGCCTAAAAAAGAATTGATGAAAGGTAAAAATCCAATCACTTTTTCTGCGTATAAGCACGGATGTGTCCAGCGGCACAAATCTGGCTTCAACATTCGGGGGGACGAGTAAGACCGCTCCCACACACACACACATATATATATATATATATATATATATATATATATATATATATATATATATATATATATATATATATATATTTTAAGCGGATTCAAAATATTTCTGAAGTTGAAAAACAATGTTATGGGAGATGAGGCGACCAATGTTGTCTTCAACATTGCAAGGCGGGCAGATTTGAGTCTTATTCTGGGAGAGGGGAGAGATGAGACTCATATTAGATGAATTTGATTTCTGAGGTGAACGTGTTGTATATTATATAGCAAAGAACATCAATTCCATCTCACTTTCTTTTGTGGCAACCGGACACAAATCATCACATCCCCCCCCCAAAAAAATCAAATCTGATTATTGGGGGACAGTTCCCCCAGTTCGAAGATTAGAGGGAACATGTCCCTCTCATTCCCCGGAATTTGCGCCAGTGGATGTGTTCAAAACCACCTCGTGGCTACGTAGTTACCGCACGCGTACCCAACGTTCGAAATTCAGGTTCCATTTCCGGCGGGAATTTATGTGGTTTGGATCCCATTGTAAGCTGTAGATCCGCGTCTCACATAGCCTTGCTGCTGAAGGAGACGCTAAAGGCAGCCAACCAACAGATATGTCCAAGAATGTCGTTTGTTCCTTGTCCTTCAGAAGGTTTGAAGGTATTTGTATCCTCACGATTACCCCCATAGCTTTATCATATTAGATACGGAAATTTCCCATGTACTTTTAATGGCATTCAATATCGGGACCGCTTCTTTTTTACTTTTTTTCCAGCTGATTGTTTTGTCAAATTATTTTTCTGAAATGATCCGAAATTTTAATGTTTTGGTTTTACTGTTCTTTTTTTTTTCTTTAACTCCTCCAGGAGCAGAATTTTCAACAACGCTGAAAGCAGGGATAGAATGGAACATAGATGTAGCCCACGAGACTAGATTTGGGGTTGTCTCGTCTCGAAAAGTGAACTATAGCTTTCTCGTCTCGTAAAGTACATTTGTCTTTATTGCAAGAGCTCTGTGTCGTCTCGTATTTCATGACGAAAATTATTTCTCGAGCGCAACATTAGTCATGGGTTCAGCGGGTCATTTGGGTTACGACTTTTATGCAGGTCTGGGTCTTTCTTCTGATACCCAGTCTGATCCGGAGACAACAGCAGGCCCGTATCTACGGAGTGGCATAGAGGGGCCGGGTCCCCTATAAATTCTTTACTCACCAACCTAAAATTTTCACGGTAGGCTTGCAAATGAACTACAATAAGGTTGGATCGGCCCCTAACTTCTAGCGCCCCCTCATTTTGGGGCTGGCTACGGCCCTGCCAAACAGAGTCGAAAACAACCGAAATATGAGTTCTGTAGATTTACTGCAGAATTAGGCTTCGGCTAGCTGAAGACTTGGCTCCCGCACCCCAACGTTTACTCGCCCTATGTCTTCGCACTTCTCATTTCCTTAATATATCTCCAATCTTCAGGGATTTCGAGTTATGGTCATCTTATTATAACAACTGCAACCATTCGTTTTTCTTCCCGTCTTTTCCTTCCTTTCAATATCAAAGAACGCTGAAACACGTTCCTAATTACACAATCAGACATAAAAAAAAAAGGCTCTGGGCACCGGACCCCATGTTATGGATTCGATGTATTTTGTTGCACAAAATCCAAATTTTGAAACCCCAGGAAGATCGATCGTGTGAATTTTTTGCTATGGGCGAAAAACGTGCGATTTTGAATATCACTTTCACGGTAGAACTTAGGGGAGGGAGAGGAGAGGGGAATATATATATATTCCCCTCTCCTCTCCCTCCCCTATATATATAAAAATAAAATTGAAAGTAACTGTCTTTCTGACTTCAGTCTTCAACCACCAGACTGATCTACATGAAATTTTCATCATACATGACGCTCAGAGCTGAGATGGTTTTGTCATATCACTTTGACGGTGCAACCTAGGGGTGAGGGAGGGGTAGGAACATTTATAAATTATCAAAAATGACCGATATTAGTGTCGAAGTTTTCAGGGTCGCTGAGATGCACAGTGACACTTCTGATGCTAATTAAATCCAAATTCAGCACCACTGCAACTTTGGGGGGGGGAGGAGGAAGGAGATACAGACCTATAAAAAGATCGAAAATGACCAATACCAGTGGCGAATCCGTGGTTTTTCGGGTGGCTGAAATGAACAGTAACACTTCCGATACCGCGCCTCGGAACATAGGGGAGGGGTGTATATATATCCACCTATATTAGACCCTAGTGCCAATCCAGTTTTCGGGAACGTGAGATGAACAGCGATATTTCTGATACCGTTTAAATCCAAATTCAGATCTAAACTTGGAAGAGGAGGGAGAGAGATATATAGAAATAAGCAAAATTACCAATATTAACTGCGAAGAACAGTGATACTTTCGATGCCGTTTAAATCTAAATTCAGACACACCACATGGAGGACAGGAGGAAGAGAAATGTAAAAATCAGCGAAAATTATCGATATCAGAGAACGCTTTTGTAATAGTAAAAAATGACTGACTTTGTGGAACATGTTACTATTTTTTCTTAATTTAATCCAGGTAATTGATGGTAATATAATAATAATAATAATAATAATAATAATAATAATAATAATAATAATAATAATAATAATAATAATAATAATAATAATAATAATAATAATAATAATAATATAAAAATAACTATCGATTCATAACACACGTACAACTTTCAGTACGAAAATAATCAAATATAAAGACCTAGTTGATTAAATCAAAAAATTATGGAAATATCAGAAAGTTAAAACATGATTAATCATTATCTCAAGTACAGGAATTATCCCTAAAAGTATTGTCACGAATTTGAACAGGTAAACGCAAAACATCTCTTAGCAAATATACAAAAATCAGTAATACTAGACACCTGTCATATGGTCAGAAAGTTCTTTGGGGAAGAATAACTCTTTAAATAGTCCTCACTTCCCAGACACGGCAGTCAGATCACTAAACTGAGACCGGTTAAAACCTAGATAGAGCATTGATAATAATAATAGGTTTTAATTTATCACGGGATTTGTCTTAATGTGAAACATTTTTAGATTGGTAACTTTACCACTGTGTGTAGTGGCTCGGTTTATGTATCATTTAGGGGAACAATCGATCAGTTGTGTGCGTTTCGGTGACATATCTAAGCAAAGATTCAAGAACACATATCCAGATCGTGAATCGAGCAAACTTTGGGTGGGGCCCAAGATCGGTGCCCATGCCTGTTGGGAAGATGTTAGTATTTTTGTTACACTGAAGAGAATTAGCTGGGTTAAGCGGAAAACGTATGAAAGGGTCCCAGAAATGGTGAATGGTAAGGCAGAAGAGAAAATCTTTTAGATATTATTAAGGAGATTAAGAGAAACTGGTTGGAACATTAGCTAAGAAGCAACTGCATCATGAGGAACGTGCTAGAGGGTATGGTGGCAGGAAAGAGAGGGAGGGGGCGAAGGAGGCTACAATTAAAGAACGATATCAAAACTAGGGATGGGCAAAACCGGTTTTTATAAAAAAAACGGAAACCGGTTTCTAGAAAAAACGAAATCCGAAAAACCGACATTTCGATTTCTCCAAAACCGGTTCGGTTTTCCCCGAAACCGATATCTGTTTTATCCAAAAGCCGGTTCGGTTTCTCACCGAAACCGGTTTCGGTTTTCTCCAAAAACTGGTTCGGTTTTTCAACGAAACCTGCTTTCGGTTTCCTTCAAAACCTTTTTCGGTAAACCGGCTGGGTTTTCGCCGAAACTGGTTTCGGTGAAAACTTTTGGATAACACATAAAACTATTTCTGTGGAAACGGAATTGCATTTCGGAGAACAACGAAACACACTGGTCAGAAATAGAACAAATTTTGAAAAACAACGGAATCGGTTTTGAAGAAAACCGAAACCGGATCCGATGAAAAACCGAACCGGTTTTGAAGAAAACCGATAACCGGTTTCGGTGAAAATGTTCGAAAACCGGTTTAGGTTTTCATAAAAACCGAAAAACCGGTTTTTGTGCCCAACACTAATCAAAACAGAAATTGTACGTGAAGACGAAGAGTTAGCGGAAGACCGTGGAGCATGGAAGCTTCTCAGTTGCGGCAAGTGACCTGCCAATAATGGCAGAATACCTATGATGGTGATGATGATGATCTTTATTTTCGTTTGCTTTCTTCATTTGCAGTAGGATTAAAAATATTTATTAATGGATGAAAATACATATATTTTTATTTAGATCTTCCTGGCTATAAACATTACCTAATAACACCCTGAAGTTCGTGTTTAATATTTATTCCTCCATGCAAACTGCGCATCAACGAAAGGCCTGCTTCTGTATTGCGTTTTGTTAAAAATAGCTAAGAATACAGACAAAAAAGAGGAAAGGAACCACAACACAACAAACATGCCCTAGAAAAAGAAATTGCTTGAATATTATTATTGTTATTATTATGCGAGGTAATTTAAAGGAAAATGGTTTGTAGAAGTAATTAAACAACATGTTACGACTCACCAAACATTTTGTTATGGACTGGTTTCTGCACACTTGCTTTTGGGATTTCTTTTTTCTTTTCTTTTTTTTTTTTTCCATGTCTTGAATTTTTAAATTGTAAATTTCCACTTGGTGATGAGTTGATTTGTTAAATATTCTTTTAATGCCTTTTAAAAAGTATTACCAACTCCATGGAATTTTGACAAAGAACACACGATCTTAGGTAAATAAATATTTACATTATATTACCACAATCATAAATGTTCGGCCATTACTGGCTGGGAATTTGGAGCAAATCAAAGTTTCGGTGAACAACTATCTTCGGGTAACTTCCTCGTCTTCACATATAATTTATAACCGCTTATAAATTGCGGTCTTTCCCTTCCTCTTCTTTCCTCCATTATATTGTCATCACAGGGCGCAAAATTTCCGGTTGTTAGGCGACTAGAAATTCAGAGCTGGCGACCAGTGTTCAGTAGGAATGGTTTCGGTCTAAATTCACAGGGCTACATTTTCTTCGCAAGAAAATAATTGCCATTGAAATAAATAAATACAGGTAACATAGTAAGTAAATACCCAAAATATTTTTTAAAAAAATATTTGCATGAGATACCGTTATCACTCATCACCTAACTGATTTCTGCAAACTTTGATCCGAAAACTACAATCGACAACTGGTACTTCACTTCAGTACAGAGAGAGAAAGCGTTACACAAGCATGAAGTCTTAAAGTAAGATATTGTTTAACATGCATATGAATTGTTCAATTCAAAATTCATTACTATCATGATCCTAATTGGTTTTGAAATTTTATGCCCCGATGTAGTCTGTTACTTTTTCAAACTAAACGCCATGGAGGGGGGGGGGGCTTTCATATACTGGTGGCCATCATTTTTGGATTGACGAGTGCGTCTGACTGAAATTTTGCACTCTGCAGTGTTGCCTATGAGACGAGATCACGTCTCGATTCTCGTCTCGGAAATGAGACCTTACTAGACACGAGAAATATCATGAGTCTCATGGACAACACTGGTTCACCCAAGTCTTAGCTCTCAAACGCTGCTTTAGTGTTACATTATCCATAGTATAAAATTGACAACGTGATTGTACAAACGCAATGTAAAGCGTTTGTCGACGTTTCGAGATACGTAAGTGATTCCACAGTACACGCCAACAATAAATATGTTTTAAACGTTGTTATATCACACATTTCGTGGACCTCTCGTGTCGCGGAAGGATTCTGACAAATCTTGATAAAATAGGGATAAAATTAGGGGATACATTTGATACATAAATTTGTACAAAACGAGACGAGAAATCCTTATTTCTCGTCGTCTTGTCTTGTCTCGCGGGCACCATTAATTACTTTTTTCACATCCCTCAAACCAATGTCCTAAACATCACTGATAGTATAAAAGTCGCGATTAAGTCACCAAGTTCACTTTATAGAAGAAAAATCACATACTTATGAATTGAAAGCCCACTATTTTAGTCAATAAAAAGAGCGTCCGGTAGGGAGGTATTTCAGAAAAGTCTAACAAGCCTCTACCATGTAAAACTTCTTGGTAGGTAGAGCAAAGTTAATAAGAACAAGATTTATTTTATAAAATTCTCTATAATAACAGTATTTATTTTTTAAAAAAATACAGTGAAACCTCTACTAACGGACACCTCCCGTAACGGACATATTTTGTAATCCCCAAACACTGCAATAGGAAAAAACATATTGGCAAACCTCTCTAAAGCGGACACTCTCTAGTACGGACACGGACAGTCTTTTCTGTGTTTTATAGGTATTATTTACCTCCGTACTACGGACACTTTCTCTAGAAACAAGTTGAAAAGTACTGTAAAAATACATCTTTAGTAATTCATACATGTGTCACAAAGGAAGTATTGCGACAACATTTTGCCCTCTCAATTGTCTGCTCAGTAACCCAGCTGAAGCTTCTCCGTTTAACAACACTCTCATGTTTTTTGCTTGCATTCCACTCCCACCCAAGCTGTTTTAGATACAAAAGTGATTGGCAGTTGCCCGCCTTTTGGGATGACACATTATTCTACTGTCCCGCTGGAATCTCTAACCAAGCGGAAGAGATTTTCGTTATTTTTTGCCTGTCGGTACGCATATTGTCTCAAAAAAGACACTAATGGAGTGCAATTAACCCACAAATCAAAGCAACATACTGAAAACCTACTAAGTAGTGATAAATGTAAAGTGCAGAGAACTACAACATATTATTTGCATGTTATGCCTAGAACAAAGTATTGGATGGCGAAGGATAATGTAGGTACAGTAACATTTTGGTCATATTCGTGAATACATGATTCATGCATTTTTTTCTAATTGCATATTACCCTATTTATTCATTTACGTAAGAAAATATTGAAACCTCTTTAAGGCGGACACCTCTCTATAGCGGACAATTCTTGATTCCCCACGGCTGTCCGCTTTAGAGAGGTTTCACTGTACTACAAAAGTGCTCTTCTCTAATTTGTTAGGTAGAAATTAGGTAGGCCTTGACCGTAATGTCACGGTCAGATCTCCACAGGGCCCTGAAGCAGGATAAGCAGACTGGACTGCTAAACCCTAATGCTCTGAAGCAGTGTTGGGCAAATTTCAATTGAATTAACAATTAACAATTAATCTGTAAATTTAATTGTTAATTGCAATTAACAATTCAAGTAAGAAATGGTTAGTTGTTAATTGTAGTTGGCCATTAATAATGGAGAATCAATTGCAATTAATCAATCGATTGAAAGTAATTGAAATGGAAAGTAATTGCAATTGAAATTAATTGCCAATTAATTCAATTGCAATTGATTTCCACAGCAATTACTTTCAATTGATTGATCAATTGCAATTGATTTTCACTGATTAATTTTCAACACAGTGCGTGTTCAGAGAGGGCGTGGGGCAATAAAAACTTTAACCACGACCAATTGACTCACCACCCATCGTGACCCACGACCCACCGTGACCCACTCTGACCCACCACTCACCATGAACCACACTCACCCATATGACCCACAGACCCACTTAAACCCATTGTCATCAACTCTGACCCATGATTCACACCCTCTTCTCTACTCACTAACTTGTAATAAAACAAGCCTATGAAATTATCAGTTATCGAGATTTGAATTTCTACGATCAATCGCTCAAGCACCGCTCTATTACAACACCAATTATCAAAATGCTACAACACCAATTAAAAGCGACTGAGGTCCAACCTATAACTTTGGCTTTCAAATCTTTCATTTACGGTTATGTATAATTTCATGTTTAACAGAGACAAATATAACATTTTGAGTATGTGTACTTTTAATAAATTAGTTAAATACATCTTTTTCTTAAAGTTTATGTTTTAAAATTATTGTTGAAGGCCTTTGTATTTTAATAAGCCTTCTCTAAAATCAATGCATGTGAATTGTGCTGCCATCTTCCGAATTCTTTTAAACTTTATGTTGTGGACGTTTATATGTTTGTGGTTAATCCTTTCGACAATGAGATCTCGGAAACTACAGGCTCTAGAAAGATGACGTTTTCACTGATCGATTGCAAATTTCATGTAGATTGTCCAGTTCCAATTGAATATTTAAAAAAAAAAACATGGCCATTATTTCTTTATTACATTTTTATGGGTACATTGGAGATGTTGAAATTTTTTTTAAAAAACTAAAGCATCACAGCCTACGCGTTATACATTCCAACACCACATTGTTGTATATGGGGGGTTGTATATGTCTCAGGTGTTTGTTTCATTTCCAAATAATAATGGAAAAGGAAGGATAACCATTTCTCCAGTCTAAGATGACCTTTATTTTTGGAGTGTTTTGCCGAATGAACACCATATATAACTGCCGTTATAATTAATTGTGTATGTAATGTATTTGCTTATTACACACTGCATGCAAGAAGAAAGAAAACATCGGTCATACATGAATTAGAAACTCCAACCGGAAGTAGGCCCAAATCTTGCAAACGGTGCGAGATATTGAGAAAAAATAATCGAAAAAATTCTCTCCTTTATGATACCCCTTTGCTTTTTTAATCAATACGTCTTTCACTTGTGTCTGTAAAGGGACATGTACAGATGTTGTGAGGAATGAGAAGGAGATTTATGCTCATATGCGAATGATGCGCTGTGTAGAGAGCGCAGGTTCAGCTAGTATAAATAAAATAAAGAGTTTGTTTGTGTCTATCTGTCTATCTTTGTGCGGCCTGTGGACCAGACGAGTGGACCCAAAGTTTTCAAAATTTGGTCACGGGTAGCTTGGTCTAGGCGCCAGATCAAGACGAAGAGTTTTTTATCAAATTTCGAACTAGGAGGGTCGCAGGGGGACGTTTACAGGGACCGGTCTAGGGACCAGACAAGTTGACGGAGAGTTACCAAATTTTGGTCACGGATACCTTGGTTCAGGTCCCACACCAAGGAGAAGCGTTTTTTTTTTTTTTTTTTGACAAAATTTAAACCAGGCGGTCTCAGGGGGGCGTTTACCGTGACATGTAAAAGTAGTACAAAATGACCGATATTAGTGTCGATTTCATGGATTTCGCGGTCGCTGAGATCAATGGTGAAACTCCGATCGCATTAACTTCCAAATTCACCCTATTCGGCTGCGGGCCGGGGGTTAACGGGGAGGGGGTAGGGATACCAAAATGTAAAAGTAATCCAAAATGACCGATATTAGTGTCAAATCCATAGTTTTTGCGGTCGCTGAGATCAATGGTAACACTACCATTAGCGATGACTTTCAAATTCATCCATCGTTGTATGCGGGCCTTAGGTCACCAGAGGGGGAAATACTGAGACATGTAAAAATAATCGAAAATTACCGATATTAATGTCAAATCCATAGTTTTCGGGGTCGCTGAGCTCAATGGTGAAACTCAAGACCGCGTTTACTTTCACATTTAGCTCCCATCAGCTAAGGAACGGGTGCATTATAAAGGGGATCACGAGACATGTAAAAATAATTCACAATGACCGATATTAGTGTCAAATCCGTAGTTTTCGCTGTTGCTGAGATCAATGGCGATACTTTCATTAGGGATGATTTTCAAATTTAGCCACCATTGTATGCGGGCCGGGAGTCACGGGGGGTGGAGAATTGCGAGCCATGTAAAAATAATGGAAAATAACCGATATTAGTGTCAAATAAATAGTTTTCGCTGTCGCTGAGATGAATGGCGATACTCCCAAAGGGCTGATTTCCAAATACAGCCCCCATTGGCTGCGCGCCAGAGGCGTTGTTTTATCAAAATTTGAACCAGAGGATCATAGAGGCTTTTACCGGGATATGTAAAAAGTAGTAGAAAATGGCAAATGTTAGTGTCACATTCATTCATAATTTTCGCGGTATCGGCTGGGGGCCAGAGGAGATTTTTTTTTTTTACAATTCCAACCAAGGGGGCGTTTACGGGGACATGTAAAAGTAGTAGAAAATGACGAATGTTTGTGTCGAATCCATATTTATCGGGGTTGCTCAGATGTATAGTGACACTCCCGATAGTGTTTACGTTCAAATTCAGCCCCCATCGGCCTTCCCAATGAAAACACATATACGTTGTTGGATATATATTCACACAAAATATATCCAATCTTAGAAATTTTTCTTAATTGTTCTCCCGTTGTTCAGTTTGTTTACATTGATATTTTATCTGATCCGTTCGAAGAACGGGCATAACAGCTAGTACGAAATGGTAAAGTGTTTGTTATGGACCAAATTACAATGAATTCAATTATATAGATAATTATTATAATTATAACTAATAATTATTTCGTTGTTGAATTATAGAGCTCCTCCGTGGCTAAGCGGTTAGCGTACGCGCCTTTGGCGTGGAAGACCCGGGTTCGATTCCCGGCGGGAGCTCATGTGGTTCGGAATCCACGTTAATCAGTAGTCCATGTCTCATATAGCCTCGCTGCTGACCGGGACATTAAACCCCAAAATCAACTCAAAATCAAATCAACTTGTTGAATTATACATACTTTTCAGTGGAAAAATGAATAAAATTTAAAAGTCCCAAATCAACGTAAAGTAGACCAACGTAAAGGAAAAATGTATAAAATTTTTTATATAATTAAGCTTACAAACTTAAAATTTCCATGTAATTAAGCTTACAATACAAATTTTATGTCTCTTTTTCTCACAACTTGATTTCCTTGAGCTCTGAATGATAAACACATGCTTCAGCAATTATTATAATAGAAAGCAGTGGATATATAATGCGAAGCTCTGTATTTTTTGTTTCTAAATTTGTTTCTCAACTAATATCGATCGTTTTCGATTAGTTTTTACAAATCAACCCATTACCAATTTCCCATACGTAGAAAGTCCCCCTTCCATAAAAAAGATTTTTTTAAAAAAATGCAAGGACACGTTCTGTTTATTTTTACCTCCATAAATTGATGTCGAGTTTCATGTCGAGCCGAGAGTGACAAGTACCTCCCTCGTTCAACTCGTTTTAACTCGTATTGAAATCATGATCTGATTATACTGGAAAGCGAAAGCCATGAGAAATGTAAGCGGTAATGTGGAATACCTTTAATGGTGCTCACGACAGGGTTCCAGTTTGGCTCGCACTTTTAGTGCATCTCGAGGGGTACTTTTAGTGCATCTTGTCTTAGTGCATCCCGATAGCGAAACAACTATAGATTTTTATAACAAGACAGCGTCAAATGCCGTGAGCACCGGCGTCATTAACTTGTTCCGCCACCCACGAATTTCGAGATGATTCCTTTTGCATCGTTCTGTGCTATTTGTACGCCTATTCTCACTTTTTGTGCGCCACCGCAAGTGGGTCAAAATGGGCCTACAAATATGGCGGAACAAGTTATTGCTGTTCCGCCTCCAACGAATTTCGATGTCGTTTCCTTCACATGGTTTTGTGCGCCTACTTCCACGTTTTGTGCGTCATGGGAAGTGAGTCAAAACAGGCCTCGAAGGTGGTACGAAAATGACCCACTGCTCCGCCCCTACCGAATTTCGAGGTCGTTCCTTTCGCATCGACTAGTGTCTGTTTTGTGCCGTTTCGTGCTCCTATTTCGACGTTTCGTGCGTTACCGTAAGTGTGTCAAAATGGGCCTCCAAAGTGTGAGGAAAATGATCCACTGTTCCGACACTATCGAATTTCTAGGTTGTTTCTTTCGCATCGTTTAGTGCCTATATTTTTAAATTTTCTGCGCCTATTTCCTCGTCTTGTGCGTCACAAAGTGGGAGGTAATTGACTCACTGTTCCGCCTCTATCGAATTTCGAGGTTGTTTCTTTCGCATCGTTTAGTGCCTGCTTTGTAAGTTTTGTGCCACCGGAAGTGGGTCAAAATTGTCCTACGAATGTAACGAAACAAGTTAATGCTGTTCCACTACCAACGAATTTCGAGGTCGTTTCCTTCACATCGTTTTGTGCGTGTTTTGTGCTGTTTTGTGCGCCTATTTCCACGTTTTGTGTGTCATTGGAAGTGGATCAAAATGAGCCACCATTAGGGATGCACGCGAGACGCGAGAAGTCTCGTCTCGTCTCGCGTCTCGTCTCGCAAATGCGAGACGAGACACGAGACGAGACTCAAAATTTTATGCGAGACGCGAGACGAGACTAAACCATGCGAGACGAGACGCGAGACGAGACTCTGTTAAGTCTCGCACGAGAAGTCTCGCGAGACTTCTCGCAGTCTCGCAACATTTATGAATTACATTTAATTGTATATTTAGTGATTTTACAATTTATTGAGTTTTCTAAGTTCAGCGTTAATGTCTCCAGTAACAAAAAAGTGACTGGGGCAATAGACATTTTATTAGATTTATTATTATTCAAGGTTGATTTTCAGAATTAAAGCCTTCTTTAGTTTCTAAACATCATTAAAAAAGAAAAGCTTTGTAAATTGGAAATTTATTACAGCATCGATTTAGGACTTTATTTTGCGACACAAACACATACACGCGGGCGCGCACGAATACCTGAACTTCTGTTTTTGGTCTGAAAAGCGAATAAGACTCCCTATTGCTGCGAAATGTGATATTTCTGTTGTTTCTGTCTTTTTCACATTACTGCTAGCGATTAATGTTGGGGGATGGCGGGGAAATCCCCTCTTGTTAAAGTGTATCCCCGGTCTGGCTCGCAGAAATAACATAATATTTTTACATGGAATAAGTATTTTTTTCTATATATTTATCAAAAACATCCCCCTCTAGTTCGGAAGTTTAATTCAAATACTGGTTTGGTAGTATGGCCCTATAGGTTTGGTGAGAGATAGTAGGAATGGCCCTATATCTGTCAGTAATTTTATTTTCTAGATATGGCAACACTATATAAGTTGAAAGCGAAAGTTGATAAAATGCGATAATGCAACATTGCTATAAGCGCAAACGAACCAAAAGAATTGGGTCGTATTGTGTTGTGAAGAGTTCTTTTATTGTCTACAAGCGCTTTTGGTGATATAAAATCATCTTTATAATGGAAAATCATCCTTCAAAGAAACGACCAAAACGTGTAAATCTTGATAGTGGCGACGATATTTTAGAAGAGCCAAATGGGGATACAGTTGAAAGTGAAACGGATTCAGGTACTGTTTCTGCAGGTTCGAGTCTTGATCCATCCGAAACAGCAGGGCGTAAAAGGAAGTTCCAGGATTACTTTGAAATTGCGACGAATGCTGAGTTGGCTATTTGTAAATTATGTAAGCCTAAGAAGATAGAATTGAAAATGCATTCTCGTAATATAACGCGGTGAAGAAACACTTCAAAATATTCACAAGAAAGAGTACGCGATTCTCTACCCCGACAGCGACAAAGATCAGAAGAGTAGCTGCAGGAAGGAGGATATAACAATATATTTCCCTCAGAAGAAGGAAACTAAGGTAAGTGCATAGCATACTTGACAGTGTCTAAAGTGTTGAAAATTAATTATCACTATTCCCTGCGGCGAGCCATTGATATAATTGTTATTAGTATATAACATAATTATGTTGTATATCAGTTATTTAGGTTAGTATATTAGTATATGTTATCCACAAGTCCGTTCACACAGGTGATATTATTCCTTGGTGGCTGGTGTAAAGGGAGATAGGCGACAATATATGGCAGCACTGTTCTCCTACACAAGTAACGTATTTTTATATTTTCTCTGCTGCTTCCACAAATTTAATGCTAGAGAGTTTAAACGTTCTGAAAAGAAGGTTAAAACCTATTCTAAGGGAACAATCCGTGTCAATTTTGGATATTGTGACGTTAGAGCATTCCTCGGACTAGAAGCAGGCAAAGACAAGGTTGAAATCCGGTTAAATAAAGACGAAGAAATTTACATACAGATTACCACATTGCGCTTCGACAAAGCCGACTAGCCAGGATATCGAAATTACCTTGGTAGCATTTTTGCAAACTCAACTCTATCAGAAACGGAGGAAGATCTTCATAATTCTTTGGATAGAATAACTACAGCACTCCATGACGCTACCAGCCGTTCTATACCGACTAGTACATCCCATAGTTATCACCCGACGCTCCCACCCCATTATTTACCACTTATCAGACGTTCACGAGCACTCTACAGAAATTACAAACGTACAGGAAATCTAGAGTCATTGCATTTACATCGTCAATTTCAACGCACAGTTCACAATTGTGTTAAAGCATATAAACTCCGTCAATGGATAAAAGCTTGTAATAATTTGGGAGACGATGCACACCCATCCAGATACTGGAGCCGTTTCAACATGCTTACTGGTCGCAAGACCCACACTACCTATCCTCTCCTAGAAAATGAAAATCCTCTTCAGACAGATAAAGAAAAAGCAAACGCCTTCGCAACCTATCTACAATCTATTTTCACGCCGTCTGAAGCAGCCATTCCTCGCAGGCATCCCACACATACCTTTACATAAATTCACCAGAACTTCAACCCAGCACGTCTCATGTTTTGCCCGACCATCCTCTTGCTACGCCTATCACTGTAACAGATATCAACTCCGTCACGGCTCGCAAACGCAATACTGTCCCTGGTCTAGACTCAATCACTTACCGTCATGTCAAAGAAACGCCTCTCGCCTTACTACACCTCTTAGCAACTATATTTACGTTTATTCTCCGCACAGGTTATCTTCCCCCTCAGTGGAAGACTTCCAAAACACTCATGTTTGCTAAGTCACACAAACCACTAAATTCCGTATCATCTTACAGGCCCATACAATTAATTCCGACTTTCAGCAAAATATTGGAACGCATCCTTATCAAAAGACTTCACACTCACTTAACAGCGAAAAATTTGCTACCTTTACATCAAGCTGGTTTCCGACCAGGATATAGTATTAACGATCAGTTACTTCACCTCACCAACATGATCACTAATCATTACAATTCTTCCAAGCCTGCCTGTTTAGTTTTATTCGATCGCGAAAAGGCATTTGATAAAGTATGGCACCTGGGACTTTTATTCAAGCTTCTGTCTTTCCGTCTTCCTATCACGTACATCCGCTTCATCCTTAATTTTCTTTCAAATGCCTGGCTTACATCTACATCAATGACAGTGTCTCTTATCCTGTTTTTCTTCATAGCGGCGTTCCGCAAGGCTCTGCCTTGTTCCCACTGCTGTATCTGCTTTATGTCGCTGACATGCCGTCCTTACCGCAAAACATTCATACTTTTCAGTACGCCGATGAAACGGCTTTCCTGGCGTTAACGAAAATTATCTCTCAAATAAACAATGCGATGAATGAAGCTATCCGTCGCTTTAGCGATTGGTGTCGGACGTGGCGCTTAACAATAAACGCTACCAAAACTCAGGCCATAGTCTTTATTCCACCAAAACGTCGATCACGAGTTCATCGAAACCCAGCTCGTCTTGCCCTTACCGTCAATGATACTGCCATACAGCACTCAAAGACAGTGAAATACTTGGGTATAACATTTGATCATCATCTTACATGGCGTCCACACCTCGCTACCGTTGTAAGCAAAGCCAAAAATAGTTTAAATTTACTTAAATGTCTCATAGGTACAACGTGGGGTCTCAATTCTTCTACGCTCATCAACACCTACAAGGTCTTCCTCCGTCCTGTTCTTACATATGGTTTTACCTCATGGGTATCAGCAAGCGCAAAACATTACGAAAAGCTGTTAATAATGGAACGACATGCTCTCCACCTAGCCTACCGCATTAAATTACCAAGTCCAACCCGTGAATTGTACGGCCGCATCACATTTCCTCACCTTCTTTATCATATTGAAGATCTTCGTATTAAATATATAACTCAACGGTATGACAGCGAACACGCTTTAATTTTTGAAACCGTTTACAGCGACGCTCCCTACACTCACAGCCATCACCATACGTCTACACCTCTCTCACTGCTTTTCGCATTATAGAAATATACCGTACCTCCAAATCATCCGGACTATAACATCATCAGTATCCTCAGCACATCACACGTACCGGCCCATATCTCACCTTCATATCATGCACAGTAAACCCGCTTGTTACTAACAGGACCTCCTCACGTACAACAAAAATAAATAAATAAATAAAACTTATGGGTGTTTAATAAAGTTAATAAATGTCTCTTTGCCCAACAGAAATTCATTTTTTTTCGCCATAATAATGTTAAATCTCTTTCCCAAATAGAGGGTGTAGCCCTCGCAATGGGTGCTAGCTACACCATAGCTAGCTAGCTTTAAAAAAATACATATAGTAAAAGGATCCGGGTTTGGTTCAATGAGTTCAGAAAAACATATACGGAAACGTCATATTCTTTATATCCTAATTACATTGGAGACTTTTTTGGGGGGCAAAAATGTGCCCGCATGGCATACTGGAAAATATTGCTGGAGACCTCTACGCTGAAAAACAATGTTATATCCAGTAAACAATTTATGCTGGTTTTGCTGTAAATTATGCTATGCAAAAATTAATGGTCCAGCAATCAAATTCCAGCACAACTTTTCTTTTAATTTGGAGCGGAGTGGACACAAGTTCGGATACCATGTTGAACTCTAGGTTCCGTCTCCTTAGGTTGTTATGAACATTCATCCCATGGAAAGCAATGGCAAACCACCATGGGTTCACCTTGCCAAAGGACTTTTAGGTCAAATATCTGCCTCCGGACAGAATATCACATCATCATTCATTAACAGCCATAGAATAAAACATTGCAAAATTTTAACGCAGAATATATGCGAGACTGCGAGACCATGCGAGAAAGTCTCGCGCGAGACGCGAGACGAGACTCAAAGTTTTATGCGAGACGCGAGACGAGACTTCACATTTGCGAGACGAGACGAGACGCGAGACGAGACCAACATTTGAGGCTGCGAGACGAGACGAGACTTTTCAATTTCTCGTCTCGTCTCGTCTCGCGTGCATCCCTAGCCACCATGGTGGAACATTGACACACCGTTCCGCCACCAACGAATTTCGAGGTTCATTCTTTCGCATCGTTTTGTGCGTGCTTTCTGCCTTTTGTGCGCCTATTCCCACTTTTTGTGCGTCACCGGAAGTGGGTCAAAATGGGCTTTCAAGATGGGACGAAAATGACCAAGAGTTCCACCACCTTCGAATTTCGAGGTCGTTAATTTCACATCCTTTCATGCTTGTTTTGTGCCGTTTTGTGCGCCTATTTCGATGTTTTGTGAGTTACTGGAAGAGGATCAAAATGGGCCTCCAAGGTGGGACGAAAATGACCCACAGTTGCGCCACTATCAAATTTCGGGGTCGTTTCTTTCGCAACGTTTAGTGCCATTTTTGTGTCGATTTGTGCGCCTATTTCCACGCTTTGTGCGTCACTGGAAATGGGTCAATGTTATCCTACAAATATGGCGGATCAAGTTAATGCTGTTCCGTCAGGAACGATTTCCAGGTTATTTCCTTCACATCGTCTTGTGCGTGTTTTCTACCATTTTGTAAGTCTATTTCCACGTTTTATGAATCAATGGTAGTGGGTAAAAATGGGCATTCAATGTGGAAAAAAAACTGACCCAGCATCCCACCAGTATCGAATTTCGAGGTCGCTTCTTTCGCATTGTTTAGTTCATATTTTGTACCGTTTCTGCGCATATTTTCACGTTTTGTGCGCCACCGAAAGTGGGTCAAAGAGGACCGAAAATTATGTCAGAAGAAGACATATTCACCCCACTTTCAAGACCCATTTTGACCCACTTCTACTGATGCACAAAGCGACACAACTCACGCACAAAAAATGTGAAGGAAACTACCCCGACATTCGGTGACGGAACAGTATTAAGTTATTCCGCTATACTTGTAGGCCATTTTGACCCATTTTCGTTGTCGCACTAAAGTGGAAATAGGCGTACAAAACGGTACAAAACAGGCACTATATGATGCGAAAAAAACGATCTCCAAATTCAATAGTGGCGGAACAATGGCTCTTTTTCCTCACACCTTGATGGACCATTTTGACGCATTTCTGGTGATGCTCAAAACATGGAAGTGGGCGAACAGAACGGTACAAAGTACACATTAAACGACGTGAAGGAAACGTAATCCAAATTCGTTGGTGGCGGAACAGCATCTTGGCGGTACTTGTTTCGTTATATTCGTAGGTCTATTTTGACCCACTTTCGGTGACGCACAAAACGTACAAAACAGGCACTAAACGATGCGAAACAACCGACCCCGAAATTCGATAGTGGAGGAACAGTGAGCCATTTAACTCCCACTTTAAAGGCCCGTTTAACTCACCTCGGGTGATGCACAAGACGAGAAATAGGTGCAGAAAACATTTTCTTAAAAAAAGGCATTAAACAATGCGAAAGAAACGACCTGAAAATTGGATAGTGGCGGAACAGTGGGTCATTTCCGTCCCTCCTTTGAGGCCCATTTTGACCGTCTTCCAGTGACGCACAAAACGTTGAAATAGGCGAACAAAAGGGTACGCGATGTGAAATTAACGACCTCGAAATTCGATAGTGGCGGAACTCTTGGTCATTTTCATCCCATCTTGGAAGCCCATTTTGACCCACTTCCGGTGACGCACAAAACGTGGAAATAGGGGCACAAAACGGTACGAAAATTCACTAGTCGATACGAAAGGAAGGACAACGAAATTCGGTAGTGGCGGAGCAGTGGGTCATTTTCGTCCCACCTTTGTGGCCCATTTTGACCGTCTTCCAGTGACGAAGAAAACGTCGAAATGTACGCACAAAAGGGTACGTGATGCGAAATTAACGTTCTCGAAATTCGATAGTGGCAGAACTCTTGGTCATTTTCATCCTGGAGGGCGCGGTGGCTCAGTGGTAGAGCTTTCACCTCCGGCGCTTGGGGTCCTTGGTTCGATCCCAGCTCGCGCCATGTGGACTTTGTGGTGGACATACACCGTGCTCGTGGATTTTCTCGGGGTACTCCCGTTTCCTCCCACTTTCTTCATTCCACCATTTCACTCATTTCTCATCATCACCGTCTCCTTTAGCCTAACAGGCATAACCGTTGGTCGTAAAACTTAAAGATTTCATTTCATTTCATTTTTTCATTTTCATCCCATCTTGGAAGCCCATTTTGACCCACTTCTGGTGACGCACAAAACGTGGAAATAGGGGCACGAAACGGTACGAAAATTCACTAGTCGATACGAAAGGAGGGACCACGAAATTCGGTAGTGGCGGAGCAGTGGGTCATTTTCGTCCCACCTTTGAGCCCATTTTGACTGTCTTCCAGTGACGCGCAAAATGTCGAAATATACGCACAAAAGGGTACGCGATGTGAAATTAGCGACCTCGAAATCCGATAGTGGTGGAACCACTGCCTTCTACATCCGCCCGCTCCCTCTAAGCTGCCTGCTCAATCAGCCAAAAAATGCGTGTACCGTTCATCACGAATTCGCCGCTAGGTGGCAGGTCCTACCATGGCATTCTACCGTTTGACAGTCAATCCTGTTGCGTTGCAGTTTGACATCTGTGCGTACACAATACATGCTAATAAAAAGAATGTAAAGAAATCTAAATGGTTTGCGTAAAAGTTATAATATGCGGTAGTCATTGAAGAAGTAGAAAAAAAATATTTGTTCAAATAGAAACACATTTGTTGATGTTACGGCTGAGGCACAAAAATGAAAATACGCTCAATCATATATTGACCTAAATACAATATATATAATTTTATGCTTTCGTGTGAAGGAACTCCGATGCTATAAGCAAGAGTGCCGATCCTGGGGGCGGGGGCCCCGGCCCCGGCCCCCCACATTGTACTTATGAATATGCGATATTCGGTATAATTTGAATGCAATTTGTCTTAAAATCCTCATATATGTCTTCTGCATCTGAATGCCCCCCTCCCAAATTTACTGAGAAATCGGCGCCATTAACTATAAGAGTAATTATACAGGGTGGTTCAAAAGTAGGTACACGCCTACACCCCTGCATTGATCAGGTATACCCTCTAACATTCTAGCTTATAGGTTCATTTGTTTCGGTTGTTCCGAGCTTAAGATATAAGTACAAATACATTAAGAATAAATAATAAAGAAACTAAGTCTACCTTATGGATAGCAATAAGAAATGATATAAAAAGCAATGGGTTGATCAGTAAGTTACTGTATACCTACTTTTGGGCCACCCTCTCTCTCTCTCTCTCTCTCTCTCTCTCTCTCTCTCTCTCTATATATATATATATATATATATATATATATATATATATATATATATATATATATATATATATATATTATATAGATTGTTTTTACTCTAAGCCAAATTATACATTGTTTTAGTATTAAAATTAGTGTTGCCCACGATACGAGACAGCAGCTATGAGAAACGAGATGACAAAGCTGTTTCACAATATGGCAAGAGCTTCTTGAGATGAAGTAGCTTAAATCTTGTCTCGAGAGCAACAATATCCAATATATACAAGTGACTATCGTTTCTGACTGTGAAACTACAGTAGACTTCCAAGCTATGCAAATTGAATACTATATTGAAGACATGGAGTATAGTCTTGGGACTGAATCGATTACTGAGAAACGTTTCGCAAAGTCTCTTATCATTTTTGCTATATGAAAATCAACATTGAAATTGGACGTAGTACTGAATTTCTTCAACTTCCAGTTTTACTGAAATATAGGGGTGCAGAGGTTATTTCCCTGAGACCATGAATCAATTTCCGAAAACAGTTTGTGGCTATCTATCACCGTTTTGAGTTATAAGCTTTACTGTTGAAACCGGAAGTGGTCGATTTCAACCACTTCCGGCTTAAGTAGAAGGTAGTCCAAGGAGACGGAAATGTTCCTGGGACACTGAATCGATTCCCGAAAACTGCATGTCGATAGCTCTTGCCGGTTTTGCTCTGATACCTGTCAACCGAAGGACATAGCCGTTCTATAAGACTACCAACACTTATACATAGTATAGTTTCGAAGTCTAATATTGGAGAGATCTTTTTCATTTTATAAATCCTCGTCAATATACCTCATTGTTCAACTCATCAAATGTGGAGTATATAATTAGTTTATTGACTTAGAGAGTTTCGTATATGAAACTGCCAAAGGCTTGAGGACAAAAAAAAAAAAAAAAAAAAAAAAGAAATCTAGTATCATTCATGTATACCCCTATTAATGTTCTTACGTAGTTCAATATCGGATGGTATTTCATGAAATAACACTCCATTATATTCCAACTTGGCTTTTCTTGCTTTGCAGAATGATACCCAACAATATAAGACCATTTTCTTTTCTAAACTATTGGAAAAGCGTGGTCATTCCTATGCAAACCATAAAGATTTACTTACAAAAATGGGCAGTACGTGCTGCACTCTAGCGTCGAAATTAGAAAACAAGCGTTTACGCGGGAGACAATGGTTTTTGAAAAGAATGAACAGGCAGGTAAGTGAATCGAGGAGGCGGTGGGTGGAACTCTTGGTCATTTTCGTCCCACCTTGGAAGCCCATTTTGACCCACTTCCGGTGACGCACAAAACGTGAAAATATGTGCTCAAAACGGCAAGAAACTGACACTAAACGATGCGAAAGAAGCGACCTCGAAATTTGTTGGTGACGGAACAGTGATTCATTTTCGTCCCACCTTGGGGACTCATTTTAACGGGAACCGGTCAAAACCCCCACAGCCAAAACCCCCACACTCAAGAAATGTCAAAACGCCCACACGATCGGTCATAACCCCCACACAAATGGACAAATCCCCCAAACGCACGAACGGTCAAAACCCCCACAGCCAAAACCCCCACACTCAAGAAATGTCAAAACGCCCACACGATCGGTCATAACCCCCACACAAATGGACAAATCCCCCAAACGCACGAACGGTTAAAACCCCCACAGCCAAAACCCCCACACTCAAGAAATGTCAAAACGCCCACACGATCGGTCAAAACCCCCACACAAATGGACAAAACAGCCACACATAGCAACGGTCACAATCCCCACATAAATGGACAAAACCCCCACACAAATGGACAAAACTCCCACACAATCGGTCAAATCTCCCACACTCTGAAATGATCCTGGTTGTATGTCTTGCCCTTGTACTTTTTAATAACATTTTTTATTCCACTTAAACCGATGTTGCAACTATTCTTCTTGCACTGTTTTGTAATGACAGAAACACTAAGGTGGGCATCGTAAAGAGCCGCAACAAAGACGTGCAATCACGGTATTTTCAGAGTGTGGGGGATTTGTCCGATTGTGTGGGGGTTTTGTCCATTTGTGTGGGGGTTTTGTCCATTTATGTGGAGATTGTGACCGTTGCTATGTGTGGGAGTTTTGTTCATTTGTGTGGGGGTTTTGACCGATCGTGTGGGCGTTTTGACATTTCTTGAGTGTGGGGGTTTTGGCTGTGGGGGTTTTGACCGTTCGTGCGTTTGGGGGATTTGTCCATTTGTTTGGGGGTTATGACCGATCGTGTGGGCGTTTTGACATTTCTTGAGTGTGGGGGTTTTGGCTGTGGGGGTTTTGACCGTTCGTGCGTTTGGGGGATTTGTCCATTTGTGTGGGGGTTATGACCGATCGTGTGGGCGTTTTGACATTTCTTGAGTGTGGGGGTTTTGGCTGTGGGGGTTTTGACCTAGACCCATTTTAACCCACTTCCCATGACGCACAAAACGTGGAAGTAGACGCACAAAACGACACTACACGATGTGAAGGTAACGACCTCGAAATTCATTGTTGGCGGTTCAGCAATAACTTGTTCCGCCATATTTGTAGGCACATTTTGACCTACTTCCGGTGACGCACAAAATGTGGGAATAGGCGCATAAAGCGACACAAAGCACACAATAAAGATGCAAAACAAAGTACCTCGAAATTCGTTGGTCGGGGAACAAGTTAATGACGCCGTGAGCACCAATATAAGTATATACTGTAGTTCTTACCATCAAGGCTGAGAACTGCAAGGTCCAATTTTTTTAGCCAAAGTAGAAGCCCAACCGGTATAGTGATGTCAACCGGCTCGGCTCGGTTCTACTGAGCATACAGCTTGAGCTGGCTTGGTTGGGATGACCCATCGACTGGGCTCAATTGAGTCGATGGCTTGAGCCGGCTCGGTAGGAACGAGTCATCGATTCGGCTGGATTGGAGCCAATGGCTCGAACCAGCTCCATTGAAATGAGTCCATAGGCTGGGTTCGAATCATCTTAACTGAGCGGATGTCTCGAACCGGCTCGGTTAGGGTAAGCAATCAGCTCGGTTCGGTTCGAGCTGGCTCTGTTGGATGAGCTGTTGGCTCGGCTCACTTCTCGGTTCGGCTCGATCAGTGAATGAGCTGTGAGCGAGCCGCTTGAGTCGTTGACAACCCTAAACCCGGGTCGAGCAGTTTTGAACTTTTAACAATTTTTGGCTCGAGCCCGAATACTTGCTCCTCCTAATTCAAACCTAGAACCTCGTGACCGATGTCCTTGCCTCCTGAAGATTTCTTGACGACCGAGATCGACAGTCAACTAATTTTTAGTATTCAGGTACAAACCGCCTATATTCCATGTTTATACAGGTACACGGTGTTATAATAATAATTAGTTATAGTAATAGTAGTAGTATCATTGATAATTATATTGTCTATGTAGGATACCTGAAGAGAGTAGTACTTGGAACTACACAAAGGATTTAGCTCGGATTGGCTCGTTTTGGCTCGACTCGACTCGAAACTCGATCCGAATTCGAGTCGAGTTGGGGGAAATTTTTCGAGCCGAGTTCTCGAGTCGAACTCAAAGATGTCTGCTCCGTGTCGAGCCGAGTTTTAAAGGAAACTCACTCAAACTAGATCGTGTCCATACCTATTGTATGCATGACGGGCATATAGAGTTCTTTCGAAGGGGATAGAACCATAAACATAATATTAAAAAATACTTAGTTTCACGGCTTTCTTCCCAGGGGGAAAGGGATGGTAGGTATCCAGCATTTCTTATAAGTACCTTATTTGAAATATGTAAAACAGTAACAAGTGGACAACACAATATATACACATCGTCTTATCTTCAATTTTAATTGCTGATTTCAATTGCAATTAACAATTACAATTAACAATTACAAGTTTCAATTGTCAATTGCAATTAACAATTAAATATTTCAATTGCACCCTTTGCGATTGAGAATTAACAATTAAAAGTTTCAATTGCCTGGTGACCAATTAACAATTAACAATTGACGAAAATGTAATTGCAAATTTTATGATTGAATTCAATTGCAATTGAAATTAATTGTCAATTACAAATAGAAATCAATTGCAAACGAAATATTTGAGTTTTACGTCCCACGGTTATGCCGGTTAGGCAAAGGAGACAGTGACAATGAGAAATGAATGAAATGGTGGAGTGGAGAAAGTGGGAGGAAACCGGAGAAGTCCGAGGAAACACACGCACACGGGCTAAGGGATTGAGTAAAAAGTGGAAATGATCATGCACAGTAAAAAAAAAAAAAAAAAAAAAAAAAAAATCGGACGGTGTTAGGTAGACAAGGAAAATAAAATATCCTTCACATAAATAGTGAAGACCGGGTTATTCAACACCCAGACAAAGTATTGTCTATTTGTGGTTGACAAATAAAGAATGCTCGGGTAATAGAAATGCTCCTGCATGGTACGTAGGTTAAAAGAACCAGGCCCAGGCCGATGACGGGCAAAAGGAAGAAGAAATAAGATAAAAGGTAAAATGAAACATTTATGGGTCAAAAATGACACGATCTCCGTTGAGTGAGTGTTAAAGAGTGAAAAACTTGATAAATTTTGTTTAGGGAGAATACATGTAACACGTGCATACAAAAGAACAAAAGTTAGTCGTGCAGCAGACCCCAGCCAATTTTGTTTTATTGGGCGAAAATCGTGTATCCTCCCTATCCAAAACCTTTCAAATTTTTCACCCATAAATAATAATAATAATAATAATAATAATAATAATAATAATAATAATAATAATAATAATAATAATAATAATAATAATAATAATAATAATAATAATTAAACTAACTCTATGGTCTATGGAACCCGGAGATTCAATGCCGCGTTCACAAAAGCCCTCCACTGACTTCTATCCTTAGCTAATCTCTGCGAGATTCATCTTAATATTGTCCTCCCATCTGCGCCTGGGTCTTCCTAATGGTCGTTTTCCGATTGGTCTTCCAGTCAAGACTTTGAAAGCGTTTCTACTTTCTTCCATTCTAGCTACATGACCCGCCCACCTAAGCCTCCTAGACTTGACGACCCTAACAATGTTGGGTAAACCGTATGAAGTTTCCGCCATTCACCATTTCCGTTCATCTTGGGGTCCGAATATTCGTCTCAGGATCTTGTTCTCAAATACTTTCAGTCTATGTTTTTCCCCTCAGAGTAAGCGACCATGTTTCGCAACCATACAGAACAAGCATGATTATCGTTTTGTATATTTTAACCTTCAGATTCCTCGACATAATTCGCGACGACAAGAGATTTTGAACCGAGCGACGACAAGAGATTTTGAACCGTGCGATCTCTACAAAAAGGAAATATAAGTATTTTTCATAATTCTTCACTCAAACATCCACGAAATAGATTTTCTTCCTCCCAAATGTTTCTTTCGCTATTCCTATCCTTGCTTTTATTACATGTTCGCACTTCACGTTTTCACGGACGATACTAAGCAGCAGGCCCGTATCCAAAGGGGGTCTAGGGGGAACCGGATCCCCTTAAATTTTTACCGGTCCCCCTAGAATTTTCACGGTAGCCTTGCAAATGAACTGTAATATGGGGATGAACTAAAATATGGTTGGATTGCCCCCCTAACTTCTACCGGGCCCCCTCTATATTTTTGAGCTGGCTACCGGCCTGCTAAGCAGGTATTGAATATTAGTGACTAACTCTATTTTATTCCGTAATATCCGGTGCTTGGGGTCCCTGGTTCGATCCCAGCTCGCGCCGTATGGACTTTGTGGTGGACAAACATCGTGCTCGTGGGTTTTCTCGGGGTTCTCCCGTTTCCACCCACTTTCTTCATTCCACCATTTCACTCATTTCTCATTACCACCGTCTCCTTTAGCCTAACCGACATAACCGTGGGACGTTAAACTTAAAGATTTCATTTCATTTTCATTTCATTTATTCCGTAATACTTCTATGTTTATTACGACAGACTTCGTTCCAATCACCATAGCTTTTGTTTTTCTAACAATTTCACTCTATATTCTCCTCAGTTTTTGCTTTAGTCTTTTAACATCTTATTAGACCTAATTTTGTTTCCAGGTTCCACAATATTAATTACATTACGTACTTTTTTCTATCCTTACGTCATAATTCTGTTTTCATTTCCTCTCTAATTGACATCTCGTCATCTGTACTCTTTCTCTTATAAAAACAATCTAGTTCTATCATTTTTCTTCTGAAAATATAGGTGGAAATATTTTACAATTACTTATCATCTTTTTGGATGCAGAATAATACCCGTTCAATAACACATAGACACAGTGGCTTATAACACAGGACCCTCCTCCACCCCCAAAAAGCATTGACTCCTCCCAACAAAAGTTTTTGGGTGTGCGCCTGAAACGTTCCACTCCTTTTCCTTTCATTTTAATTTTTGAAAACGTTGAAATATGTATTTAATTATTTCAGATTTATAGTCCAAAATACCAAGTTTCATGTTTTTAATCTTAAGACATTCAGAGATATGAATGTCTTATTATAATAATTGCAAGTTCCACCCCTCTTTCTTCCCACATTTTTATTCTCTTCGGGGGAAAATGAAAATAAGGCAAAAAAGAAAGAACTGCCGACAATTTAGGATTTAGATTTCTGGGTTTTCGGCATCTATGGCCATTTAGCCCGTCACCTTTAAGCAATGACGTTCCTTGGCGAGCACACTATCCGGGAAAAGGGAAGGAAGGAAGTGACCTAGAAGTTAGGTATCACCCCGGCATTCGCCTGATGTTTATGAGGAAAACCTCATTCAGGGTGGCTGGCCTGAAAAAGCGTTTTTACACTTTTTCAACTAGTGCCCCCACCGGGAATCGAACACGGGACCGCTCGCACCGAGAGCGTTAGCGACTACGCTACCTGGGGCCACAAGTACCGACAATTGTCGAGACTTTAATTTTGATATTCTCAGTATATCTTGAAAAGTACCATTGATTTCAGCCATGTTTATTTTAGGACAAAAACAGAAGATTCCACTTTTTAAAAACATAATTATCTCAAAAAATATATTTTTTTCGAAGAAAGTAGTTACGATAAAATTTGTAGTTTATAAAATTCTACATTGGAAACGTCTTTAGACATTTTTCTTCCTTTGAAATAAATGCTTTCCAAGATACAGACTGAATTATCTCTAAACAGAAATGGGACGAGGTGTTGAACGTCCGACGGAGAAAAAAAAAAGTTCGAAATGTAACTTAATATTATCGAAGGGTAAATTCAACTGTGATAAAATTAACCTATTTGCAGACCTCCCCCAGGAGCGTAACGTTGAAAACTGAAATGAAGACTCCCATTTTTTAAATTGCAGATTCGAATTCTACGAGTAAAAAGTAACTAAATACTTTTCAAAATTTCATCTCTATTCGTGATAGATGGCGCTGTAATCAGTGAAAACTAGTTTCACTAAGGTTTCTTCAATTGGGAGCCCCTAGCCCAGGAAAATTAGAAAAAATTGGGAAAACTTCGAAAAAAATCCTGTGTGAAGACATAAGGAACTGAGTAATATAAATAACGACAAGGCATTGAGTCTTTCAATCCCTGGGTCATATAGCATGCACATTCTTTGCAAAACTTACGCTTAAATATCAACGGTAAGGGCACCAATCAGCTTAATGACCCCGAAAACTATGGATTCGGCGCTAATCTCGGTCATTCTGGATATCTTATTTTTTACTCCTCCTCATTCTCCATGTAGATAGATGAGGGTTTAATTTGGATTTAAAGGACATCGGCACACTACTCACCTCAGTCATCTCAAAACCTATGGATTCGACACTAATATTCTCGTTTATTTTAACATCATACCCTTCCCATTCTCCTCGACATATTTTTTCCAGATTGTAAATCCTATATGTATATTCACTTTTTTTAAAATGAGTTTACAAACCGAGTTTCATCTTCCTAACATATGAGGAGATTTTGACACACTCTATTTTTGACATAAATCTTAAATGACCTCTCCCTTTTGAAATCCCTCCTCCCCCCACTGTTGAGTACACATCAAAAAATTGTAAATAGTCTATCGTCTCTTTCAGACTATAATCTCTTCAATATTTCTACAGTTACTTACAGTCAAAGGTATCCTAGGCAAACAGTGTGAACAAGTAAACATTTTTTTAATACTAGTAGCAGTAATGTCCTTCTTCGAGTGGGAAGAATAATGTTTAACAATATTTGGAAATAGAGAACTGAGTATAGTACATAACGAAGATCAATACCTTCGGCGTTGCGTATTTTCCAGTCCAACTTAAACTCTGTTATCTCCATTTTGTTTTGTGTTCTGAGCAAAGACACTTGTGTGTCTAACGAGCTACGAAAACAAAGAAAAAAGGCTTCATCTATATATAATAGACAAGCTTGACAATTTTCTCAGAAATTTGTATTTCAGGGAATTTAAAGTAAATGGACATGTTTTCCATTGATTTCGTATTTCTGTTTGCATAAATTTTATTTAGCTTAGTTAATTTACAAGAAGAGAAAGTATTGAATGCAGGTTGAGATATTGCGGATACGGATGCGAATTGAGATGTTGCAGATGCAGATAGAGATACTGCGGATGCGGATAGAGATGTTGCGGCTGCAGGTGCGGAGAGATGATGCGGATACACATATTGCAGATGCGGATAGATATTGTGGATACAGGTACGAATAGATAAGTTGAGGATGCGGATAGATATTGAGGATTCAAGTGCAGAATGAGGTATTGCAGATGTGCATAAAGTTACTGCGGGTGCGGGTGCGGATAGAGATGTTAAGGATGCGAATAGAGATATTGTGGATGCGGATACGGATATAGACGTTGAGATTGCGTATAGAGAAGTTGCGAATGCTGATAAAGTAATTGCGGATGCGGGTGCAGATAGATATTGCGGATGCGGGTGCGGAATGAATGTTGAAATGCGGATAGAGATATTGTGGATACGGGTGCGGATAGATAAGTTGCGGATGCAGTGCAGAATGAGGTGTTGCAGATGCGGATAAAGATATTGTGGGTGCGGGTGTGTATAAAGATGTAGCTACGTGCCTGTAAAGAATCAATGCTTTTACATATAAAATTTTATTTCTTGAGTGCTTAGTATTACGAGCTACCGTGATTATAGCCTATGCTATTCTTTGCCCAACTATTGCACTGTTCTCCTTGATGAAGCAGTAAATTACAGATTTACTCGTGTATTCAGCAATGGACTGTCATTATCGTTACATTTGGCAATTATTGAAATCTTCTTTTTAAGTTTTACGTCCCACGGTTATGCCGGTTAGGCTAAAGGAGATTGTGATTATGAGAGATGGGTGAAATGGTGGAATGAATAAAGTGGGAGGAAACGGGAGAACCCCGAGAGAACCCACGAGCACGGTGTTTGTCCACCACAAAGTCCACACGGCGCGAGCTGGGATCGAACCAGGGACCTCAAGCACCGGAGGTGAGGCAATTATTGAATTAGAACAGAACCCCCCTCCATAAAACTTCTACATATACTGTATAGAAAATGAAAATGAAATGATATATATTTTAGTTTAATATGCATTTGAATATGCATTTTAGGCTAAGGAAGACCATGATTAGGACAAATAAATGATGATGGAAGAATTGGTGGAATGAGAACGTGGAAGGAAACGGGAGTACGCCGAAGAAACCCACGGAAACGATGTTGTTTACGACAAACTTACTTGGCCGGAGTATACAATATAAAAAACGAAAAGCAAAGACTTCTATTTTCTTCTCTTGTTTCTTGGAGCTGAAGAACTAATATTTTACTGCCGTCAGATAAAAGCGTTTTGGAGAAATGGAAGAAAAAAAACTAGACAGTACCTGGTAAAAATAGGCAGTCTGGTAGCTCTATGAGTACATGTAATACACTTAAATTAAGGCAGAAATATTTCTAATGATGATATTGGAAGAAATTGTAGTCATGCACTTTGCAACACTGCTTCGTAGGTTTGCGTAGCGGGGTAGCTCAGTGAACGTTACAGCTCTCTAGCTCTACCTGGTTATTACGAAGGCATTAAACGAGTGAGGTGTGAGGAGAGCCACAGGCCACTTCATTATGGAATGCTACGATCGCGCGTGCAGCCCTTCCGAACTCCTCACCAATTAATAATGCAATCAGATTTTAATGTCCTCATTCCACAGCACGAGAGACGGGCATTCAGGAAACTATGGTCATGTGATACGAGCAGCATTTCAACAAGTCTTTTATTATTGAAGAAAGAAAGAGAAAAAATGTTTTGGCCACGAATAACGGCTGCGTAGCCCATCCACAGTGTATGTGCATCGGGAGCTCATGTTGCTTGTTAATCATTCCAAAAGCGTTAATGATTCGTGAAAGTATTTTAAAAATAACCGCAAAAAACTAGTTCCCGTTTCTGTAACTCGTTCACTTACTGTAGTTAGTTGCGTATTGAGCTTCAATGAGAAGACCTCTGCGTCAAATGGAATGTTGACCATGAGAGCAAAATTGCTTGTATTTATTCATTTGTTTTGAAGGAACAATGGACAAATTAACAGGTTGCTATTTTAATCTTACGTTATTCAGTGGTCTCCAGAGGCAATAACTAAGTGGTTCTCGGTCTCTGGTGTTATGCTTCTGATCTGATCACGCGGTGCAATGTAGAACATGGACATTTTTAACTTTCCTCAAAGCTTCTGTGGTCTGTGGTCGTGTCTTGTCGTAATGGATTAGGCAAAACACTGAGTAAGATTCATTAGAAAGTCGTGGAGACACATGTCCCGGTTAGGCTGAATAAAAAAAGTGCTTAATCTTCTTGCTTGGTAATTGGAACGTCCTGGGTTCGAATCTAGTGGCCGTCCATCCTGGCTGAGGTTTTACTAGGACAATATCGAGCTTGTATCCTTAAATATTGGAGGCCGCGGTAGCTCAGTGGTAGAGAGTTTACCTCTGGTGCAGGGGGCATTGGTTCCATCCCAGTTCTCACCAAGTGAACCTTTTGGAGGACGAAGGTTCTTCCATTTCCTCCCATTTTTCATTCCACCATTTTTCTTCATGTCTCATCATCACCGTCTCATTTAGTCTAGCCGGCTCGTGGGACTTAAAACTTAAAGATTTCATTTTTTATTTCCTTAAGTATAGCGCCAGAGACTCAGGTTCGATTCCCGACATGTGGTTTCGATCCGACATTAAGCCATTGATCCACGTTTCGTACAGCTTCGTTGCTGAAAGTGACACTAAACTCTAATCCAACAACAATCTTTCAATATAGCCATGGCCGACTTTTTTTCATTCTTGTTAATTTTTGCAGACTTCAATAATTCCAGCGAAACTGGCGTTGCAGCCTGAAACTGGAAATTTGTTCAATAAATAAATGCAAATTATTTACGATTAAAAATAATAATTTGAGTAAAGTACGATCAGTTGCTATTTGAGGGAGAATTCTCTTTCATCATTTTAGGGATAAGAACTGTATTAATCGATCTCTAGCGGTGGAATACATCGGTTATACGAGGGACAGTCAAGAAGTACTCGGAATTTCGTTGTAACTATGTATTAGATTAGATCTGCCATTAGATTAGTGAAACCGAAGTGAAACTATCGATAAACCTCACTTGACATGGAGAGACACTCATGGGCGCCCGAAGGGGAGGCCAGGGTGGGGTCCGGGACCCCTCTGGCTCACGAAAATGTATACGTAATATAGCAAACCACATAATATAGCAAAAATGGAGATGGCTCCCTCTAGAAAATTTTCTTCGGGCTCCTCTGGAGACACTGGATTCGAATCTAGGACTTCACGATTATTAAGTAACAATCGTAACAATTGTGCGCCCGCTCGATAAGTCTTAACACCAGAATTTATAGTTATTAGTATTATGAAATATGCAACAATAGAAGAGTGTTTTCGAGCTCCTTCATGGCTAAGTGGTTACCGTATGCACCTTTGGCGTGGGAGACCCGGATTCGATTCCCAGTGGGAGCTCATGTGGTTCGGATTCCACGTTAATCAGTAGGCCCCGTCTCATATAGCCTCGCTACTGAAAGGGACGTTAAACTCAAAATCAACTCAACTCAATTCAGAACAGTGACTCTCGACTGGTCTCATTTTCGCTTCGAAAACGAGATAAGAATTGTCATGTTTGGCTCGTCTCGGATTTTAAAATATATTTTTCATGTTTTTGAGGCGAGAAAAGACAATCTTTATCTCGTGGGCAACGCTAGGCCATATAGTGGTGCAAAGCAGGAGACATCTCTAATTTTTAAAGAGAACAAATGCGCAGTTAGTTGGAGGAAGTCTACCCAAGGCTGTCGTTGGGTGTGTTGGGTGCATGGACAGCAACGGAATCAAAAATGTTGACGGACTACAAAGACCTTAGAACTAATACTAACCAATTGACTTCAGAGTAGCTTCTACATAGGAGTTGGAGGGGAGACAAGTAACAGATGGAAGTTTATGGTATATATATATATATATATATATATATATATATATATAGTGGCGTATCTAGGGGGCTTCCGGGCTTAAGCCCCCCCCCCCCGAAATCTTACTTATTATAGTAAAGTATATGAAATATATTGTAGAATTTTCACATTTTCAGGCAAAGCCCCCCCGAAACAAAATCGTAAATACGCCACTGTATATATATATTGTAAGGGAGTACAGTAGAGCTGCTAGGTGCTACCCAGGGACACGCGCAGGGGGATCCTGGGGGTTCAGACCCCCGAAATCCCAACTGTTCCTAAGTGTAGTCTAAATTTAAGGACAATTTTGAAATTTTTAATATAATTTATCCTGATATTGAATCTAGGCGCTCCTCTCTCTCCGAAATAAATTAGTGTGTACGTTCCTGGTGCTAGGTTTCCTCGCTGGTCTCATGGTTATAGGGTAGCCAGATCTTACGTTTTCTCGCACGGTTTACGTTACACTTTTTTTATTCTCCTTAAAAACAATTTCTTTGGTTTTAAAAATAGATGATAGAAGTGGTCTTCCTGCACGATTTTATAATGTTCTTGTCAGGGGCGGATCCAGGACGGACGTCTGGGGGGCGGTGGGTTGTAATACTGCTACTTAGAGCTACTTTTAAGAGCTCCAAACTCTGGAATGGGTTTTATTTATATATAAAATAAGAAAGTTTCCTCTTCTGGGGGAGGGGGCGATCCCTCCCGCGATCGCCTGCTTTGGATCCGCCCTTGGTTTTCGTGTAGTTCAATTTGATGATCTTTATGAGGAATTTTGAGAAAATACGTGCATTTTGAGTCGAAGTATTCAGCACGAAGGAGGCGATGTTGCTAAATTATTTATTTGTTTTCACTTTTTAGTTCCATCAAAAACTGCGCCGAATATTCTAAAAATGTTTGGAGTTCTTTTCAGCATTCAGGTTCAGATGCTTTTGTTACGATAATATTTTCGTTAATGTGCAACAAATAGACTGATGCCAGGAATAGATGCTCGATGAACTAATAAAAGCAGAATTCTAAGGTCTGCTATACACTATAGGATAGATCCTACGAAATCTCTTACGATTTTTTCCTAGAGTCAAAATCTCAAGGTGTATGATATCAGATCCAGGGGCGTCATTTCAGACTTCGCTTGGGGGGGGGGGCAAGAGCAGCACCGACATAGGACTTCCACGTTTTGTACTAGTATATTAGTAGGCAATCTATTAAAGTATATATATTCCTCAAACTCTTGGGGGGGCAATTGCCCCCTCCTTCCCCCCCTAAATGACGCCCCTGATCAGATCGCATGTTGTTTCCTATGTTCTGAAGGACCCTATGAAATTTCTCTTGTTTAGAGCACGCTCTATTTCGGAAAGCAAATTCGTAAGATTTCGATTTAAGCGACATCAGGTGAGAGAAAGTGAAAACAAATTTGTTTTCTCCCCCCCCCCCCCCAGCGTATGTTGCGAAAGAGCAAAAATACTCGACAGAATGAAGAGTGGTGCAGGAACTGATGAGGTATGTTTTATTCATTTATCTTTTGATTGGTATGCTTTTTTCAGAGGTGTGCAATTTAACAATATGGCTCCTGGTATTAATATCAGCAGGATGTGCAGTGTAGTTTGTATGGCACAAATGGGAAGGATTTCTTACGAGATATGTCGTAACATTTTTCCTCATAAGTCCTAAGATATTTCCTAGGACTCATAGTGTACATCATACTTAAGTAGTTGTAAATTTCAATGTCTTGCAAGGACAATTTTGAACGTATGAAAAAGGATGTCTCAGTATTAAACTTTGAATGAAGTACAACTAAAAGGAAACAATGATATACAGTACATTTTTATAATGCTCTATGTGTTGCATTTTTAAAAATAAAAGTCTCAGTTTCCAATTAAAATTATTCTACTTTAGTACGTGTTTGTTATATGTAAATGTTAAATGACAGATATCGCTTTTTGTAAATCTTCTTTTTCTCTGTTTGACTTAACCCCATGTGACTAGAGATCGCGCCTTTCGTGCACGAGGCCCGATTCCCGGCGAGACAGAGTCGAGAAAACTGTAGATATCTTCCTGATATATAGGCATGCATATATATATATACATAGGGGTAAAAATTGATATAAAAAGGTAGGGGACGGTATATAGTGGCATGACGTCACGCCGTTCCCTCTGCCTATCTTTATCCATTGTATTTGTTTAGGAACTGTGAGGACGCCGTTCATATTTTTTGAGGTGAGAGGACGGCATCCCCCCGCGCTCCCCCTCACTTTTACCCATATATATATATATATATATATATATATATATATATATATATATATATATAGATATAGATATATATAGGGGCAGATTCAGGGTATGATCAAGGGAGGGGCTAAATCATATTTTCCTGTTTCATCCAGTGTAAAGCACGATTAAAGCCCGTTTTATCCAATGTATACCTGAGCGCATGGGCAGCGATTAGGGGGGGCAAAGGGGGGCAGTTGCCCCCGCACTTTTTTGAAAAACCCATTAATGTATATAGTTTCATTTAGAAAAGTAAAGTTTTTGTATGTATTTACTGATTCACAGAAAAAATGGTGCCATATATTTGCCGTTCCGTGAGTATGTATTGGTTATCTTCCCGTGGAGTAAAGAAAACTACAGGAATTGCGTTTTAATTGCCACAGAAAATACGTAACCCCAAAATTAACCTATTGGAGCACAATTTCAGCATACTTTCACTTCTTACAAGGGCTCGATATATTAGTCAGCCGCTTTGAAACTAATTCAGAGAGCATTTCGCGAAAGCAGAAAAAAAAATCTTTCACAACTTATTTTTTAATTGCACAAAAATTGACTGTTCCTAAAATGTCTTATCTTCTTTCTAAAGTAAGGGAAAAAGCGTAATAAGAAACAACAACTATCTTTTCCATTGTTTTGTAGTGCAATATATGAGTGCAGTGGTGTCTTAGGAGTGTACGAGTGTATATACAATTATATTTAGTGAATTCAACATAATTCTAGGTTTTAGTGTTATTTTGTATAACTGGAGTATGGAGTGATTCTAATTATTGTTGTGTTTTAATGTGCTCCAAGAAACTGAAAACTGCACCTAATGGCAACGAACATGTTTCGGGAAGTTGCAAAAGCAAATATTTCTTTAAATGTCGTAGCATATGCTTGGAGTATTTACTGCCTTTCATTTTCTAAGAGTAATAACATACATTTAATAGCATGTGTGGAATTAAAAGTTAAGTTGTTCATTAATCCCTGTTTCAATATGACTTTTGCAAAACAAGCATCATTATTTATTACTGTGATTAATATTATCCTTTTATTTATTTGTTTTGCAAATTTGTTACTCAATAATGTGATCACACAGTTTTCCAGACAGAATTTTAAGATGTTTTGAGCAAGGAATCAAATCTCTTCTTACACTTTTGTTGTTTAAGAGTACAAAGGGCTACTACCTACTGGCGTTGATCTTGCTCTTGTCAATTTATTTAATAAAATATGAAATATCTATATACGGCATTTTAACTGAAAAAGATAGTATCCTATTAGTTATACATCCTTTCGTCAAACAAAATATAAGAAACAAGCAGGAAAACTAACATTTATATGCAAATATTCAGATCATGTCTTGCCCCCCCCCCCCACTTTTAACGTCGAACCGCCGCCACTGCCTGAGCGTCAAGGGGGGGCTATATATATATAATCTTTCCTATCAAAGAGCACAATAATAAACCGATCAATCACTCAAGTGGATCTCCTACTCACTTGTGCTTCTTCCATTTTTTTTTTTTTAAAAAATCAAAAACAATTATAAAATTATTTCACACGTTTGAAAGTCCTCTTAAGCCGTAATATTTACTGTATTGTTTTTGCAAAATAATAATAATTGAACGAATAAGTAAACAATTAACTAATTAAAGTTTATAAAGTCGCTTTCAGAGATACTGTAGAATGGTAAATTAATCCCATATCAACGCTTTTGGCTACGCCTCTGTCTCGATGAACTTCTGTCTAGTAGAAAAGATTCCTTGGACAGCTGAATGATTTGATACCTGCCCTGTTGGACGTTGCGTGGAGTAGTAAACAAAAGAAAAAGTGAAAGAAAGATACAAGATCAACGAAATCAAAACTCGACTTCTTTTATTCAGGACGTATCATAATAATGGAATTGTTGGTTCTTCTTTTTCTTCCTCACCATCTGATCTTTCCAACTAAACATTATATTCCCTGTGTATTCTTGCTATACATCGGGACAGCTTTAAAGGGCTCTTTCCCCAACCACTGCTTCTTTTCACCCCCACAATCCTTGGTTAGTCCTCGCGAGCGTGTAAGCTGTCATTGCTCTCAGTGTTGCCGTACCTCCGATCCACTTGTGTAGTTAAAAGTCCGGCAAAATAAAGAAAAAGCTTTCCTTCCTATTTTCAGTTAACAACAAAAATTTAAAAAAAAAAAAAAATTAACTTGGAAAAGGAAAGAAGGAAAAGGAATCGAGGCAACATTGGTTTTTAGCCAGAAGGGATCATAAATCTCTACCACGTGTCGCGAAGACTAGTTAGCGGAAGGTTTAGAGGGGTGGACAGGGTTTTCACAATTCTTGGAAAAAGAGCTCTCTCTTTCTGTCGGGGCCGCGGTGGCTCAGTGGTAGAGCGTTCACCTCTGGTGCTTGGGGTCCCGGGTTCGATCCCAGCCCCCGCCAAGTGAACTTTGTGGTGGACAAACACCGTGTGCGTGGGTTTTCTCGGGGTTCTCCCTTTCCTCCCACTTTCTTCATTCCACCATTTCATTCATTACTCATCATCACCGTCTCCTTTAGCCTAACCGGCATAACCGTGGGACGTAAAACTTAAAGATTTCATTTCATTTTTCTCTTTCTGTCCCAATGTATACAAGTTTTACTTGCCATCCTTTCTTGATACCATTCAGATTCAATCCTTCGTTCTGGTCTTCCCTGACTGGTCCTTATTGAGAGGCAATGAAACAGATGTCAGCGCTAGCCAGAGGTGTACGCTAGGAGTAGGGAATCCTCGGGTCTGAATCCCCGAAATCCCGATTTTTCTGTAAAGTTTAAGTTTACTCCAGATAACATATACCTGTACAATATTGTCTGATTTCCGGATAAGTAATCCTCATTGTTTAAAAACGCACCAGCAACAATGACACATTTCTTTGTGTGCGACAAGCTTTGATGAGAATGACACCTGTGTGACTTGAAAACGAATAATAAATACAGAAAACGCGAACAACCGATTTAGAAAACGACATACTGTAGCTATATGCTACAGGGACACATCGACTCACACGGATTGCATAAAATACTGGGAACCTATTCACTCCAGGGCCGTATCCACGGAGGGCTTGGGGGGGCCGGATCCCCCTAAATTTTCACTGGCCACCTAAATTTTTCACGGTAGGCTTGCAAATGAACAATAATATGGTTGGGTCGGGCCCCCCTAACTTCTACCGGGCCCCTTCCCTACATTTTTGGGCTGGCTACGGGCCTGATTTACTCCAGCGACATTTTTATTGAAGCCAAGAAATTCAAGTGAAAGATGTAATGATTTTCCCCTCCCCCTTCTTTTTTACATTCTATAAAAAGATTCAAGTAGTATCGGTACTTGTGCAAGATTCTTGCGCAAGAGTCTTGTTCTTGCAGGTATGGTCTTGGTCTTATATGCAAGACTCTTGCACAAAACTGCAAGACCAAGACTCTAAATTTTATTTACGCTCGTCTCTTGAAAATCTTAGTATAATTTTCGGGGTGATTTTGCAAATTTTAATATAATTTATCCCCACTTGAAATTGGCCATCCCCCCGAAATAAATTCCTGAGAATGTTCCCTTCTTCACTGGTCTCGTGGCTATAGGAGAGGACACGGTGGCTCAGTGGTAGAGCGCTTACCTCTGGTGTGTGGGGTCCCTGGTTTCATCCCTGGCCAAGTAAGTTTGTGTTGGGCAACATTGTGTCCGTAGGTTTTCACTGGGTACTCATGTTTCCTCCCACATTCTCACTCCATCAATTCACTTGCCTTATTCATCCGTCTCCCTTAGCCTAATGGAAACGGACATAATAATGGGGAATTGTAATCTGCCTTGAGAGTTGAGGCTCTTGAGTTGAAATGAGCCCTTCAAAGTAAGGAAATAAACCTTAGTTAATATATATATATATATATATATATATATATATATATATATATATATATATATATATATATATATATATATATATAGATAGATAGATAGATAGATAGATAGATAGATAGATAGATATAAAGTCCTTAGTGATTGACTGACTAATCAACGCTTAGATCAAACTTCTTAAACTAGAATTTGAAAGTTGGACCGTACATAGAATTTGTGAGGTAAGGAAAGATTTTTGGAAATTCGACATGAAAGTGGAGAAAAATCGAGCAGACAAATATTATTATTATATCGGAATCCCTTAAATTTGATATTTGGACTTTCCATGCAAAATAAAATCTAGAGACGAATATTCGGACCGAAGAGGAACGAGAATGTAAAATGGCGGGAACTTCACAATGAGGAACTGTATAATTTATACAGTTTACCAAGCATTGTTAGGGTCAGATGGGCAGGCCATACAGCCAGAATGAAGGAAAGTAGGAACGCTTTCAAAATTTTAACTGGAAATTCAAGAGTGAAAGTCCATCTTTAGGAAGGCCTACGCGCAGATGGGAAGACAATACGCCTGTTACTAAAATGAATCTCGCAGAAACAGGAATACAAAGTAGAAACTGGATCCAATTGGCTAAGGACAGAAGTCATTGGGGTGCTTTTGTGAACGCGGCATTGAACCTCCAGGCTCCATAAATCATAGAGTTAGTTATTTAGTAAGTTATATTACTGTATTAGGCGCCACACCAACCACGCACCTGGGGCATGTTTCCACCTGGTCCCTTTTTAGTTGGCCTGGCCCTGGCATTAGCTACTTACATGTAAACTTCGAGAGGTCGAAATCAACTTTGTTGACCAAACTTTTCAGCGAAGTGGATATTTTCAAGAAACGAGGGTAAATAAAATTTAAAGTGCTTCCGACCATAACAACGGGCGTAATTGCCAAAAGTTTGATTGATAAGAATAAGCCCGAACAATGTGTTCCAAGTCTGAAAATTGCAGGTATTTGTAAAACGGGTATAGGAATGGAAAACAAAAACACATTAATAGACACAAGGGGGAAGTAAACATCTATTAGATGGTAGGCTTGTCATGGCCGCCATCTTAAAGTCGACGATCGTGTATCTCGCTTGATTATATTAAATAGGAAGGGGATCATGTAATATATCAAAATGTGCTAGAATTTTAAGAAAAAATACAATGGTGAAGTCTATATTCCCATACATTTATATTTGTAAGACATAATGAAATGAGACATCGGTGTTACAGTACCAACATATTCATTCTCATACTAATAAAGAAATTAAATAAACAGGTATCAATTGAGCACAGATACAGTATAAACAAACACACACAGAAAGCATTACAAAGAGAACGTGTTAAACTAGTTCCCCAAATCAAACAAAATCTATTCATCTTCAATCTCACACAAAACTGAGGAATGCTGCAATTAATGTTGTATCGAAAATGCGTTTATTTCTCATGAAATGTTAGGCCAAAATGGTTTAATTCACCAAATTCCTATTTACAATTATGTTTGCGAGTTAACCGATTTCAAGCTGATTATATCTTTCATAAGTAACTACCTACAACGTTCTCAATAGGTTTTCTGAATTGCTTTGTTTCAAAAAGATACCACTGTTAATAAATCTCGGAACCAATGAACTCGTACCAATGTGTGATTTCATTATATCTTACAAATATGAACGTATGACAACATTGACTTCACCAACATAGACTAAACTTTTTTTTTTTTTTTTAATCTAACTAGTTTCGCGGTTACACAAATTTAAATAGGGTTGCAGCCTGTGAATGATAGTTTGCTTCATGTAGCGTAGAGTTGGTTCAATGGTAGGGTTGGCGTTGAAAGGTAAACAATATACTCGGTTCATGTGGTCTAGTTACTAAATTATATTGTACTTGACATGGAGTAAATACTTGTGGATTATATGTAAGTAATTACAACTTTATCTTCATTTAATATGGCCCTTGTCTTACTAATAAACAGTAAACCATGCTCATGTATAGTTTCACCACTATCTATTTTCAAATAAAAGCAGGCAGCGAACGTAGCGGACAGCGTTGCCAGACTCACAGCTCGGAATTATTCCAAAACCTAATCGAAATTATGCTAGATTCGGTCAAATTATGCTAGATCCTTATAATTACTAATTCAGGAGGTTTTTTTTTTTTTTTTTAAAAAAAAAAAACGAAGTTGAGATACGATAACGTAACTTAAAATACGCAGAGCGCAAGAATGCGTGGATAGAACTCAATACTTCACGCAACAAATCTTTAACTCAACTAAACTAGTGCAGTCGTTGCCAGACTCAATGACGTATATATCGTATAAATGAACGCAAAGTGTTTGTTTACATATTTTGAAAGAAAATTACCTCGCAGCATAAGCGGAGTTGGAAATTGTCTGCTGGGGGGGGGGGGGGATTTTTGGTCGGTCTTGGACCTTTCATTTCAGGAATAAAGATGGTCATAAAGTCAGAAATAAAGATGGTGAAGTTGTCAAAAAGTTGGGGAGAGAATGGCCCCATAGCTCCGCCCATGCCTCGCAGTTAAAGGATAAGAAAACCCTGGGCGGAGCCAAAAAAAAAAAAAAAGGCCCAAAGCCGTTTCTAACTTACTTCCGAAAATAAGACTGCCTGTATGGTTTACCGACTGTACGAATCAATGGGAGAGGATACATTTTTGCCGTTCTTTTTCTTCCCACGACCAACTTCTTTCTAATCTCCAGGTTTTGCGGCTCTTTGATCAACTTGCTGAAGTTATGCTAGATTTGGACAGGATGCTAAAAGCAAGATGCTAGATGTTAAAGACATGCAAATTATGCTAGATCTAGCATCATTATGCTAGATCTGGTAACGCTGGTAGCGGAGCAGATAGGATTTAGCGTTGTTCAGAGAAACGTCCTCTTTATAATAAGGATAGATGGCGTGAGTGTTTAGGTCTACCTGTTTTAAATTTTTTCAGAAGCTACTCATAAGTTTGACATTCATCATTGATAATTTTATTCAGTCCAATTAATATATGTATATTGTTATCATCTTTATTTCCCTGTATATGCTAACAAAGCTGTAGAATTCTGTAATTACGTATGCATAAATACGCAAACTAGGAGACAAAGAGAGATATAAATTCCAAAGATAACTCCCGAAGAAAGGGCAAAACCCTTTAAACGGGACGACGGACCAAAAAAAAAGGATATCATACATATATTGGATGAAAATCAACTTGTTGAAATGCGTACAGAGAGCTTTTTGCCAAATTCTACATATATAGTGTGTGCTTAAAGATTTTCTGTCCTCTAAATATCTGGAAGAATTTACAGTTTCCAACGTTGGAAACAAACATTATATTATTAAAGCGTGAAAACATTAGATAGCAAAAATATTTCGCCAAGAAAATAAATAACACCTAAGCATTTCTTAGAAGCAGTTAATTAACTCTCGTAATTTCATAAATCTGACTTTTAACGTTTCAAATAAAAGTGTCTTCATATTCCCACATCCAGAACACGAATCAAAGAAAGAAATAGATTCATTTTTAGTGTCTGAAACATATAATTTATCTTCTTTCACCATTAATTAGTGCCACTAATAAGCTCAAGGCAGAGAGAAGTATTTCCGATGCTTTGGCCGCTCCCTCGGGAAGTCCACTGCCAACACCTTTCAACTCTCAATGAGTCATCGATATGCTACGTATACAAATAGATGGGCCACCGTTGTTTGTAACTTCTCCGCCCTTGGAATTAATCATTTCTGACTCATATGTGTTATTACGATTCAAATAATCTCAATTGCATATCTTAGCATTAAAACTTTCGTTTCTGGGAGGTCCACAGTCTTTAAAAAGCTTCATGAAATTGTTTGTTATCACTGTATTTACTGTACATGTATGAAGACAAAGTACAAATTTGAGAGCAAGGACGGGAGAGCATGTACAAAATTAATTAAATACGAATTAGAAACCTCCCTCATATGTTTCTCACATAGCGCAGAGTCCTCAGGAACCTCATTTTTACCAGTGGAAGTCCATGTGAAAAACCATATCCATTTATTTATGTTCCGGAAAGGGATTTCTAAAGTAATCCTCGAAGACATTTCTGGGATATTTGCTGGATAATCACAGGACCAGTGGCGTATTTCCCCCCGAAATAAATTTGTTAGTTTCTCGCATCCCACGTACAACAATAATCCTTCTTACCATTTCTAAGAATTTCATTCACTTTCCATTTTCTTATGCTTTTTGTTCAGAAATAATAGTGTATTTGTCAAATTGCATTCCATATAGACCTAAGAACTGCGTTCTTTTTCTTTCTTTCTTTTCTTTTTCCTTTCCTTTTCATGAAAACTAGATTTATTTTGCATTAAATTTGAATCCCACTTGGATTAGCAGTTCACTCTCACCAAATAATTTAACTACAATAGATTCGATTGATAAGTTTTATGCTAATTTGGATTTATTTTACGATTGTAACAGGTACGTCAAAAATGTATAGGTACCACTGTTATAAAGTGCCAAAGAAGAGTTATTTTCAACCTACAAGGTCAAATTTGTGTGAAAAGTAAGGCTACAATCCAATTTGAAAAATAAGTGTACTTCCTGGTCAAACTGAATCTTCCAAATGGTGGTTAAAGTAAATGTTCAAAATAGTGGCCTTCATCATCGGTACATTTCTAAATACAAATCAGAACTGCTTCCGTATATTCCAGCAGTGTTCAATGGGATTTATGAGGACACTGTTTGAATCTCATCCCAAAGTCTAAATTATGTGGTTTAAGACGGTACATCTCATCTTTTGCTAAGCCCAATAAGAAAAAATCGAGCAGTGTAAGGTCTGGAGAGCCTGCGGGAAACTCGATTGATCTGGGCCCTGTCCACTGGCCTGGTTCATTTTGATACAGATACACTCGCACATTCATATGCATGCATCTTATTGTTAATAAAACCGTCAATATCGTAACTTGCACGAATGGCAGTGAAAATGGAGACAGCAAGCATTGTTAGTTACTTTTACTACATTTAGTTACAATACTGTCAAAACGGAAAGGCCAATGAGTTTCCCTAGGACACAGACTACAGCACACTTTTACACTAGGCAAGTTCACAGTCTGTTTAACAGTCATGTTGAGATGCTCTTCAGCCCAGTACACAGTATTATACCTATTGATAGACATGATAGTTCCATTAATTTTGAACTGTGCTTCATGCGACCGAACTATACTTATCCATAAATCCCGGTTCATCCCGTGAGCCAAAAGTGCGCGCAGTAGTCACTAGATCAGCGAGGTCATATGGATAATAATAATAATAATAATAATAATAATAATAATAATAATAATAATAATAATAATAATAATAATAATAATAATAATAATAAAGCATATGCAAGAAAAATAATAATCTGCAATGTGATCTATAAAAGTCTGCAGTAACCGGAAGACAATGATCTTACTACTATTCTTGCAACGCTGCAGGGAGAAATACCAGAATAACTTTCTTTAAAAAATTAGGAAAGAATACCCTTCCCCCAAGATTGATATACAAGAGAGGAATTTCTGTGTTAGTAGATGAATTTAATAACCGTAGACAGCGCCACTGATCAAACAACCATTAACCTACTTGACAATAACCCTATTACACAAAGTTTTCATGTTATGTAGATTGATTCCAGAGAAAAAAAAAGAGAAGCTGTTAGGCTATTTAATGGTTTGGCGCCATTATGTTAACTTTCTAACCTAGCCTAGTAGGTGTTTCTTTTTCTTCTTTTTCAAACTGCGGATTCTCGTTAAGACAGTTCCAGCGTTGGCAGCCCAATTTGCAACAATTATCATAATAAGTCTATTTATTTACAGAAAGTTTTAGATATAATTTAACTCTGAAACTAATAACAAATTATATACCAATAATACAGTAATACTATATGGGGAAATTATCGTTTTTTTTTTTTTTTTTTTTTTTTTTAATAGAAGACTCTTATAAGTTGAATAATGAAGGAATTCTTTTGAGCAGGAAATATGTATAGGCCTAGGCCTAGATATGGGTATGTAGGACTAGATGAATTGCAGCTTGTGAGGTGCAAGAAATTGCCAATTCTTGTACATCTATCAGCTAAACACAACCTTAAATGGTTAACGGAATCATAACAGCTTAATTTCAGCCATTAATTAGTATCCATTTTTCATAATCTATATCTACAAATTGAGATTTTCACGTTTTTATTATTTAATTTACATTAAAGCCATCTGGGACAGGGTGCGAAGTCATAACAAGGGAAACGGTGGGGAGACAAAGTTGTCTTTTTTTTTTTAATAAACTTTTCCACTGGAATATTTTTGACATGGAGACTTCACATATTTCAACGTCCATAATTAATAAACAGTATGGGCCTTATGCAGATTTGTTTTGACGTGTGATTGGAGTCATACTAAGGATTTGACTAAAGCCTGATTATCAGAAGTGTATTCAGAATTTCTGATTAGCACGTAATAGTTGATCAAGTTAATAACATGTGACTAATTAATTTAAGGCAGAGGGTATCCTGGTTTAACCACAATAAACTTACATTATGAGAATACGAAGTCAACCCTATCTGTCTTTTTATCTTTTTACCTCATCGGGTAAATTAAGTATGAAACAACTATTAAGCCGAGTCCTCTACAATAGCAGAAGTGTTTCTTGAACAATCAGAGACGAGTAGATTTTTTTTAGTTTCCTCAGGGATACATACAACTGATCAATTAATTATCTTCCCTTATAATTACAATATAATTCTTCTATTGTCACTAATATTAACTGATTTCTACTTATTCCCCCCTAAGTACATCCCTCAGAAATGAATACGTTAGTAATAATTCGATTTCGAAACTATTTGCAAGTTGTTGTGATGTCAAATCACAAAGAAAACATTTCGAATTTCGTATTTCTTATATTTTCATTTTTATAGACTACGCATGCGCATGTCTAGATTTCTGTAGTTGCCACATTTATTTTTCTCACCCGAAGTATTGGGGTTAAATTAGTTAACCATACCCAAATCAACGCATGAGCTGAACTCCAAGCGGACTGAACACCAAAAGTACATCCTCCTTAGTACAGAGCTAATACAAGACTAGATAATAGCGTTATTATCGCTTGATTAAGGAATTCTGTCTGAATACCGCCCTAGAAGATTAAGGTTATCGTTGACCATTAGTTCAACCATTAATTAGGCTTACATGTGAAGTATATATGTTAATTAGCTCTATGTATGGATTACTCTAATTAATTTGCAAGCTTCTGTCGCCCACAGTAATTTTTTTTAGTGAGGAGGAATTTTCTTTCAAAAATATTAAGAGGCGGAATTCCTCCTTATCCTCGTGGATTTTGCATCGTGATCTGAGATTTGTTTCTCAAAACGATTAGTCTTGTAATACTAGTGTGAAACTTTTTAAATTCAAACATTTTGCAATTGCATATATAATAAAATCGTGACAAATTAGAAGTATCAGCATCGCGAATTTAGAAATGATTTTTACTGTTTTCTTACTCAAGTGTTTCCGCTTCATATATATGGCCCCTGGAATAAATAAATGTATATTTCTTTCTTTTTTGTATGTAGTATTAATTAAATTAATGTCCTTTTAAACTTACTTAAGACTCACCCACAGAAAACGTTCATGCGCCATGTTTCTTCGAATATGACTTAAAATGTGTCAAACAATCTATCGGAAGTCGGAGAGGTCATCTACAAGGAATGGATAAAAAGTAATGGCACAATTGTTATAATTTACAAATGACTGTATTAGAAGGGAAAATACGTTCTACATTCCTTCAATGTAATCACCCCCCATTTCCACAACCTTCTGTCACACGTATGGAAGGCGCCGTACTCCGTCAGCACGTTGTTCTCTGGCTATGTCTCGCAGCGACCGCCCTACGGCATTGAGGATGGCCTGTCTGGTGTTGTATCGTTGTCCGCGAAGTGGTTGCTTCATCTTGGAAAACAGATCATAATCGCACGGACTCATACCCGGTGAATATGGTGGATGTTCCAGAATCTCCCAGTTCCAGTCACGTAAAAGTTCCGTCACGGCGGTAGCTGTGTGACAGCGTGCATTGTCGTGCAAAATGATTGGGGTCCGTGCTAAAAGATCAGGTCACTTTCTCCGAAGTGCGGGACGCAGATGGTGTTGCAAGAACGTGCAGTAATATGGCGCATTCACAGTCTGCCCTGCTGGTACAGCATGGTGCAGGATAACCCCTTGGACATCATACGCCACTATCAACATCACCTTCACTCCTCCCTGACTAGGGCGCACAGTCTTTGGCCGAGGGGAACCGGGATGCTTCCATTCGTTGGATTGGCGCTTCAAACATGGTTCGTAGGATCGAACCCAGGTTTCATCAATGGTAACGATCCTGCCCAAGAAATTGTCACCCTCCCTCTGGTGGCGGTCCAGCTATTCTTGTGCCAGTGCATATCGGTACCATTTCTGCACCTCGGTAATGACATGTGGAACCCAACGTGCTGCAATTTTGCGAAAACCCAGGATGTCGTTCAAAATGTGAAGCACAGTTTTATGGCACACCCCAACCTCTGCCGATAACTCACGCGCAGTCCACCGCCTATCCACGTCCAGCAAGGATGCAAGAAGCTGAATTGTCATGTTGTCCACTGGAGGTCGTCCAGAACGTTGGCGGTCTTCCACGTTCTGTCTGCCTTCACGAAACACTTTAACCCATCGAGCTACGGTGCGGTATGGCAACGCTGCATCACCACAGGCTTACCGCAGTCCCTGAAAACATTCTCGTGCACTACGACCACGTGCACTTCAATTTTGATCCACGAACGCTGTTCATGTTTAGTGAACATTGTGTTTAGAGCGCTTCCACTCGCGATGCCAATTTGACGCCACTGCTCTCGTTGACTGACTGACTCAACAGCGTTCCCACTTACCTAAGTTCCTCAACTGAGATTGTCTTCTCCGGTGCTGCCACCTCGCGGTTCTCCGTCACTAGACTGGCGCGTGCCGGCAGGGTTGCCAGTACTTTTTATCCAACCTATATATTTATGCAACATATTATACAGGAAATAGAGTGAAGTTGGAAAGATGGATATCGATGTAGGTAATAAATATGTAGATAACGAGTTCCTAAATATTGATATACTTGTAAATACTGTATTATTCCACTTTGTAGAAGTAACACTATTGCTACACCCGAGGAAAAAAAAACTATTACAGTTCCTACGAAATATAAGATGAGAAACATGCCTTGATTGATATGATTGAAGTGATTGGTTCGAAGATTCGTTCTGTGTGATTCATTATTATAATGCAAAGCTAGCTAGTAGTGGCCACCTACCTTAGATTTGTATACTATTTGCACTTGTCTTCCTTTACGTGCGTATATAATGTCGACATAAAAATTTTTTCTTTGGCATATGTTTGTACTCGTAGATAGCCTATATTATAAATCTGTGAGCAGTTGGTACGCACGCGCCAAGAAAATGTATTAGCATACTACTTCCACAACGAAACGTGATCTTGATGTGTTCTATCGATATGTGACAACGTATCCTTGATCTTCAAGGAAATTTATTTCTTAAAATTTCATGAATAAAATCTATATCACAAATTAATCATAACTTACCCTGAAAATACAAATTGCTGAGCAAAGCAATGTTTATTTATAAAATAATAAATGTGTGACAATTCCGCCACCTAACTGAACATATTGACTTCATCAGAACTGAACATGTTGACTAACTGAACATATTGGCTTCATCAGAACTGAACATGTTGACTAACTGAACATATTGGCTTCATCAGAACTGAACATGTTGACTAACTGAACATATTGGCTTCATTAGAACTGAACATGTTGACTAACTGAACATATTGGCTTCATTAGAACTGAACATGTCGACTAACTGAACATATTGGCTTCATTAGAACTGAACATGTTGACTAACTGAACATATTGGCTTCATCAGAACTGAACATGTTGACTAACTGAACATATTGGCTTCATCAGAACTGAACATGTTGACTAACTGAACATATTGGCTTCATCAGAACTGAACATGTTGACTAACTGAACATATTGGCTTCATTAGAACTGAACATGTTGACTAACTGAACATATTGGCTTCATTAGAACTGAACATGTTGACTAACTGAACATATTGGCTTCATCAGAACTGAACATGTTGACTAACTGAACATGTTGGCTTCATCAGAACTGAACATGTTGACTAACTGAACATATTGGCTTCATTAGAACTGAACATGTTGACTAACTGAACATATTGGCTTCATCAGAACTGAACATGTTGACTAACTGAACATATTGGCTTCATCAGAACTGAACATGTTGACTAACTGAACATATTGGCTTCATCAGAACTGAACATGTTGACTAACTGAACATATTGGCTTCATCAGAACTGAACATGTTGACTAACTGAACATATTGGCTTCATCAGAACTGAACATGTTGACTAACTGAACATATTGGCTTCATCAGAACTGAACATGTTGACTAACTGAACATATTGGCTTCATCAGAACTGAACATGTTGTCTAACTGAACATATTGGCTTCATCAGAACTGAACATGTTGTCTAACTGAACATATTGGCTCTGATGAAGCCAATATGTTCAGTTAGGTGTAGTGAGCTCAGCAGTAGCGAGCACAGAAAGAAGATAGTGGTTGAAGATTTTGTCGTCGTAGAACTTGGAGATCAGATGGCCTGCAGTTTAATACTCCGGAAACCTAATGGTGCCAACTGAAGGAGTTATTTTAGAGAAGAGAGTCAGCAGCCAGTCTTTTCAGATAGGCTGCTGAGAGAAAATTTACGTAATAAAAAGCTCAATAACACAACATTAACCCACACACACTGTTTTCTATGAGGAATAGTCGTTGTTTTTCTGTCGGCTGGATCCCCTATCGCGGACCAAGATTCGCACTGGCCGTATAGGTTGAACAAGCTTTGCTAACAGTCGACTGACAGAAACTCAGCACTATTCTTTTTAGTTCGCATAAAGACAAAACACACTGAAAGTAGAGCAAATACGGTCCTTTTTTAGTTCTAGAATCCCAACATAGTTGTTCGGCCCTTTTTAGAGCCGCACTCTCAAATAAACCAATAACAGTCCGAGATGCCGAAGAAGAAGCGATCAGCTAAGAAGAAGGAGGGACAGGAGAAGCACACAAGCCAAGAGCAGCCACAGCTCCCGGAACCAGATGAAACCGTCATAGCTGAACCAGAGAATGAACAGAGTAAACTGCTACCCGTGATGATGTACTCTGTCCGCCACAGATTTCAGATCCCAGAGGATGCCATCAGCCAGATAAAGAAGAAAATGGACGCTTCTGGGATGGAAGTAACCCACTTCAGAAAAAGGAGATTTATGATAAATTTTCCCTTTCAGGTTGTTCGAGAGCTATTTCTATGCATCTTCGACAACGAAGATTTTGGAATCCATTGCGTGATCAACAATGGGGAGGAGATGCCGAGCTCTGAAGAAGAACAAGAAGAAAGTGGCCATTTCCAGAGCCACGGAACTACACTCACACATGAGAAACAACCAGCACATAAACAGAGAGACCAAACACAGGTGAAAAATCAAGAAGAGGATCGGCAACGACAGAAGGAAGGCTTGTTTGCTAGCCCGGCTTTTAAAGAGAAACTCGATGCTTTTAACAGAAAGTTTCCCCCGAAAGCACATCGAGAAGAGAAACCTATGCCTACCGAGAACAGAAAGGATTCCACGATTGTGCCTTTTAGGGTGGGGGAGACAGATGATTAAGCAAGTGAATGATAATAGAAGAATCTGTGAAATGAGAATGTGGGAGGAAACGAGAGTACCCTGAGAAAACCCTCGAACACTTGTAAGAAATAAATTAATGATTCTTTTTAAAAACAGACATTTTCAAGATTCTTTTCTTCTTTTGTTTTATTTCGTTTACTCAGGGATTCGATGTCTCGTCCATTGAAGGTAACAGAATATTGACGACTGTGACTCAGCTACTTGAAAAAAAAATGTGTTTAGCGTCGAACTGCTATCCAACAAGAGCAGCGCTAGCAAGTCTTGCACAAAACTCGGTGTTATGAATAGTGTAACTCGGTGTTATTATTCCATTAATTTGTGCAACACGTAACCGTTCTTTTTTTAAGTCAACAGAGAAAATTTAAAACTTCTGGACTGTGTTTGCGTTAACGAAGAAGCACTTCCGTTATTTATTGAAGTTTAGCACCCCTTTTAGCACCGAGGCTGTGTTAGATGTGGACCTATAGTTCAATGTGTAATTCGAACCACCGTAATGCCTTCAATGCTCTTCTACCGAGAATCAAACCAGGTACGATACTCCGTGTACTAAAGGCGGTCGCTAGCCAATAGACAAGCAAGGGGGCTAAGGAGCATCTTGGTTAATGGCAAGGTGGCTATAAATGTTTTCTAAATGTAATAACTATATCAAGACGTTGCTAAGGATAATTTATAGTCTATATTATCATAGGTAGATCTATTATGGTCGTAGAAAAGGTTAACATTACATGGGTAAAGCTTTCTGCTTCTTTCTTAGTATCATTGTTTGTTTGTTCCCTTTCAACCCCAAGGCTATGTATCCCTTTTCAACTCCAAGACTATGTATTCCTTTTCAACCCCAAGGCTATGTATCCCTTTTCAACTCCAAGACTATGTATTCCTTTTCAACCCCAAGGCTATGTATCCCTTTTCAACTCCAAGACTATGTATTCCTTTTCAACCCCAAGGCTATGTATCCCTTTTCAACTCCAAGACTATGTATTCCTTTTCAACCCCAAGGCTATGTATCCCCTTTTCAACTCCAAGACTATGTATTCCTTTTCAACCCCAAGGCTATGTATCCCTTTTCAACTTCAAGACTATGTATTCCTTTTCAACCCCAAGGCTATGTATTCCTTTTCAACCCCAAGGCTATGTATCCCTTTTCAACTCCAAGACTATGTATTCCTTTTCAACCCCAAGGCTATATATCCCTTTTCAACTCCAAGACTATGTATTCCTTTTCAACCCCAAGGCTATGTATCCCTTTTCAACTCCAAGACTATGTATTCCTTTTCAACCCCAAGGCTATGTATCCCTTTTCAACTCCAAGACTATGTATTCCTTTTCAACCCCAAGGCCATGTATCCCTTTTCAACTCCAAGACTATGTATTCCTTTTCAACCCCAAGGCTATGTATCCCTTTTCAACTCCAAGACTATTTATTCCTTTTCAACCCCAAGGCTATGTATCCCTTTTCAACTCCAAGACTATGTATTCCTTTTCAACTCCAAGACTATGTATTCCTTTTCAACCCCAAGGCCATGTATCCCTTTTCAACTCCAAGACTATGTATTCCTTTTCAACCCTAAAGCTATGTATCCCTTTTCAACTCCAAGACTATGTATTCCTTTTCAACCCCAAGGCTATGTAAGATGTGGACCCAACATTTATGGTGTAATCTAAAAACCAAAATGCGTTCAAATGAAATGAAATCTTTAAGTCTCATGATTATGCCTATTAAGCTAAGGGGGACGATGATCAAAGCAAGTGAATGATGATAGAAGAATTGGTGGAATGAGAAAATGGGAGGAAACTGGAGTACCCCGACAAAACTCACGAGTACGATGTTGTCCACCACAAACTTACTTGACTGGAGATCAATCCTGGAACCCCACGCATCAGAGGTAAGCGCTCTACCACTGAGGCACCGTGTTCAAATTACTGTTCAAAATGTGTTCAAATTACTGTTGTCCATGAGACGAGACTTGTAGAAATGCGCACGAGACGAGACGAGACAGTCTCAACTCTTTTCTCGTGTGCATCCCTGCACTGAGAAAAAAAGGACTAGGATTTCCGTGTGGATACATCGTATTTACGAGGGTGCGCTCCTTAAGTAATGTAATTTCATGTATAAAAGTACAGCAGGTGGGAACACCATGCCAAGTCTGGAGTTCGGTGGCTGGATTTCGTGTTAAAAACGTCTTTCCTCTCTTTCCTTCTCACAGGATGATATAGCGTCTTATTACTCTCGTAAGGTAGGGAGTCACAGATTTAGAAAGAACCAAGAGGGGACAGTCGTAGAAAGGTGGTAATATCATTATATACGTAAGTTACCACCGTCGAAATGGGCATGGCGTTAATTCTAGATTTGAAATGGTCGTCCTACAATACAAAATTTTCGCTGGACGGTGGTGTAGATCGTACTACGGATGAAGCAACATTACGTAATGTGGTGACGCGCGTAACCTGGTAAAAACAGCATTTACATGCCGACTAGATTATGCATTTTTCTCCATGTGGAGACGAGATTAGAAATAAGGTTTATCGTCTCGTCTCATCTTGGATTTTCTCGGCTCGTTTTGTAAATTTATATTCAAAATTTATGCCCCAATATTTTCTTAATTTCACGTTGAAGTTATCAGACTCCTCCTGCGTCATGAGAGGTCCACGAAGAATGTGATATAACAACATTTAAAAGATATTTCTTATTGGGGTATATCGTGTAATGTCTTTAAACGTTAATGAATACTCCTGATTGTGTTCATAGAATCACTTTATCAATTTATAAGTTAGCTTTTATTCTACGAATCACGTAACGCTAAAATTTAGTTTCAGATCTAAGACTTGGGTGAGCTAGAATTGCCCACCAGGCTCGAAAAAATTTTCGTCTCGTCTCGAACTTAAGAATTTACTTTCAGTATTGTGGACAACACTATTTCAAATTTTTCGCACCGAGAATTGAACCTGGGACCATATGACCAAAGCGTTGTTAAGGTTCAAAGTGGTTTGGAGAGCGAGGTGCCAAGGTTGTGGTAAGAAAGCGTGAGAATGATGATTGACGTTAACGAGAAATAGTAATGAAGTTTTAGGATTAGTTATCATTTAAAAGAAATGTAATCTTTAATTGAATATCTTATGTTTATGCCTTTGATGTAAGAAAACGAATGATTAAAATAACAATGAACTATTATGAAAGAAATTAAATGACTTTTCTGATCAACATTCCACATTCATGTCCTTTAGGCTAAGGGAGACGGATGAATAAGGCAAATGAATGATAATGAAATAATTAGTGAAATGAGAAGGTGGAAGGAAACGGAAGTACCCGAGAAAACCCACGGACATGAAGTCCACGACAAACTTACTTGGCCGGGGAACGAACCAGGGACCTCACACATCAGAAGTAAGCGCTCTACCACTAAGCCACCGTGTCTCCTATTATGAAAGAATTAATGGAATGAGAATGTTGGTTTGTTTATCATCCCTTTTCGGAACCAAGACCATATTGGACGCGGACCTACAGTTCAAGGTTAAGTCGAAACTACCGCAACACGTTCAAATTTCAAGGCTTCTTACCGTGACCCTATGTACTAAGAGTGCATGCCGTAGTGCCCAGAACAACAAAGAGAGCAGGAATAAGAATCTGGGAAGTAATGGGAGAACTCCGAGAAAATGCACGAATAAGATGTTGCCCAGTATAAACTTACATGATCCGTAATCGAACTAGGACCCCTTACAGCAAAGGAGAACACTTTACCACTGAGTTGCTTACAACCTAACATATTTCAATTGCCTATGAAAATGATGAAGTTACAACATATTCAGCTTTGTTTCACATCTTTGTCAGGATTCTTTCCCTTTTCTCTACATTTGGATTATTAATATTCCTAGCTTCCAACGAACTTAAAAAGTTCGTTACTGAATTATATATATATATATATATATATATATATATATATATATATATATATATATATATATATATATATATATATATATATATATATATATATATATATATATGTGTGTGTGTGTGTGTGTGTGTGTGTGTGTGTGTGTGTGCGTTTGTGTGTATCTGTTATTTTCAACTTTGAGCCCTGAATTCGATAGAGCGTTAAAAACTATCTAAAAGAAGTGATGGAATTTTTCGCGTCACTCTTACCTTTCCCGATATATTGACCCAAAAAGTTCGGATTTCGGGAGATTTAAGGAGGCGTATCTCGGGAGCAGTAAGTCATAGAAAGAAGATATTCTGCGAATTTTTCAATTTTGAGCCCTCCATTTTGACCACGTGTCTTCGCATAAGAACGTATCGTGGAACGTTTTAGCAGAACTCTTAAAGAAAACATGTGAAAAAAAAATTAGTAGTCAAGGAAATTATAAATGGATAGATATACTACAAGAATTGTTTAATGAGTATAATAATAAAGTACATAAAACAATTGGTATAAAGCCTGTAGAAGTTAATAAGAAAAATTGTTTTAAAGTTCGTTTTGGCAAATGCTCTTGCTTCTTTTTCTTTTCTTTTTGGGCGCGAGCTATGTATATACTACCGATACCTGATTCATATCCTATTTTATTTTTATGTTAGAAACATATTGTCTTCTTTTATTTTAAAATGACGTCTGACTTACAATGAGACAAATACCTTAGAAACAACGTCCCACAAGTTCCTCAAATAAATAAATCAAGAGTAAATAATTCTGCAAGAGTTGGCACCACTGAGATTCTTCATGCCTTTGTGATCGTTTTACCTTGATGGAGAAGATAGAACAGTTTATCTTGTGCTCTCCGCATGGCCAGCGCTACCTCATAAATGCTACTACTCTTACGATCCAAAGAAAGACATCATTAAAAAAAAAAAAAAAAAAAAAAAAAAAAAACTCTATCAGGATCCCACTCTCCCGGCTGATGTAGCAAAGAAATCTCCGTGGCATTATTCAGAGATGACAGACAACTGACAACCAACAAGAAGACTTTCAACAGAGCTAATTTCACGTTGACAATTCAGCAGTGTTTGTTACCACAGAGGAATTTGAACTACAAAAAAACATTAAGAATATGAGAAAAACAAAGAATAAGAAAAGTTAACGCATTTGCAATAAGTTTTATTACGTAGAGTTGACCTTTTCTTTCAGCAGCGAGGCTAATCATACGTGGACCTCTAGCTTAACGTGGAATCCGAACTGCATGAGCTCCCAATGGAAGGAGTTAGCTTCAATTAGGGTAAGTGATTCTTTAAAAACTCATGGATAAAACTGAGGACCGATTTTCATGCTGTTTGTGGCAAATGATCAAGTAAGGATGGGAGCTTTATGGGACTATGTTCACTGATTTAAATTCATCTGGGGTAATATCGGCCACACCTCAAGAAAAACAGCAAATATTCGCCAGTGTACATTGCAATTGGAATGAGGTTTTGAATTTTTGAAGCGAAATTGCAGAATACAATTAAGTGTTAGTGAGAATACAAATTAAGTGTTAGCGGTAACACCCAAAACTCCCATGTTGAATTGCTACAGCAGATTTCTTGCGACAAACAACGGAGAGATTTCTTGGATGACCTAAGGAGTCGATAAATGACATTTTCCACAAGAGCTGCCTAAAGGGTCCGATGCTTCCCTCTCACTCAGAAGCGATCCTGTTTCTTCCAATTTTTTTCACTAGCGACCATAGGTATATTATGTTACTATCTGGAGCAGAACGTGAGACAAATTTGTTTCTAAATGACCTTCGCGAAGCAACAACAGATTCCATTTACCAAAAACTTCCAACGATAAACTCATGTTGCTCCAAAGAGTACGCTATTCTCACTGTGTCCTGATTATACTCACACAGTAGCACAGAATTGTACAGCGCAATTCCCAATACAACCGCCCACTTTCCTATTTCTTATTCTTATTGACCTTGGCGAGGCTTCCATGTAACCAAATCTTCACACCGCACCGCACTTGATTACAATTGTAAGGTAAACTGGCGAATATTTGCGGTTTCTCTTGTGGCGTGGCCGATATTACCCCGGATGAATTTAAACCAGTAAATATGATCCCATAAATCTCCCATCCTTCCTTGATCATTTGCCATAAACCGCATGAAAATCGGACTTCTGTTAGAAATTCTAGACCCAAATCAAATCCGTGTTTTTTTTTTAACAACCTGTACCATTAACGTAAAACTGATCTTTCTCAATACTTAAATTAAGAAGTGTATAGGATAAAAAAAAAAAATACTTGAATTTTCGATAGTTCTACATGTAAATTAAACTGAAAAAAGCACCAACTGTGCCCTATGTGAACGTGTACTATCATCTATAAAACGAAATTCAGGACCGTATGCACCTCAGAACGGTCGGTTACTGTTCAAGGATGCCGTCATGTAAATATCAGCTCTTTCCGTCCGCTCTTGGAACACACGAAGTGGTATACGGACCTATAATATGATGTCTCCCAATACCATGACACAAATGGCTCCATATCCGTCCGTTTCCACGACATCTGGTTGGTGGTAACGTGTTCCTGGTGCCCTCCAAACAAACAGGCAATGTGACTCGCTCTCCACACTGAATCGTGACTCGTTCCTGAAGACACGCTACTCCATTGCTCCCTGTTCTGAGGTACATTCACTGTGGCAGGGATGTTATAAAATAGAGGATCTGCCCATATGTATCTTCATCGTATTAAATCAGTGAAGCCAAAAAACAGCCGAGCATTGGCACGTCTGATTGGCTACTCTCGTTTCCGCCCTTGTCTGATTCGCTACGTTTGTTTCCGCCATGAATGTTGGTTCAAAACATTGCGATCTTATTGGGCGGAGTGGGCAGAGTAGGAGTGACGAAATGTGATGTATGGCTTCAAGATTTTGTTGTAATTGCAGATCCTCTATTTTATAACATCCTTGCACTATGGGCTATTACAACTGAAGTCATGCGTGGCACTGCTTTTGTGTGAGGAGATTGCGTCTGGCGGGTCGGAGTACATACATATAATGTCCATTCGTGTAATCGACGGTATACAGTTTGACGTGATACACGGGTTCCAGAGGTAGGTGCAAGGTCTCAAGATACATCTACTGTGTTCCCGGTCTCCTTCGGGCATTTAAGGCCAGATAACGATCCTCACGTTGTTGTTGCACGTCGTTGATTTGCATTTTAAATGTTTCCACCAGCCAGAAAGCGATTCCACAGACACAACACTGCGAGCAGAAGAGACAATTAGAGGCACTAGAAGTCGGTTTCGTGATAACAGAAGTACGTTCAGTAGCAGGCTTAATATTGGACTAAGGAAGAAGTTGGTCAAGTGCTGTACAGGGTGTCCCAAAAGTAATGGACAAAAAGAAACAGCTTCCTGGCACTAAAACAAGAAAAAAATGTTTATATGACATATAGTCCAGAAGTGGACAGGGACGGAGCTAGACTGTTTGGAATCTGGGAGGAAAGAAATTTCACACTTAGGGAAAGGAACTTGATGATTTACAAAACCGCACTGAAGATGGGTGTGAACAGTTATCCAACACCCGGGAGTGATGAAATATAATTCGAAAGTCACGATTAGCACGACGAATATGTGCCGGGGGATAGCACTTTGAACATTTCTGTAGGTACGTTTATTGTTAGCACGTATGACCTAATGTTTGGCAGTTCTACTCTGTGTAAGATACTACGTTACAAATACAGTACGTCGTTGTGGATTCCGCTTATTTCATTACATGGCATGACTAGTTACACTAATCCTTTTTTCTACCCTGTCTCTGCAAGTTTCTATCTGGTATACTACTTTCCATTGCCCACGGAGATGATGAAACCATGCTAAGTGGTCTTTGCTTTGACTCCCATTGTACATGTGCGAGCAATCGTGCCATGGATAACAACATTTTTTCGGTATGGTTTCCATCTTTCCTGCATCGTTTCATTACCTCTGCCGTACAGACATTAAGTGAATCCCTAAGTGACATATTGGAGAATCTCTGGCCTAGTTATTTAACATGTCAAGCTGATATGATTTTTATGTCTTTCTGAACCCCCTTCGTAGCTTCTATCATTATTTCGCTGGCAGATGTGAAGTTCCTTTTCCCCGCATTCGAAGTTGTCTAACTCCGTCCCTGTCAATTTCCGGACTATATGTTATAAACATTTTTTCTTCTTATTTTGGTGCCAGGAATGCATGGTTTCATTTTTCGTCATTACTTTTGGGACACCCTGTATATAGAGTATTGTACTTTATGGTTCAGAGACTTCGACATTACAGGAGTTAGAGAAGAAATATTTAGAGCTTCGAAATGTGGTGTTGGAGAAAGATCGAGAAGATAAAATAGAGAGTAACCAACGAAAATGTTTCAAAACTGATGGGGGAGAAAAAAAAAACGCTTCTTGCCACCATCCTTCGTAGGAAGACCAATTGGATTGGATGCATCTTGCGAAGAAATTGTCTTCTTCATACCGCCATAGAAGGAAAGGCGGAAGGAAAGCGAGGAATAGGGAGAAGAACACAACTAATCGATGATTTGAAAAATAGAAGAAAATTAGGAGTTAAAAGAGACAGCTGAAGATAGAGCAACATATTAGTCCTAGAATCTGCCAAAAGATAGAATACTTTAATAATAATAATAATAATAATAATAATAATAATAATAATAATAATAATAATAATAATAATAATAATAATAATAATAATAATAATAATAATAATAATAATAAATTTATGTATAGTTCCCTAGGATAACACCACTTGCGAAACATTTAACTAAACATTTAATTCAAGGGCGGATCCAGGACCGACTTCTGGGGGGGGCGGTGGGTTGTCATACTGCTACTTTTAAGGGCTCCAAACTTTGGAATGGGTTTTATTTATACATATATAAAATAAGAAATTTTCCTCTTCTGGGGGGGGGGCGATTGCCCCGATCGACCCTCCACCTGGATCCGCCCCTGATTTAATTTAAATTCGAAATTCATGATTACCTCATCTTATATTGAAATAGATTTAGTTATATTTTAGTTGGGTGTTTTTAAAGATCTGTACAATGACAACCATCAGCGTCATAGGCAAAAAAGAAGAAAGAAATTAAAGAATTCATTACATTTATTAGTTAAAATATATCACTACCTATCGGTACTGCCAGGGTCTCCCCTAGGCAATTTGTCACCCTATGCAATGGCATGATTTGCCTCCCCTTATGAAATGGCTTGATTTTCGCCAGAAAGAACAAATGTTAAAAGGCACGATTTTAAGTAGCCCTATGCTACCCCATTATGAACAACGAAGGGGAGAGAAAATGCACTCGCACTCAGAAAAGCATAAACATAGATACAATCTCGTTGTATCTGTTTCTTTTCTTTAAATAATAATTTATTATGTTAGTGAAAGATAAAGCAAACACACCTGCAGAGGATATATATTGTTGAAATATATTAGGAGCTTCAGTCTCAATATATTTTTTCTATCAGTTTGCAATTCCAGTACAACTAGCTCCTTTATCGTTATTCCTTAATTTTCCTTAAAAAAAAAATCTTTTTTCCACCTTCAATGATAAGTAACTTTCAGTGACAAAGTCAAGACTAGTTTTCATAACAAACTTTTGATAACTAACTAAATGGAACAGGTGTTGGCTACTGTTCGAGAATTGAGTTCTTGTATTTGACAACAATGAAGCAAGTCATGTTGGGATTTGACCATTTGCTTTAGCACTGTCCATGTGACCTTAACCTAGTGCAGCCTAAACATGATTTATGAATGTAGTATTCAAATAGAAGGTCAGCTTAGTATATTTAACTACCTTCATCATGAAGTCTGTTTCCAACAAGAAATATTTATTTTAAATAATATAGTTGGGACAGATTTTGCTGCCCTGTGCAAATGCATGTGTTGCACATATGGTAGAGCCGACGCTGGGTAGTACATTTTGAAATGTCAACGAAAATTTACTTTTTAAAAAATAATTTAAGTGAAAATTGTACCAGCTTACTCGTTTCGTTACGTTTGTTTGTTGATTTTCTTAGATACTAGAACTAGATTCTTTCTTAATTTTGTTGTACGTACCTGCTACATTTCATTCTCGTGGTGTTACAATTTGTAGCCTGAAGGTGTGAGGGTACATATTTGCAAGCAATAAGCACATTTTCATTTTTTTTTTTTTTTTTTTTTTTTTTTAAGTAGCGAACAAGATATCAGAGCTTGCAGTGTCACTGGCAAATTCATTGATAATTTTTGCATAAGTAGAGGAATGCGGAAGCGAAGAAGAAAACAAATGGAATGTATGCCTCAATGCATCGTAATCAGCGCTTCTTGCCTTGATGCTTGTTTCGTTTTCGCTTTTTAGTTTTTATAGGAGACTCGGATATTGGACGAGTTTATAAAGTCGGACAACTCTATCCCTTATACAGAAAGACAGCCTATGCTAGTTATTCCTAACATAATCATTTTACGACGCTAATTCCGCACCAGGACGCCGAACAACCGAGGCGCTGAAGATATGGGCCTACTGGCGTAGCCAGGAAGACTGATCCGATTCAAGCCTCCATTTGGTACACTGATATCGAAAATGGAATCTGCTTAAATGCACCGTGTTACGTTTGTAATCCCGATGTTACTACTTTTTTTTTTTTTTTTTTTTTTGATCATTCATAACAAACAAGTACAATTGTGATGAATAAGTGATTTAAAAGGGGCTGCGGTGGCTCAGTGGTAGAGCGTTCACCTCTGGAGCATGGGGTCCCTAGTTCGATCCCAGCTCGCGCCAAATAAACTTTGTGGTGAACAAACACCGCCCTAACAGCACAAGATGTGCTTGGCATGTGCCATTTAGGTGTCCCAGTTGCTCTTTAGGTACCCGGCACTTGGTACATATGGTGTTCATGTGCTAAGTATGTACTTCAACTACCCAAAGTTTTAGGTGCTTGTAACGCCTAATTAATATTTGCGACTATGTACCACAAATGTAGCATTTATATACCTATGCTATCTAACATTTATACACATTTATGTGTTATATGTCATTTATATACACTAAGTTTTGCACTGTGATAGTCATTTGCTTTTATGTCGTCGTGAGCACAAGAGTCTTGGTCTTGCAGCTTTTGCAAGAGTCTTGCATGCAAGACCAAGACCAAGACCATACCTGCAAGACCAAGACCAAGACCAAGTCTCTTACGCAAGAGTCTTGCACAAGTACCGGCTCAATGGTACAGAGTTCACCTCTGGTGCTGGAGTCTCTGGTTCGTTCCCTGGTTCGATCCCAGCTTGCACCATATGAGCTTTTTTGGTGGATAGAGACCGTGTGTGTAGGTTCTCTCGGGAATTTCCCGTTTCGTCATATTTTCTTCATTTCATCATTCTTTCATTTCTCATCATCACCATCTTTCTTAGCCTCGGTGCATAATCATGGCACGTAAAACTAGATATTACATCATTTCAAAACATATTAGTGCCGTTCTTCTTCCAAAACTAAAGAGAAATATAGTATTGAACATCGGTAATTCCATACACCATAGGTGTTGACTACATGAGTATGGCCTTGGTTCCAAGGACCAAACATCCGTTAGAAATTTTTATTGTGTGCTCAAAAAATTAATATCGAAATAACATTTTCATGGCATTGAAAAAAAACTTAGTGTATGTAACAAAGTGATTTCATGGGCGGGTGCTTATACGTTGAATAATTGTTTATCAATATAACTTTTAGCCTCCTCAGGTATATGGCACACGAGAATTGAGCGATGTAACACTATATAACAATAAATAATCCATATTCACAAATGAGTGATTTGTACAATTATTTCAAATAACCTGGAGTTTGATGCTGTGTTTTTGTATATCTAATATACGTCAAAAGTGTATAAATTGAATTTACACAAAAGACATGGACAGTTGAGTCGTTTTCATTTTCACTCAAATTATTCTAAAATATTAAGAGGTTTGATTATAATCGTTATTATTTTAATGTTTCTCTCTTTTTTGGCTAATATTGCTAGCATATCATCATCATCATAGTTATTCTGCCATTATTGGCAGGTCACTTGTTGCAACTCAGAAGCTACGATATATGGTGGTTCTCAGCTAGTCTCTTCGTCTTGACGTAGCAATTTTCTGTTTTAATACCTTCCTTCAACTACAGTCTCCTTTGCCCCTTCCCTCTCTTTCCTTCCACCATACCCTCTAGCACGTCCCGCATAATAACGATCCTCCTCAGTCAATGTCCCAACCAGTTCCTTTTCCTCCTCTTAACTTCATGTAATATTCTTCTTTTCTCCCCTACTGCTACTATTTCTAACACCTTCTCATTCGTTTAGCCCAGTTAATTCTCTCCTTTTTTCGAAAGCCTCCAATGTGTTTTTTTTTTTTTTTCATCGCTTTTGCGTAATGTCCATGTTTCTGTTCCATAGAGTACATATTGGAATCAGTACCGGTAAAACAAAATCTCAATATTTAATTGGAAGTTTGTTCAATACAAAAACTAGCTAATCTTGGTTCAAAATTTAAAAAAAAAAATATATATCTCACGCCTTTAGAGTGTAAAAATAATTTACCAATCATGATATTTGAGTAATCTGTGCCATCTTGATTTTCTTTCATGCGTCTCAGGGGTAGCCTCGCTGATTTGGAAACCAGTGGAGTATTGAATCTGTTAAAAAATATAAAAAGATTACGAAACGTTGAAATTTATCTTATAAGTAGCGAAGCGTGGGGACCCATTGAAAAAAAATAAAGGTTATCATCTATGTTGTATACTATCATCATACTTACACGAAGATAAACTATATTTCATTTAGAAACATAGTATTTCCGTTACTATTGGCGCTTTGTAGAATTTATCCAGAGTAAAATTTACGTATGAAAAACATAAGATTTCTTAAAAGCAAGACTTGCAAGACTCTTGCAGCAAGACCAAGACCAAGACCAAGACTGGGCGTGCAGGACCAAGACCAAGATCATGAGTTTACTATGAATTTCCAAATAAATAAATAAATAAATAAATAAATAAATAATAGCTTCAATTATTTTTGTTACCCAAAAATCTGAGGGCCTAGGTCCCCCGACCAAGGACTATATCCGCCACTGGTTTCTCCAATGTGTTCTCTTTAGCATTTAACGCTTCAGTTCTTTTAAATTTGTCAGATCTCCTTTTCCCTTTTGACACAAGGGGAGTATTAGTTTAGTGCTGCTTATACACACTAACACGCGTAACAAGAGTGCTATGAGAAGGAATATTCCTTAGGAAATAAATGAAAAATTGGAAAACGATGCTGAATTTTATTTTGTTATGACGTGATGTCACACTCTTATGCTCCGAGGCTAAGGGACACAGTGGTGATAGTGATAAATGAAATGGTGGAATGAAAACAGTTAATGAAACGGGTGAACCTCAAAGTACACGGTGTTTGTCCATCACAAAGTCCACTTGGCGTGAGCTGAGGACGGACTAGAGACCCTATTCACAAGATACGAGCGCTGTAACAATGTTTTTGTTGTCAAACCAAACTTATTCTGATATCTATTTTCGAAAATTTAAAAACTCTCCCACCGAGAGTGGAACCCGGGACTCCATGCACTAAAGCGCACGCCATAGTCACTAGATCAGCGGACTGCCTCCAAGTCATCATGGGCGTTAATTCTTTAGCATTGTCTGCAGAAACCTTTGATTACCACCAAAATCAACCAATGACTCAGACTTTATTCAATATAAGAACATATTGTGCACAAGCGCATCGATAGATAACGTTTTTTTTTTTTTTTTTTTTTTTTTGTAGTTTAACAAGAATAATTTTCTGTAATCCAAATATTTTCAAGGAAGAATGTGTATTATTGCTCCCGAAGCAGGAGTTTAATAGTGATGGATATTTTAACTTAATTGTAAACATAACTCTTTGTAATAATTTATTGTAAAGTTCTGTTTGTGTAAATATAGGTAGAACAAATTATAATCGGGAATTGTTTCCTCCCTTTACCAAATTTTATTATCAAATTCCGCTCTAAAATAGCACCTAGGTATAATATAAATGAGTTCAAATTCTCTAATGTTTCGATTAAAATAGGTGTCCCCTCGACCTGGCCGTCTCGGGAAGGATTTCTCACGAATCAAGCTTAGTGAGGAGGGGTAGTACACTCAATTCTCTACTGCAAGCAGAGAGGAGTTAGAGTCCCGAGAAAGCTCCACTGCAAACTAGGCGGGTATTGTGATAAGGAATCTCCCGATGTTCTACTGCAAGCAGAGAGTGAGGTAAAGGTCCAGACAAGGCTCAACTGCAAGCCAAGTGGGAAAGGAGGCCTAAGAGCTCCACTGCAAACTAAGGAAGAGGATTTGACTGATACTCGTCGTTGAAATCCTCTTTATTATATAAATGCTCCAGTGCAGGGTGGCGCTGGTGATGCGTTCCTGTCGTCTGCCACCATAATAATCCGTAATAAGCCACACGTGGTTGCTGTTTGTATATATAAGCACGTGTCGATTGTTTATCAGCAAAACCATGTGGAATATACATTATTCATTATAATTTATAAACTTTTGTTGAGCTTTACATTGAATGGATTGGTTTTGACGTTTACTAGTGAATATCTAAATATTATAGCCACTATTGATCAGTTTATATATATATATATATATATATATATATATATATATATATATATATATATATATATATATATATATATGCGGTACCCTTAATTCTAATTCACAATCTATCCTTTTGTTTCACCTCCTTAATTCCCAGGTTTTCATATACAGTAAACTGCCGATTATCCACACAATTGGGTAGTGCGGCAACCGCGGATAGTTCGCAAAATGGCCGAAAAAGGACACGAATCAACACGAAAATATTTTTGAGCAATTTTTATGTACAGTAGAAGGTTTAAACATACAGCGATGACTTAGTAAACAGTTGTCTTATTTTATCATAAAAGGATTGACCTCTTTTTGTATTATAACACCTTTTCTTTATTTGCAAAAAGAAGAAAAATATGAAAGAAAGACCATGGATAATCAAGAGTTTACTGTACTTGTAAACCTTAGAGGGAAACATGAATACCTTATACATGTTCTATTGATCCAGTCGCTCTGCTGGAACCTGTCTTGCGACAAAACATCCATATACAGACATAGTTTGTGACGCATCTTCTTGGGAAGTGATGCACTCCATGCAACCAATTGATGTTCTCATGTAGTTTTAGTCAGGGGCGGCACAAATGGGGGCGGGGGGTTCAGCCGTGCCATCGCTCAGGGCGGCATGTCTAATGGACAGTAAAATTTGAAAATGAAAAGTGTACTGTCAAAATATAATGCTTCGTAATAGGCCCACATGGAGAAATAAAATTGTATTCGCCTGAGAATGTAATTGAACTTACTTCACTCACATTCAGGAAAATACTCACTCAGGAAATTCAGAGTATTTCCCCTCATTGTCAATTATCAAACTAATATTCACAGGTATCTCGTTCAATATTTCCCTTGCAGCGGCGTAGATAAGATTTTCAGCTAGAATGGATAAGATTATCAAGGTGTCTTTTGTATTTTTTTTTTTTCTATTTAGCAATGTTCTAACGCTCCAGTCCAAGTATGCAAAAGGTACACTCTCACTTGAGACAGACCGTTCTAGCCTATAGCATCCAGAGACAGTTAAGTTCTAGCAGCGAGTTGTTAACCAATTTCCTGAGGAAATGACAATAATCGTCGTCGACAATGTGACTTTTATAAAAATTACATACAGTAATGGAGAATGCCTTGTAAAAATTTGTGAACACTTTCTTGGTTACGTACCGGTAACAGACATCACTAGTCTCGGACTCCCAGAAGTAACAAGTAAACAGCTAAAGGAAATGAACATTCCTATCGAAGACATGAGGAGCAAAGGGTTCGACAATGGTTCCAATATGACAGGCAAACATTCAGGTATTTGGAAGAGAATACGGAGAAAACCGAAATGTCGGTTTTACGAGTTTCGGTTTTTCTAGAAACCGGTTTTGTCCATTCCTAGTTTTAACTCCCGATATTTTCATCTATTCTTCAAATCATCGATTAGTTCCGTTCTTCTACCTATTCCTCGTATTCCCGCATATCTATACATATTCTCTATTTAGGTCAATTTTTAAAATTATTTCTATTTATAGAAGGAACATGGAAACAAAGTGAGGATTTGTGCACATTTTTCTAAACACTCATATTCGTGTAAAGTATTGCAGAATCCTTTACTTTTCAATATACCTTGAGAAGATATTATGGCTACCGAGTTTCAATGAAAATTAAAAGTTTCACTCTTCTTCGAATTAATCTTTGAAATAAATTAAGAAACATTTATTTTTAAAAAAAATGCTCACAAGAGAGGGAGTCAAGAGAACATACCATCGGGATCCGCAACATTCTACCAGAACGAGAAGTGGTTGCAATTTACTACTATTTCTGCTTTCAATATGGATTTCCGTGTAGCCAAAATAGTAAGAAATGTCTAAATACAGTCCATTTGTAATCGATTCAGCTTCCCAAGAGTAGGTTCTATCTCCTCTTTTAACCCTGTATTGAATCCGAAAGTGGCTAAAATTAACCACTTCCAATTTCAGTTTCAGCATTTATCATCATAGATCAAAAACTGTAAGGTATAGTGAGTAATGGTTTTCTGATATGGTTTGAACATTTTCTATCTTTGATCTTATTCCTCTATTGCAACTAGTTATCATAGATGTACTACTTCAAGTTTGAGTATTGAATTCGCATAGTTTTAATACTACCATAGTTCATAGTGTTAAATGAAAGTCACTTGTTATAATGTGCAAGAGAACCAGAGAAATGTAACTCCATTTTCGTAGGTTTACAGGCGAGAGGACAAAAATATTATTTTCTTAGAAAGATGTGTTTTTAATAAGATGGTAATTGAGCTACATTACAACAGATAATCGACAAGGAGAACAGATGGCGTTGCTTTCCATTTACACCAAGTGGGGCTTTCAAAATTATGTCCAAGTATGAAGAAAACGAAAACAGCATTTTTTGGAGTTACGTTCCCTTAGTTCTCATGCGACGATAAGATGTTTTCATTTTCTACCAGTTTTCAAAGTCGTTTCACAACGAGAAACAAAATCACGAAGATATCCTGGGTGTTATACTGTGCATGCCAACTTCATAGCATTTTGGTTGCATAACCAAACTGGATTTGTAGTTAGTAGAGAATACAATGATAATTAGTTTTATAGTGAAACAAAACTTACAAGGAACGTACATGAACCTGTCATCCGGACATCCGAATCAAACCTAGTCCATTCGATAAACATAACAAAGATATGTTCATTCACAAAAAAGAAAGAAGAAAAAAAAAGCTAAGTGCCATGGACAACGGAGTAAGTCCCTCCGGCCCATTAACCCTGTTAGTATATAGAATATTGTAGACTCGCAGTAAAATAGCTATATAGCAATATTGCTTCAACACTGTTCATTGAAAAATCATGGTTTATAGTTCATTCTCTTCAGCATGAAACAAGCTTACCAGGGATTTTAAGTATTGGGGCCAATAACGTACATGAACAAGGAAAATTGGGAGAATGTCGGGAAAATTCCTTCCAGTAATCCCTCCCATCAATTTTGGACCCCTATGGAGTGGCCTCGGGTAAAAGCACACAATCCAAATGTATCTCTAAAAATATTATACAGGTTAGGAAATGTGTATACCAAGTTTTGTTTTGATAGACGGAATAGATATGAGGGAAAAACGTGTATTTATATACAAGTTTTTCCCTCATATCATACTAACAGGGACTTACTCGTTGTCCATGGCACCTAATTTTTTGTGCATGAACATATTCTTGTTATGTTTATCGAATGGACTAGGTTTGATTCGGATGTCCGGATGACAGGTTCATGTCTGTTCCTTATTAGATAGAAACTTAACTGAAAATATTTATGGCGAACGGATTTAAGTATCTGTTTATACCTCTAATTAGTGTGAAATTGTGTTCAGTTTAAGAATAATAATAATAGACTTTGGTACAAGGATGACTCATAAGTCTTCTGGTAGGGATGCATACGAAAGAAGAGTTGACCTGTCTCGACTCAAAAATGTGTCATGAAAATGATGTCCCGTCTCGAACCTCGTCATAGAAATTCCGTCCCGTCTCGTCTCATGCGCAACCAAAACCCGTCTTAACCATTTGAGCACGAACGAGTAAACATTCTACAATAATTCTACAAAGAATAGCGTGAAAGTATAAGACAGGACAGTCAAATTGTAAGATTATACTAATTATGCATTTTTAGTGTTACACAGTTTATTTTGAGACTATAGAGAAAGGACAGAAACTTGTCTTACCAAACCGAGACAAAATAAAACCTTTCTCAATTGGAGGCGAATTCGACACCAAGATTGCATCGCGTATATCTGAATCGAGATGAGAATATCCTTCGTATGTACACTTATAGCGTGTCGCGAGGATTATATCAATAGAAAATAAGCAGTAATTGATTATTATTATTATTATTATTATTATTATTATTATTATTATTATTATTATTATTATTATTATTATTATTATTATTATTATTATTATTGGTAATAGAAAATATAGTTGGTATTTAATTAAGCAATATCTACTGTTATTTATAATTTTGCTAGAATTTCAATGTACGCAAGAGAACATTTATAAGTAAAACTACACAAAACGAAATATACATCTTTTAGGGGGTATGCTGGCTTAATGGTAGTGTACTTACTTTTGGCGTGTGGGGCCCCTGGCTCGATCCCCAGCTAAATAAGTTTGTGGTGGACAACATAGTGTCCGTGAGTTTTCTCTGGGTACTCCCGTTTCCTCCCACTTTCTCAGTCTACCACTTCTTCCATCACCATTTACTTGCTTTAGTCATAGCGTCCCTTAACCTAAAGGATAAAACGTTGGATGTTAAATTGAAAGATTTCATTTTGGTCTCAATTCTATTGTTAATTTTAGTTCAAAAAAGAAAAAATAACAATAGACAATAACACAAGAGAAGGAGTGGAAGTCTGATGAAGACACAGTTATTGTGTTGAAACTGTTACGTGATACTGTTTTTTACATATTATCACACAGCCTTGCTCAGTGTGTTATTGTGTATTAGTACAAAATGGAAACAAGGTCTGATAGAATAGTTAAAGGATAACAAGTATAGGGGAAAAAATGAATGAAATCTTTGAGTAGAATTGAGACCAAAATGAAATCTTTCAATTTAACATCCAACGTTTTATCCTTTAGGTTAAGGGACGCTATGACTAAAGCAAGTAAATGGTGATGGAAGAAGTGGTAGACTGAGAAAGTGGGAGGAAACGGGAGTACCCAGAGAAAACTCACGGACACTATGTTGTCCACCACAAACTTATTTAGCTGGGGATCGAGCCAGGGGCCCCACACGCCAAAAGTAAGTACACTACCATTAAGCCAGCATACCCCCTAAAAGATGTATATTTCGTTTTGTGTAGTTTCACTTATAAATGTTCTCTTGCGTACATTGAAATTCTAGCAAAATTATAAATAACAGTAGATATTGCTTTATTAAAATACCAACTATATTTTCTATTACCAATAATAATAATAATAATAATAATAATAATAATAATAATAATAATAATAATAATAATAATAATAATAATAATAATAATAATAATAATAATAATCAATTACTGCTTATTTTATATCGATATAATCCTCGCGACACGCTATAAGTTAACATTGTTTTCAGAACCACATGTTTAAAAGCATATTTTTCATCAATGACTTGTAACCTGATTGAAAAATATTACACTGTATAGTATCTGTGCTCATAAGGTTTTCAGTTTTGAGACGAGAAGTGGATTTTCGAATTTGAGACGAGATGAGAAAGTGCTCGTGTCTCATGAGCTACATTAGTTCATCCAAGTTTTAGATCTCAAAGAGTGCTTTATTGTTACACGATTCACAGTATAAACATTATAAATTGAGTTAATTGTACGAACATAATGCAGACCATTTATCAACGTTTAAAGATACGAGAGTCATTATACAATATATGCCAATTACAAATATGGTTTAAATGTTGGTGTATCACATCTTTCGTTGACATCTGTCTCGCGACGCAGAAGGATACTGATAAATTCTAGATCAAGTTAAGAGTCTTCATCCCGGCGAAATTAAAATACCGCTAATTTTACAGTAATTATGTGATATCTTCAAATAGATAAAAGATAATCGAAATGTGGAACAAGAGCGCCCTAGACAATATTATTTTACATGAGAAACCCTTATCACGATTCACTTATCTGCTTTCGATTTCGAGCCATTTTGAAAATCGGAATTTATTTTCGCGTTTCTAAACAGCTGAAAACGGAAGGCCACTAGGTGACTTGTGATAACGGTACCTCACGCAAAATAATATTGTCTAGGGCGCTCTTGTTCCATATTTTAATTATCTTTTATCTATTTGAAGATATCACATAATTACTGTAAAATTAGCAGTATTTTAATTTCGCCGGGATGAAGACTCTTAACAAAAAAATCAGGCCATAAATTTTGTACATGAATTTACAGAACGAGACAAGAAAATATTTCCGAAAATCGAGTCGTGACGAGACTCATTTTCTTATATTGTTTCGTCTCATGGGCAACACTGTTGAAAACTGTACAACAGTGTCCAAATACTATTATGAATCTGAGTTATCAGCGTTGTTACCCACCCACGTTGCACGCTTTTATGTTTGTATTCTCTGCAAAATACAAACATAAAATAAAAAGGAAGAAATCTTTGGAAACAGCTAAAAGTTTATTTTTGGCCCGTCAAGGGGCAACAAGAAACTAATGCCACATTTGCTGTTTAGAAAAGACTGCGGGGAAATTTGAATTGGGGGGGGACTAGAGCGTTGGGTTTCCGCCTAGGGCTGAAAAACTCAGGGAGATCGCATTTGAAACTTTTTTCCCCTAAATTATTATTATTGTAACGTTTTACGTTTTATTTGGTTTGGTACATTTCATACTCCAACGTAAGACAACAAACGTAAATTTTAAGTCGAAACAACTTCGTACTCAACACTGGTCAGAAAGTGTTATGTGACGTCATCTACTTTACATACTACAAAAATAAATACACTGTAAAACAGTTTGTGACTAAAGCAAAACAGTTGAAGATATTCTGGAACGATTTCGTTAGTGGACAGTTTATCGCGGGATGGGACACGAGTCTTTGGCCATGAATTGAGGCGCCTAGTATCATTCATAAGCCGCCAAATCCATTATTTACCGAAATTGAATTATATATCGCTTTTTATATGTTTGACCTAAAGAAATTCCATGGAAACAGCATTTTGTTTAAAAGCTTAATGTTTCATGTTAAAAAAAAAACAAGTTTAAATATTGGACTTTGTACGTGTGTATATGGAGCTTCACTGCACCTTTTGCGAGATTACTCGAAACTAAGCGAAATCGATGTGGTGGATTTTGATACCAGACGGAAAAATTATTTATGACTGCAAGTGCCTAAAGCCGCTACTAGCAAGGGCGCCCATCAGGGGGGGGCAAGAGAGGGCGCTCGCCCCCCTTAGAGGAAATTATACTTCGGAACATCGAAAACCCAATAGAATTTTTAGAATAGTTACAGCAAAATTTGCAACTATATTTGAAATGTCTCTTAAACTTTCCCCCCTCTGGAAACCACAACATGGGAGCCATTGGCCACTGGCGAACTACCTTCTTGTGACAGAAAATGGCAAAACTCTGAGTGAGACCACTATACTTAACTGGAAGTCATGAGTTTGATTTCGGATGCTGATTATCTACCGAGTGGCCCAAAAGTAGGTATACAGACCAGCATCTATCAAGTGTGACATTTTAATTTATTAAGATAATGCATTTATTTACTTCGGTCTGTTCAAAGCTTTAGGTATAAGTGAAAATAAATTAAGAACAAATAAGAAAGAAACTAAGTCAATACCTGTATGGATAGCAATAAGTAAATGATATAAAATGTCATGACCGATCAGTACGGCACTGTATATAGGGATGCGCACGAGACAAGATTTGTGGCTGTCTCGTCTCGAAAATGTGCTGTAAAAGTGATGTCTCGACTCGAAAAATGTATATTTCTCTATTGGAAGAGCCGTGTCTCGACTCGAATTTTGTCAGAAAAATCCTGTCTCAACTCGTCTCATGCACATCCCTAACTGTATGCCTACTTTTGGGCCACTCTGTATAATACTAATACAGTATTATTATCATCATGGTGTTTCTATCATTATTGGCAGGCTACTTGCCATAAACAGAGAAACTTCCTTATGCTACAATCCTCGTGTAACTAAGTTATGCATATTTACGTTGGATTTTTTTTTTTTTATAGCGTCCGTTTTTTTTGTTGTTTTTTTTACTGGACTCCCTCTTATAGTGAGGTCTTTTGCTCCCTCCATCTTTTTTCTGCTACCATACCTTTAATCATACTTCCCATGATACAATTCCTTCTCTTTAGATACACAAGGTAAATTCCGAGACTACAATTTCTGTCTTCTACAACAACAGATACAGCAGTCTGAAACTAACAGTAGTGATAATAAGAAAACGAAGAGAAACATTTGGCATAAGGAAGCACCGTGATACGAAGTAGAAGTGGAAACACTGTATGTAACTTTAGCCCATCCCCTCTCCTCTGCCAGAGCAAGTACTTCCATGTAATCATAATACAAGTTGGCCAAGAATACATGCGGTGATTATACTCCGGAACAACTTTATACAAAAGAAGTTTCACCAGCCGGTCGGCTACCTACCGCATATTGAACAACCAAAGATTAATGCGTCTTTTACTCTCATTTTTTCCCTTTACAACTCCTTTGTGTATGCATGATCTCTTAAAGTAGCAATTTTTTATTCCAATCAGCTCGATTTTAATTTCACACTGATAGTGAGAACGCTTAATTTATTTGTAATCATTTTTTTTAAAGGAACTAGTAAAAAGTGTCTTAAGCACTAATAGCTGGGAAGAAAGAATAAACCCACAAGAGAGATTGTTACCAAGCACTAACCTTGGATACGCGAAATCCTTCTGTCGAAGATGCTGAAAGGAGATAAACTTGATGGCCAGCTACTGTTGCTCTCAATTTAGACTGCTCTTGAATGTGGCTAACTTGCATAAAATAAAGTTCCACACGTTCACAAAATCACACATGAAAAGCGACAACGTCTAATCTTATGTTCTGAATTGTACTGTCCCAAATAATGCAGGACCCATAATAAACAAATAATTCCATCAATTACTGATTATATTCCTAAAACGGAACATTTTTAGCTCAATGTAAAAATAAGATGCATATAATTTTTCTTAGTACCAATTCCTGATAAGGTTGTATTTCGCGAGACAGCTTTTATATGCTGTTACATATATATCGAACCAATACAAATTAATAAATATTTGAGGTCATCGTTTTTGCAGAAACATTAATTTAAAAAAATGAACCAAAAGAAGGAAAAGGAGCAATCACACCAATACAACACCCACACCCGCACACACATTCACCAACACAGAGTAACGAAACGACTGGCCTCCCTCTTATAGAGAGCTCGTCGACGGCCGCTGTTTTGGAGGCGAAGGCATTCCAGCGGCCAAAATAAAAGGTAGGCCCAACAAACGGTGGTAGGAGGTTCTCTGGGGCATCCTCAGTTGGGTGTGGGTCATGTCGTACCAATCGCGTTAGTTCCCCATATGCACGACTCCGCCCAGCTGAATGTCCCGGCACGCGACTGCTGTACTTCGCGATTTCTCCAACTTTTTTTCACTAAATTCCCGCCCCCAGGATACATAACATATACTGGTAGATGGTAGTTTCCTCTCCCTCTCCCCTCCCTTTCCCCAGACAAGAAACAAAACATTTTCGTATGTGTAATGCTTCCAGGAATCTCCGATCATTTTGACTCCAGACTCCCGCTTTGCACTACAACAGCTGCCAATCAGCCGACCCATTCTGACCTGCTTCATCGCACAATCTCTATCGAATATGTAGAGAGATCAGATCTTAAGCAAAAGGAGTCCTTAGTGTTAAAGACATGATGAAAATAAACGTCCTGAAATTAGTATTTCCACGACATAAAACGAAACGAGAAATTTGGTTTTCTGGTCTCGAACTCGAAAATTTTGTAGATGCCTCCTCTCGTCTCGATTTTCTGACAATTTTTCCCATCCCGTCTTCTAAATTGATTTACGAAATTTATGATTGATTTTTTCGCTTAATTTCATCTAGAATCGATCACAATCCTTCCGCGTCACGACAGGTCTACTGAGTGTATAATATATAATATTGAAACCATATTTATTATTGGAGTTTATTGCATACTGACTTGCGTATATTTAAATAGAACAGGTGACTAGTTTTTGATACCTGAGTAGTATTCTTAGGAATGACATGAAGTGCGAACGTGAAATAAAAGCACGGATAGGAATGGCAAAAGAAGTCTTTCGGAGGAAGAAAATGCTATTTTGTGTGACAAAAATACTATTGTGTGGGAATAAAGAGTTGAGGAAAAGACTTAGGCCTATAAAATGCTTCGTGTGGAGTATGATACTGTATGGGGCAGAAACATGGACATTACGCAAATAATGAAAAACGACTGGAAGCTTTGCAAATGTGGGTATAGAGAAGAATTGAAAGAGTTAGCTGGGTCAATCGGAAAACGAACGAGAGGGTATTAGGAATGGTGATGGAGAAAAGAACACTTTAAGATATTAAAAAGAGGAAGAGACATTGGCTAAGAAGGAACTGAATCATGAGAGACGTGCTAGAGGGTATGGTGACAGGAAAGAGAGGGAGAGGCGAAGGAGATTACAATTAATGAACAATATTAAATAGTAAAATCGTATGCGAAGACGAAGAGGTTAGCTGAAGATCGTGGAGCATGGAAACTAGGGATGGCCACAAAGTTCTGGTTCCGGCGGAACCGGTTCCGCGAAGAACCGGTTCTCGGAGAGCCGGCTTTCAGAACCGGTTCCAGACCTGGATCCGAAAATCCGGTTCCAGAACCGGATCTTAGGAACTAGTTCCAGATCTGGATTTAAAAACCCGGTTCAGAACCGAATCTTAGAACCGGTTCCAGACCTCGATCCGAAAGCCCCCAAAGAGCCATAAAGGAGGCACAAAGTTCACCTTCAAAACACTGCGAAAAGGACCATGCGCTTGTGCCCTCCCCGCCCAGACCCGCTTGTGCCCCCAGAAAAAAATTTGGTCCACCAGTGGGTGTTTAGCCAAATGAGTTGACCAATTTTCCTTTTTAGCCAATGAGTTTGCCAGTATCAAAGTTTATTTAGCCAAATGACACAAGCGGCCGCCGCCTGGGCGCCTGCCTGTCGCTTCCACCATTTCATTTAGCATGCTGTTCACAGCCTGCCAGCCGCTCGGGTTTAGCGTATGGATGGTCACAAATTTTCGGTTGCAGCGTAACCGGTTCCTCGGAACCGGTTCTTGGATATCTGGTTTTCATAACCGGTTCCAGACCTGTATCCGAAAAACCGGTTCCGGAACCGGATCTTCTAGAACCGGATACGTTCAGACCAGAAAGCCGGTTCCACCAGGAACCGGTTCTGGCCATCCCTAATTTAGCGTAGGGATGGTCACAAAGTTTCGGTTCCAGCGTGGTTCCTTGGAGATCTGGTTTTCAGAACCGGTTCCAGACCTGGATCCGAAAAACCGGTTTCAGACCTGGATCCGAAAAACCAGTTCCGGAACCGGATCTTCTAGAACCGGATCCGTTCAGAACCGAAAACCGGTTCCACCAGGAACTGGTTCTGGCCATCCCTAATGGAAACTTCTCGGTTGCGGCAAGTGACCTGCCACTAATGACAGAAAACCTATAATGATGATGATGTTATATTTAAACGTTGATAAATGCTCTTCATTGTGTTTCTTTAATAACCATATCAATATACAGTTTTTTGTACTATGTATTGTGCAACAATGATTGAGAGCTAAGACTTGGGTGAAGCAGTGTTGCTCATGAATATCGAGAAATTTATCGTCTCGAAAATCAGACGAGACTTGTCATGCTTCTCGTCTCGTCTCGTCTCGCATTTCTTATCTCGTAGGCAGCACTAATTGAAACACAAAAGAAAAAAACTATATAGCAGCATTATATCAAAATGAACTAAAAATTTCACCCTGAAGTAAGCGCTGAAAAGTGGAAATTTTGCCTGTGGTCTTCCTTTATAGCAGAATATAGTGCTAAAATTTGTGCAAATAGGAGACCCAGTTTATGTTGTTCTCATTTATGTTGAATATAACAAACTATCATTCTTCTGCAAGTCGGTTTTGTGGAACGCGTCTCTTGGAGGTTAGGGTAAGGTAATTATTGCAATAATAATAATATGATAAAAAAAAAACAGCGACTCAGTTTTAAAACATTTTACGGCTATACTTAATTCGACAAAATTGTTACGTTAGGTTAGTACGAATGAAATGTCCACTTTAATGTCTGATGGGGAACTCACTTCAGCAACAGAACATAGGGATGGACTAAAGTCACAACATCTAACATCAGAATCTCAGTATTTGTTCAGTAAACAAGCTGGGATATCCAGACAGTCAACACAGAGAACAATCCGTTATCCAGATAGATATACGGAATCATTATGTTTACCACGGAAATCTGTGCGTAGCTTACGTTATCTATATGCTACATACTTACTGCTTTCTTTCCGCTTAGATGTTATATCATATCGCTGCAGGATGTATGATAACTAACAGTTTTCCGCATATTACACATGTACACGTATGTTACGTACGTCAGCTATATGTTACATACGTCCATCTGTATGTGAGATCCTGACCGCCTATATACTGTTCTTTCTTTCGTACGGAAACTACATTTATACGGAACACTTATGTGGAAAGTACGTTTATTCGGAACATTTACACGGAAAGTACGTTTATTCGGAACATTTACACGGAAAGTACCTTTATTCGGAACATTTATACGGAAAGTACGTTTATTCGGAACACTTACACGGAAAGTACGTTTATTCGGAACACTTATACGGAAAGTACGTTTATTCGGAACACTTATACGGAAAGTACATTTATTCGGAACACTTATACGAAAAGTACGTATAAAACATACGTTGTCAGTTATACACTTGTTGCAGAATGTTACATAAGGTTGGTTGTACGTTAATTCCAAAACTACAGGTTATATACGCATGTAAACTACGTTTTTACGTACTCTTCATACGTTCTTATTCTCAGTGCAAGAGGCACTGCGTTGTCAAAGTGTACAATTGAGTGTTTTTGGTTTGTGAATTCAAACTACGATATTTTGCACAGCAATCCGAAAAAAGAGCGTTAATATTACATTTTGGCCAGAAATGGCGAATGAACGCAGAATTCGTCGTTGGTTTGTCCAATTTCGTTCCGGTGACACAACATTGCAAAGTAAGTCCCATAGGTGCTGAGCAACATCATCATAGTTGAATAATCTCAGGAATATCGTGGAAGCAGGTCCTCGGGAAAGCGTTCGTGGTATTTCAGACGTCTCAGGCATACATCATACCACTACTGTTAGTCGACTCCGTGCAATCGGTAAACTGAACTCAGAGGTACTACAGAGTTGACACTAGTTAACAAAAATCGCCGTCTGAAGGGTAAGAAACAACCAGGAAAGTTCCGTGCATCGGATTGGTCACTTCAGATCGAAAATGGATTTGCTACAGCAATCGTAAGCGATCATCAAAATGATTGCATCGTGACCCATGTCCACAACAATATCCTAAGGCATCTTTCCACACATTTCAGGTGTTGTCGTTGGTATGATGGTCATGAAGAGGCTGATTTATAATGCCATTCTCGTGCGAGGTGAAACCACCAATGCTCTGTCAAACTCTACGAGATGCATCGCAAACTTCTCCGCAGGTATCCAGCAATGATCAATAAACATGGTGTCCCCGAGTTGAACGAAAATGCTCGCCCGTGTGGTACGCAAAGGACAGAGCAGGCTCAACATGAATTGCAGTATGAAACCCTGTCTCACCCACCGTATTACCCCGATATATCTCCCAGTGCCTACCATCTCTTCCAGCATCTCGACACTTCTTGGGAGTAGTGATGAATAAATGCAAGACCAAGATCAAGACCAGCGTTTCCCAACCTTTTTCAACTTGCGGCACACTACAGGTGTAACTTGAATTCTCGCGGCACACTCATATAGATATTATTATTATTATTATTATTATTATTATTATTATTATTATTATTATTATTATTATTATTATTATTATTATTATTATTATTATTATTTGTAAACAAAATACCTTGGTAATTTTTTCTGTGATTACTGATCTTTTTCACAGACAAGAAAGTCCGATCACTGGTTTTCTTCCGCGGTAAATCGTTGTGCTTATTTTTCATTCTAATTTAAAAATAGAAAACAATTACAAAGAAATACAGGATTCAGGTTTTTAAAAATACACTTTCTTTTTCGAATATTGTATCCAACCTTTCACTAAGAAGAAAGATCACTAAATAACGAATGAACAAACAAATCTCTTGTACTTTTAAAACTCAAATGAGAGTAATTTGTATGCAGGTTTGCTTTCTCCAAATGATTGAATAATATTTTAAAATTTCAAGTTACGAAATAGTCTGCAACAATAAAGAAGAAATAACGGTGATAACAATTATAACAAATAACTTCTTTAACATTAAAAATGTACAGAACAGTAACATAATATGAAACGTAAAATGGCATATTCATAGTAGACGCTCATAGTAATGTGAAACACAAATATACATTTTTCCTCAGAAATATAATGTGAGACACAATGTCTTGCAATTTGATTGCAATAGAATTAATAATTTTGTTCCAATTTCCTCCCGGCACACCAGCAGCCTATTCACGGCACACCAGTGTGCCGCGGCACACCGGTTGGGAAACGCTGATCAAGACCTTTGTGGTCTTGGTCTTGCACATTGAGTCTTGGTCTTGATCTTGCACTGAAACACTTGATCTTGGTCTTGGTCTTGCTTGCAAGAGTCTTGCAAGTCTTGCTTTTAAGAAATCTTCTGCTTTTCATAGGTAAATATTAATATTAATATAGGTAAATATTACTCTGCATAGGCCTATAAGGGATTACAACGCGCCAATAATCAAAATGGCACAGGTTACTGAAATGCCATGAATTGCAAAATTATTTTTACACTCTAAAGGAGTCAGATTTTTTTTTCTTTTCAACCTCAACCACGCTTAGCTAATCTTTGTATTGAACAAACTTTCAATTAAATATTGAAATTTTATTTTACTGATTCCAATATGTACTGTATGTAACAGAAGCATGGACATTACGCAAAAGCGATGAAAAAATTGGAGGCTTTCGAAACGTGGTCATGGAGAAAAAACGAGAGAATTAGCTGGGTTGAACGGAAAACGAATGAAATGTTAGAAATAGTAGTAGTAGGGGAGAAAAGAAGAATTTTAGATTAATTAAGAGGAGGAAGAGGAACTGTATTATGAGGAATATGCTAGAGAGTATGGTGGAAGGAAAGACAGGAAGGGGGTGAGGGAGGCAGTAGTTGAAGGAAGGTATTAAAACAGAAAATTGCTACGTCAAGACGAAAAGAGTAGCTGAGGACCACCGTACATCGAAGCTTGTCAGTTGTAGAAGTGAGCTGCCAATAATAGCAGAATAGCTATGATGATAATGATGATAATGATGATGATGATGATTATATGTTTAGCAATATTGGCCAAAGAGAGAGAGAGAGAGAGAAATTAAAATAATAATGACTATAATCAAACCTCTTAATATTTTAGAATAATTTGAGTGAAAACCGAAAACGACTCCGCTGTTTTTTGTGTAAACTTAATTTATATAAATACTTTTGAGCTATACACTATTAGAAATACAACCGTTTCCTTTAGCCTAGCTGCTATAAACGTGGGACCTAAAACTCAAAGATTTCATTTAATTTCATTTTTATATTAGAAATAGAAAATAACGGTATCAAACTCCAAGTTATTTGAAATAAGTGGACAAATCACTCTCATTTGTGAATAGTTATTATTTATTGTATGATGTTATATCACTCAATCCTCGGTGTCCCGTATACCTAAGCAGGCTAAAAGCTATATTGTTAAGCATCCGCCCATGAAATCAAACTTGGGTCAGATGGACTAAGTTTTTGTCAATGTCACGAAAATGTTATTTCGATATTAATTTCATGAGCACACATTAAAAATTTCCAACGGATGCTTGAGCCTCGAAGCCAAGGCTATACCCATGTAGTCGCCACCTATGACATATGGAATTACCGATGTTCAATACTACATTTCTCTTTAGTTTTGGAAAAAGAACACCACTAATATGCTTTGAAATGAAATGAAGTATCTAGTTTAACGTCCCACGTTTATGCACCAAGGCTAGGGAGACAGTGGTGATGATGAGAAACGAATGAAATGGTGGAATGAAGAAAGTAGGAGGAAATGGAAAAATCCCAAGAAAGCCCACGCACACGGTGTTTGTCCACCACAAGGCTCACTTGACGTAAGCTGGAATCAAACCAGGCAAGGGCGCCCATCAGGGGGGTCAAGGTGGGTCGCTCGGTCCCTCTAGAGGAAATTGTACTTTCGAATATCGAAAACTCAATAGCATTTTTAGAATAGTTACATCAAAATTTGAAACTATATTTGAAATGTCGCTTATACTTGCACCCCCTTGGAAACCACAACATGGGCGCCCTTGGAACCAGGGACCCCAAGCTCTAGAGTTGAACGCTCTACTAGTGAGCCACCAAGGCCCCTAACACTGAGACACTACGGCCATAACATGTTTTAGTTTACTTTTCGCTTATCCGCTTCTCCTCGACACAACAATTCTTCGTATGATTTTCCAAAATCCAATTACGGGCCATAGTAAACGAATCAAACGAGACCAAAGTGAATCAGACACTAACGTTCTTATACTTTGTAACAATTCATAGAATTATGCTCTCGGTCGTCTCGCGAACAGCCAATTCACAAAACGACGTGTTGTAGCTATATGCTACAAAGGCAGATCGATTCACATGGATTGCATAGACTACTGAAAACACATTCACTCCAACGGCATTTTTACTGAAACTAAGAAATTCAAGTGAAAGACGTAGTGATTTTTCCGCTTCCTTTTTACATTCTATATAAAAAAAAATCAAGTAGTACCAGTACTTGTGAAGACTTGCGCAAAAGTCTTGATCTTACACACCCTGGGTCTTGGTCTTGGTCTTGCATCGGGATTAATGGTCTTGGTCTTGGTCTTGTATGCAAGACCCTTGCACAAACTGCAAGACCAAGACTCTTGCGCTCATCACTTACTAGATGTTCTCTGTATAGCGCGAGATATGACACTAGCAAAATTTCATGAATAATGGTTGACAACCGGAACACAATCTCGTGTTCTATTGGGTGATCACATTGGTAAATCTAGGTCAATTTTATGACTCATCGTGGTCACTATAATTCTGGGATAGTTCTCCGTGCGTATAATGGCTAACACGCACGGTGTCTTGATTTTGATTACTGGTGGTAGAACGTTGAACTTATTATGGAGATTTAGAGTCCACCTTAAAACTGTAGGTCATGTTTCATATAGCCTCAGTATTAGAAAGGAACGCTATATTTCAGTTTAACGTTTTACGATTATGAGTGTTATTCACGATGCTCGAGACATTTCCCTTGGGGTCCGTGGTGGCTCAGTAGTAGACTGTTCTCCTCTGGTGCATGGGGTCCTTGGTTCGATCCCAGCTCATGCCATGTGAAATTTGTTGTGGACAAACACCGTGTGCGTGGGTTTTCCCATGATTCTCCTGTTTCATCCCACTTTCTTCATTCCACCATTTCATTCCTCATCATCACCGTCTCCTTTAGCATAGTCGGCATAAACGTAGAACGCAAAACTTAAAGATTTCATTTCATTTCGAGAAATTTCTCACCTCGTCTGGAATTTGCAAATGCACTTCTCTGAACTCGAGACGAGACGAAAAATTTCTTGTTTTGTATGTAACATTACTTATAACACTAATCATATTACTCATATCACTATCTGCCAAAATATTCTTCATTCTTCACTTCAGACAGGTGAGTCTAGTAAAAAGTTGAGTTGAGTTTATTTTGAGTTTAACGTCCCGTTCAGCAGCGAGGCTATATGAGACGTGGACCTACTGATTAACGTGGAATCCGAACCACATGAGCTACCGCCGGGAATCGAACCCGGGTCTCCCATGCCAAAGGCGCGTACGCTAACCAATTACCCACGGAGGAGCTCAGTCTAGTAAAAAGATAGGAGAGGGAAAAATCATACTTTACTTTAGTAACTGAGTCATACCAGTTATTCTGCTGTCTGCATTCATGCTTACATATTGGAAAAGGTCAATGAAAAGTGATCATTTCTCTTCTCTAATAATATTATGAAACGTTACTCATCTTCTTCAAATGATTCCTGTTATTACTCAGGTTTCACTCTAAGAACCCTATAAATGTCTCATTTCGTGTGGTTTTACCTTCTCTATTTGACAAACAAGCACCTGACCTGGCACATAAAAATGTCTCGAATACTTTTGAACAAAATTAATTATGGTACATTCTTTATATTAATTGACAGGCTAAGCAATAGTCAGTGAAATTAATGAACACACGTGTAGCCAGGTACTTGAGCACTGCCTCCCAGCAGTCTGGAAAGGGTTGGCGGTGGCTACATTCCAATCGGGAAGATTTCATTCATGGGCTCACTGCTTCCGGTCCTGTCCTGTGGCAACAGCAAATTCTCGGAAGGGCTCATGAAAACTTCATGAGCTACTCAAGAATACCAACAAAAACAAAAACATCCAGCAACAGGCTGTAGATCTTCTGTGGAGAGGAGACGAGTGTTGATGGATTCTAAATGCAGACCAATAAATCCTCACTCTTCCACGAACGCTAACATTAAAAGCCGTTGAGGAAAAAAATCCAAATTTTTGTTAGTTCAACACTTCGTTACTCGATTAAGCAAGTTAAAATATGGTTTCGCTTCTGCAACTGAACAAGTCGAAGATACATCAACCAAAAGTATAGAAGCTTTGCTACCAAATATTAGACTTGTACTGGAATAGTGTGATGTCATATCGTCTGGTTGCGTACTATTTTTTTCTTTCTTGATGAAGCGAGAATGACGATGAGTCAGCAAAAGAGCCCAATCATTGACAGCCAGTGTTGAATTCAGGCATCTTCAAGGGGGGCTGAGCTCCCCTAGAATATCTATGCCCCCCTAGAACATCTATACACATGCATTGAAGTATTTGTTTCTTCTGTTTATTTTTTTCGGCAACAAAAGTCTTAAAACCAAAGATTTTTGTTTTCTAGAGGAAAATTAGTTTTTTTTCTTTTCCCCACCTAATTGTTCTAATTAACAAACCGCGTTCTCGTATAAAGTCGAAGTTAAATAAAAACTTGGATATTAGATACAGTCGCATACAAACGCTTTACAACGCTAATTAGGGAAAAATGGCAATATGTTGGTTATTGAAACTGACCAGACAACAAATCGCGAGTTTTGCTGCGACTGATTCCTGTTGCTCTATTGCAATCTAGAACAAAGCCCTCTCTTAAATTTTTATTGCCCCATTCTATATCTATATCTGTATCTATATCTATATCTGTATCTATATCTATATCTTTATCTCTATCTATATCTGTATCTCTATCTATATCTATATCTATATATCTGTATCTATATCTGTATCTGTATCTATATCTATCTATATCTGTATCTATATCTATATCTATATCTATATCTGTATTTATATCTATATCTATGTCTATATCTATATCTATATATCTGTATCTATATCTATATCTATATCTGTATCTATATCTATATCTGTATCTATGTCTGTATCTGTATCTATGTCTGTATCTATATCTATATCTATATATCTGTATCTATATCTATATCTGTATCTATATCTATGTCTGTATCTATATCTATATCTTTATCTCTATCTATATCTGTATCTGTATCTATATCTATATCTATATATCTGTATCTATATCTATATCTATATCTGTATCTATATCTGTATCTGTATCTATGTCTGTATCTGTATCTATGTCTGTATCTATATCTATATCTATATATCTGTATCTATATCTATATCTGTATCTATATCTATATCTGTATCTATATCTATATCTTTATCTCTATCTATATCTGTATCTGTATCTATATCTATATCTATATATCTGTATCTATATCTGTATCTGTATCTATATCTATCTATATCTGTATCTATATCTATATCTATATCTGTATTTATATCTATATCTATGTCTATATCTATATCTATATATCTGTATCTATATCTATATCTGTATCTATATCTATATCTGTATCTATGTCTGTATCTGTATCTATGTCTGTATCTATATCTATATCTATATATCTGTATCTATATCTATATCTGTATCTATATCTATGTCTGTATCTATGTCTGTATCTGTATCTATGTCTGTATCTTTATCTCTATCTATATCTGTATCTGTATCTATTTCTATATATCTGTAATTATATCTGTATCTGTATCTATATCTATATCTGTATCTATATCTATATCTTTATCTCTATCTATATCTGTATCTATATCTATATCTATATATCTGTATCTATATCTGTATCTGTATCTATATCTATCTATATCTGTATCTATATCTATATCTATATCTGTATTTATATCTATATCTATGTCTATATCTATATCTATATATCTGTATCTATATCTATATCTGTATCTATATCTGTATCTGTATCTATATCTATATCTATATATCTGTATCTATGTCTGTATCTATATCTATATCTATATATCTGTATCTATATCTATATCTGTATCTATATCTATATCTGTATCTATATCTATATCTTTATCTCTATCTATATCTGTATCTGTATCTATATCTATATCTATATATCTGTATCTATATCTGTATCTGTATCTATATCTATCTATATTTGTATCTATATCTATATCTATATCTGTATTTATATCTATATCTATGTCTATATCTATATCTATATATCTGTATCTATATCTATATCTATATCTGTATCTATATCTATATCTGTATCTATGTCTGTATCTGTATCTATGTCTGTATCTATATCTATATCTATATATCTGTATCTATATCTATATCTGTATCTATATCTATATCTGTATCTATATCTATATCTTTATCTCTATCTATATCTGTATCTGTATCTATATCTATATCTATATATCTGTATCTATATCTGTATCTGTATCTATATCTATCTATATCTGTATCTATATCTATATCTATATCTGTATTTATATCTATATCTATGTCTATATCTATATCTATATATCTGTATCTATATCTATATCTGTATCTATATCTGTATCTGTATCTATATCTATATCTATATATCTGTATCTATGTCTGTATCTATATCTATATATCTGTATCTATATCTATATCTGTATCTATATCTATATCTTTATCTCTATCTATATCTGTATCTGTATCTGTATCTATATCTATATCTATATATCTGTATCTATATCTGTATCTGTATCTATATCTATCTATATCTGTATCTATATCTATATCTATATCTGTATTTATATCTATATCTATGTCTATATCTATATCTATATATCTGTATCTATATCTATATCTGTATCTATATCTGTATCTGTATCTATATCTATATCTATATCTGTATCTATATCTATATCTGTATCTATATCTATATCTTTATCTCTATCTATATCTGTATCTGTATCTATATCTATATCTATATATCTGTATCTATATCTGTATCTGTATCTATATCTATCTATATCTGTATCTATATCTGTATCTGTATCTGTATTTATATCTATATCTATGTCTATATCTATATCTATATATCTGTATCTATATATATATCTATATCTGTATCTATATCTATATCTGTATCTATATCTATATCTTTATCTCTATCTATATCTGTATCTGTATCTATATCTATATCTATATATCTGTATCTATATCTTTATCTCTATCTATATCTGTATCTATATCTATATCTATATATCTGTATCTATATCTGTATCTGTATCTATATCTATCTATATCTGTATCTATATCTATATCTATATCTGTATTTATATCTATATCTATGTCTATATCTATATCTATATATCTGTATCTATATCTATATCTATATCTGTATCTATATCTATATCTGTATCTATATCTATATCTGTATCTATATCTATATCTTTATCTCTATCTATATCTGTATCTGTATCTATATCTATATCTGTATCTATATCTATATCTTTATCTCTATCTATATCTGTATCTATATCTATATCTATATATCTGTATCTATATCTGTATCTGTATCTATATCTATCTATATCTGTATCTATATCTATATCTATATCTGTATTTATATCTATATCTATGTCTATATCTATATCTATATATCTGTATCTATATCTATATCTATATCTGTATCTATATCTATATCTGTATCTCTATCTATATCTGTATCTGTATCTATATCTATATCTATATATCTGTATCTATATCTTTATCTCTATCTATATCTGTATCTATATCTATATCTATATATCTGTATCTATATCTATATCTATATCTATATCTGTATTTATATCTATATCTATGTCTATATCTATATCTATATATCTGTATCTATATCTATATCTATATCTGTATCTATATCTATATCTGTATCTATATCTATATCTTTATCTCTATCTATATCTGTATCTGTATCTATATCTATATCTATATATCTGTATCTATATCTTTATCTCTATCTATATCTGTATCTATATCTATATCTATATATCTGTATCTATATCTGTATCTGTATCTATATCTATCTATATCTGTATCTATATCTATATCTATATCTGTATTTATATCTATATCTATGTCTATATCTATATCTATATATCTATATCTGTATCTATATCTATATCTGTATCTATATCTATATCTGTATCTATATCTATATCTTTATCTCTATCTATATCTGTATCTGTATCTATATCTATATCTATATATCTGTATCTATATCTTTATCTCTATCTATATCTGTATCTATATCTATATCTATATATCTGTATCTATATCTATATCTATATCTATATCTGTATTTATATCTATATCTATGTCTATATCTATATCTATATATCTGTATCTATATCTATATCTGTATCTGTATCTATATCTATATCTGTATCTATATCTATATCTTTATCTCTATCTATATCTGTATCTGTATCTATATCTATATCTATATATCTGTATCTATATCTTTATCTCTATCTATATCTGTATCTATATCTATATCTATATATCTGTATCTATATCTGTATCTGTATCTATATCTATCTATATCTGTATCTATATCTATATCTATATCTGTATTTATATCTATATCTATGTCTATATCTATATCTATATATCTGTATCTATATCTATATCTATATCTGTATCTATATCTATATCTGTATCTATATCTATATCTTTATCTCTATCTATATCTGTATCTGTATCTATATCTATATCTATATATCTGTATCTATATCTGTATCTGTATCTATATTTATCTATATCTGTATCTATATCTATATCTATATCTGTATTTATATCTATATCTATGTCTATATCTATATCTATATATCTATATCTATATCTATATCTGTATCTATATCTATATCTGTATCTATATCTATGTCTGTATCTATGTCTGTATCTGTATCTATGTCTGTATCTATATCTATATCTATATATCTGTATCTATATCTATATCTATATCTGTATCTATATCTATATCTGTATCTATGTCTGTATCTGTATCTATGTCTGTATCTATATCTATATCTATATCTTTATCTCTATCTGTATCTATATCTATGTCTGGATCTATGTCTGTATCTGTATCTATGTCTGTATCTGTATCTATATCTATATCTATATCTATATCTATGTCTGGATCTATGTCTGTATCTGTATCTATGTCTGTATCTGTATCTATATCTATATCTATATCTATATATCTGTATCTATATCTTTATCTGTATCTATATCTATATCTTTATCTCTATCTATATCTGTATCTGTATCTATATCTATATCTATATATCTGTATCTATATCTTTATCTCTATCTATATCTGCATCTATATCTATATCTATATATCTGTATCTATATCTGTATCTGTATCTATATCTATATCTATATCTGTATCTATGTCTGTATCTGTATCTATGTCTGTATCTATATCTATATCTATATCTTTATCTCTATCTGTATCTATATCTATGTCTGGATCTATGTCTGTATCTGTATCTATGTCTGTATCTGTATCTATATCTATATCTATATCTATATCTATGTCTGGATCTATGTCTGTATCTGTATCTATGTCTGTATCTGTATCTATATCTATATATCTGTATCTATATCTATATCTGTATCTATATCTATATCTTTATCTCTATCTATATCTGTATCTGTATCTATATCTATATCTATATATCTGTATCTATATCTTTATCTCTATCTATATCTGTATCTATATCTATATCTATATATCTGTATCTATATCTATATCTATATCTATATCTATATCTGTATTTATATCTATATCTATGTCTATATCTATATCTATATATCTGTATCTATATCTATATCTATATCTGTATCTATATCTATATCTTTATCTCTATCTATATCTGTATCTGTATCTATATCTATATCTATATATCTGTATCTATATCTTTATCTCTATCTATATCTGTATCTATATCTATATCTATATATCTGTATCTATATCTGTATCTGTATCTATATCTATCTATATCTGTATCTATATCTATATCTATATCTGTATTTATATCTATATCTATGTCTATATCTATATCTATATATCTGTATCTATATCTATATCTATATCTGTATCTATATCTATATCTGTATCTATATCTATATCTTTATCTCTATCTATATCTGTATCTGTATCTATATCTATATCTATATATCTGTATCTATATCTGTATCTGTATCTATATCTATCTATATCTGTATCTATATCTATATCTATATCTGTATTTATATCTATATCTATGTCTATATCTATATCTATATATCTGTATCTATATCTATATCTATATCTGTATCTATATCTATATCTGTATCTATATCTATGTCTGTATCTATGTCTGTATCTGTATCTATGTCTGTATCTATATCTATATATCTATATATCTATATCTGTATCTATATCTATATCTGTATCTATGTCTGTATCTGTATCTATGTCTGTATCTATATCTATATCTATATCTTTATCTCTATCTGTATCTATATCTATGTCTGGATCTATGTCTGTATCTGTATCTATGTCTGTATCTGTATCTATATCTATATCTATATCTATATCTATGTCTGGATCTATATCTATATCTGTATCTATGTCTGTATCTGTATCTATGTCTGTATCTATATCTGTATCTATATCTTTATCTCTATCTGTATCTATATCTATGTCTGGATCTATGTCTGTATCTGTATCTATGTCTGTATCTGTATCTATATCTATATCTGTATCTATATCTATGTCTGGATCTATGTCTGTATCTGTATCTATGTCTGTATCTGTATCTATATCTATATCTATATCTATATATCTGTATCTATATCTTTATCTCTATCTATATCTGTATCTGTATCTATATCTATATATCTGTATCTATATCTATATCTATATCTATATCTATATCTATATCTGTATTTATATCTATATCTATGTCTATATCTATATCTATATATCTGTATCTATATCTATATCTATATCTGTATCTATATCTATGTCTGTATCTATATCTTTATCTCTATCTATATCTGTATCTGTATCTATATCTATATCTATATATCTGTATCTATATCTTTATCTCTATCTATATCTGTATCTATATCTATATCTATATATCTGTATCTATATCTATATCTATATCTATATCTATATCTGTATTTATATCTATATCTATGTCTATATCTATATCTATATATCTGTATCTATATCTATATCTATATCTGTATCTATATCTATGTCTGTATCTATATCTTTATCTCTATCTATATCTGTATCTGTATCTATATCTATATCTATATATCTGTATCTATATCTTTATCTCTATCTATATCTGTATCTATATCTATATCTATATATCTGTATCTATATCTGTATCTGTATCTATATCTATCTATATCTGTATCTATATCTATATCTATATCTGTATTTATATCTATATCTATGTCTATATCTATATCTATATATCTGTATCTATATCTATATCTATATCTGTATCTATATCTATATCTGTATCTATATCTATATCTTTATCTCTATCTATATCTGTATCTGTATCTATATCTATATCTATATATCTGTATCTATATCTGTATCTGTATCTATATCTATCTATATCTGTATCTATATCTATATCTATATCTGTATTTATATCTATATCTATGTCTATATCTATATCTATATCTGTATCTATATCTATATCTATATCTGTATCTATATCTATATCTGTATCTATGTCTGTATCTGTATCTATGTCTGTATCTATATCTATATCTATATATCTGTATCTATATCTATATCTATATCTGCATCTATATCTATATCTGTATCTATGTCTGTATCTGTATCTATGTCTGTATCTATATCTATATCTATATATCTGTATCTATATCTATATCTGTATCTATATCTATGTCTGTATCTATGTATCTGTATCTATGTCTGTATCTGTATCTATGTCTGTATCTATATCTATATCTATATATCTGTATCTATATCTATATCTGTATCTATATCTATGTCTGTATCTATGTCTGTATCTGTATCTATGTCTGTATCTATATCTATATCTATATATCTGTATCTATATCTGTATCTGTATCTATATCTATCTATATCTGTATCTATATCTATATCTATATCTGTATTTATATCTATATCTATGTCTATATCTATATCTATATATCTATATCTATATCTATATCTATATCTATATCTGTATCTATATCTATGTCTGTATCTATGTCTGTATCTATATCTATATCTATATATCTGTATCTATATCTATATCTGTATCTATATCTATATCTATATATCTGTATCTATATCTGTATCTGTATCTATATCTATCTATATCTGTATCTATATCTATATCTATATCTGTATTTATATCTATATCTATGTTTATATCTATATCTATATATCTGTATCTATATCTATATCTATATCTGTATCTATATCTATATCTGTATCTATATCTATATCTTTATCTCTATCTATATCTGTATCTGTATCTATATCTATATCTATATATCTGTATCTATATCTTTATCTCTATCTATATCTGTATCTATATCTATATCTATATATCTGTATCTATATCTGTATCTGTATCTATATCTATCTATATCTGTATCTATATCTATATCTGTATTTTTATCTATATCTATGTCTATATCTATATCTATATATCTGTATCTATATCTATATCTATATCTGTATCTATATCTATATCTGTATCTATATCTATATCTTTATCTCTATCTATATCTGTATCTGTATCTATATCTATATCTATATATCTGTATCTATATCTGTATCTGTATCTATATCTATCTATATCTGTATCTATATCTATATCTATATCTGTATTTATATCTATATCTATGTCTATATCTATATCTATATATCTGTATCTATATCTATATCTATATCTGTATCTATATCTATATCTGTATCTATGTCTGTATCTGTATCTATGTCTGTATCTATATCTATATCTATATATCTGTATCTATATCTATATCTATATCTGTATCTATATCTATATCTGTATCTATGTCTGTATCTGTATCTATGTCTGTATCTATATCTATATCTATATATCTGTATCTATATCTATATCTGTATCTATATCTATGTCTGTATCTATGTCTGTATCTGTATCTATGTCTGTATCTATATCTATATTTATATTTATATCTATATATCTGTATCTATATCTATATTTATCTATATATGCATATCTATCTATCTATATAAAAACAACAAATTTGATATTGCATAATCATGTATCCAGTGTGTGTCCTACAGAATTACTTAGATTAATTTTAAATCCTTTACCCAGCACAGAGAATTCAAGCTATTTAAGAAGTGGGAAATAATATTGATGTTGCAAACATTGCTCAAACTATTTCTTCAAATTCAATCTCTCAATTGACTCTGTAAAAATAATATGATTCTACAGGGTGTTTCAAAACAACACCGACAACGTTTGGGAGGTGATTCCTGACCCCAAGGTAGGACTAAAAGTATAGACCAACTTGGGTGCATAAATGCTTCCTTTCGGAGTTATAGGCTGCCGAAAACATGAAAAAATGGACTTTAAAGGTCCATAGCTCAAACACTATGGAATCTACCGTAGTTGGGTCAAGACTACACTTAGGAACTAATATATCCGCTGTCAAAAAATACGTGTTTCAGAATCCTAAGGTGCTCTCGCAACAATTTTTATAGATGGAATTTGGCTACGGGCATATAATTTGAAGTACTTACCAACTACCTCTATAAAAATTGTTGCGGATGTACCGCAGGATTCTGAAACGTGGATATTTGGATAGGGCACATGCTAGTTCCAAAGTGAAGTCTTGAACCGACTACGTTAGGTCCCATAGTTTAGGAGCTATGGAACTTTAAAGTTCATTTGTTCATGTTTTCGGCAGCCTATAACTCCGAAAGGAAGCATTTGTGCACTCAGGTTGGTCTATACTTGTTGTCTTATCTTGGTGTCAGGAATCACCTCCAAAACGTTGTCGGTGTTGTTTTGAAACACACTGTATATCCGTTAATAATGCAATTTGAAACTGGTATAAAAGACTAATTAGCGACGAAAAGTTAACTAAGCTGATTTCTCGTGTATTTACAATATTTATTAACTTGTAAAATAAGGATACGATAATATTTTTATGATACATTAAAATTCAAGCATTATGAAAATATTTGAGCGGTCGTTAGTAAACAAATGAGAATTCATTCAACCATTTATTTTCAGCTATCTGTTTAACATCGCAAACACATGTGATCATCAAAATCACATGTGATCGAGTCCTGCTATATCTATCCATGACGAAGACGTGTTTGCTAACCATATACTTACAAGAAAGTTCCAATATATGTGGAAATTCCTCAAAGATAGCGGGGACCGAATTTACTGCCCCTCCCTCCCAAGTGTTCTTCACCTTAAGCCCACTTACATGGTTTGATAATTAACTATTCTCCACTCATTGCAATTTTATCGTTATTTATTTGAATTACAAGTGTAACACTTACATCTTAGTCTGTGGCTTCACATGGTTGCTTTCATAATAACATTTCAGAGATAATTTAAAATGTGCTTCAAGAATTCCTTCTTGAAAAGAAAAAAAGAAAAAGTCTAACATACATAACATATTAAATTTTGAAAAGCTAAAGTGTATTAAGACACTATTTTATTTTTTATTCTTAATAATTTATATACGAACGTCGTGAAGAAAATACTGTCCTTCGTTGAAAGCCTATTGCGACGCTATGTCGCCCTTGAAACTATATGAGTCAGTTTTTCTCCCGCCACTAATAGATCTTTCCTCCTACGCCCACGTTCATCGTATAGAGCACGCTAAACCAGCCCAGAGCTAAAGAGCTCGACCCTCCCGTCCACCTCCTCTCCTCTATAAGCTTATGTCCTATTTTGCCTGCCGACCTCAAGAGATAGCTAGAAAATACTTTTTTCCCGTCACGTTAAAAGTGTGATTACCTTATACGTAGGACAGGCGTTTAAAAGACTTTCTCTGAGTCAGGTTAACCTGAACACCAGAACACGTGAACAGATTGAAACATCAACCATCGTGATTTACGCAATGTTGCCAAATCTCTCATGGACATTAAGTATGCAGCCTCCACATTAAAATAATTAAAACTTTTATTCGATCACTCCTCATTCCTATACAGGAATAAATGTCCATAGTTACTTTTAAGTTAATTATTATTTTTCGAATTAATTCGGAAGTCACGTGACTTTGTGACAACATTACAGAGCCGCCCCTGGTACGGAGTATTATAGAAGGGCTACCTGTTCTGTGTCGATAGGTATAGGAACAAAAGTTGTGACAGATAGCAAAAAACGGTTTTCAGAAGAATAGGTCCAGACACCATCTTTATTCCTTTATTCAAACCGGAAGTGGTAGAAATCTACCCTTTCCGGCTTTAATTTTAAATGCAATAGAGCGAAAATCGTAAAAATTAACGAGAAGCATGTTCTTTTACGGAAGAGTAGTTTTTATCTGCCTTTATCTCTTTACTGAGACCGGAAATGGTTCAAACCCATTGTAACTTCCGGTTTCAGTCTTGATCCTTATAGAGGAAAAGCAAATAAACAGCGAGAAATTGTTTTTAAATGAAAATTTGAGATTCTTATAATTTAGGATTCTTAGAGTTGGATTCCTTTTCATTTATCTCTCTATTTCAACTGAGAAGGTAGAAAACTATCAATTTCGGTTTTAAATTTAATTGCAATAGAGCACAAACAGTTAACCCTGCTGGATTTTTGTTATTGTTCAGTCGTACATGCTTTGCGAAACAGGGCACATGCATTTTAAGAAGGAGCTCGTCAAGTTTGTGAGGGTTATGACGTCATTTGTTTGGCCTTCAAGAGTAGGGTGGATCGAAAAAAATCAAAAGTTGTAAAATTAAATAGCACTAGGTGTCAAAAGTTGTGTATTGACTAGTATAACATTCGTGAATTTTTTCATAATTTTTGCAATTCATTCCCCGCAAGAGCCTCAAAATTTTGCATTTTTTTGAAAATTTATTTATTTATTTATTTATTTATTTTTTGTAAATATTGACATTTTTTAAAGCTGCCCAATGAAATCGAACTAGGTGTCAAAAGTTGGATAATGACTAGATTGACTACACCATTCATGATTTTAAAAATAATTTGCATCTTCATTCCCCGCAAGGGCCTGAAATTTTGCAGTTTTTATGGTAAATTTCGAAAGTCCACTTAAAATATTAGAAAAAAAAAAGTTTTAAAATCCGTCAAATCATTTCACACTTGCTTAAAGAGTTGTCTTCACTACCATAACACCTATGGTTTTGATATATTTTTTTTGCTTTATCTTATTACCTGCAGAGGCCTTAAAATTTTGGAATTTATACAGTAAAAATCTCAAAATTCGTTGAAGACACGGACAATTTTCAAGCATTGTCTAATAATATCCTATTAGATTTCAAGCCTTGTGTGTGACTAGCATAATTTCAATAATTAAAAAAAAATACTTTTCCTTCATCTTCGTTACCTCCAACAAGTTTTAAAATGCAGTTTTATATAATATCTAAAAATACGTTGAGCATAATATTAAGATACATTATGTAAATTTAATAATTTTGCATTGAAATTATTTTTGACATGCGCCTCTTTGCTGGTTCCCAAAAACACCCAAAACTCAGCACGATGAGGTGGCTGCATATAGAGTTCCGTCCATCCTCCCATCCCATCCACCCTACCTTTGAAAATTACCTCTTTAACTCGTTGGTTTGTACTCAGATTTTGTTTCGAATGTGGGCATACTTGACATATCCAAAAGTCTTGCTCTGATAAGTCCATCTCGAGCTAAGACACCACACACACCAGACGAAGCTTCGGTGATAGTTTCAACGCACCTCTTGACTGCTTAGTTATGACATGGCAAGTGGGAAACAGGCGGAAGGACAAATGAACCTTCTGTTACACATTTCTGTAGATCCTCCTCCGACAAATGGCTCATCAGAGTTGACCCGGTTACTTCGCGTTCCTGCCAGTTAATTAGGTCAATGTAAGCCTGAGCACTAAAATGGATTGCAGTAATACTGAACTTGCGTACAGGAGGTATTTGGTTTGAACTTTTGGCCTTGCCTCAAGGATTCTACGCATAACTAGTACTCGAATATGCTTCGATCATCGGTGAGCATAGATACCAGTAAATTCTCTAGATATGCGAAGAAACCATTGGCTGAATTGTCTTATCTACAATGAGCTCCAGTTCATTGCTTATGTATCGTGAGAAGGCTATCGTATGATATAAGTTCACAGGAGCATCCTTGATAGTACGGTTACATTTAATGTAAAGTCATATCAGAGCATACACTTTCATGATGAATGTATCGAGCTTCTTCAAATTCGAAGATCTGTCAGTAGTTCTTACGTACACTCTAAGCACTACGTTAGTAGTAGTGGTCCATCTTGCATGGGATAATTTTCCAGGATTTCTTGATACAAGATGATGAACAATCACAAGCAGAGATTGCTTTGCAAATATCCCATACATATTTTTGGTCTGTGTTACGGTTTGACGTCTTTTTCTTCCATGGCCGGGAAAGTTCCTTCATTCGCTTCAAAAATAACAACTTGTAAATCCTCACAATTTGTTAAACTTCTTCCTATAGTTCCCGAGAACTTTTGAGGGCCCACTGTTGCGCCATCTAAATACTGTAGAATATGCCTTAGAATGCACCATAAAAACTGCAAAGTTCTAGATCCTTGCGGAGAATGAAGATGCAAATTATTTTTTAAAAAATCATGGATGGTATAGTCAATCTAGTCATTATGCAACTTTTGTCACCTAGTTCGATTTCATTGGACAGTTTTTAAAAAAAATCAATATATTTTTTAAAAAAATCAAATTTTCATAAAAATTGTCAAATTTTAAGGCCCTTGCAAAATTTTAAGGAACGAAGATGAATTACAAAAATTATGAAAAAATTCACGAATTTTGGACTAGTCAATACACAACTTTTGACACCTAGTGCTATTTAATAGGACAACTTTTGATTTTTTTTTTCGATCCACGCTATTCAAGAGTATAACGCAAAAGGATTATTTTGTTCTGTCGCAAATGCTATGTAAAAGGTTTTAAGAGATCCAAGAACACATCAAATACAGTATATGTCGTCGACATGACCATCGGACTGAGTATTTTTAAATGATTTTGAGATTTGTACATTAATATAGAGCCGGTCCAGACCGGTCTAAACTTTTGAAAAAGGGATTCCTTCAGAAAAAAATCCCAATTTTCCTTGAATTTCTCTTTTTAGGTATATAATACGGACATCCAAATGATACCGTCTGGAAGGTTGCTGTACTCTGAAGAGAGTGAGGTACGAACCATGATCCTAGGATAAATAGCAATGATGTGATAGCTGCTTTACTAAAATTTACCTTAAAAATCCCAAAAAGGGTTAGAGATAGAGATGCAAAAAAGCCGGCTTTTTTGAATCGATGTTTTTTTTTCACATAAAAAGCCGGATTTTTTGGGGAAAAAACGAGAATTTTGGCCTTTTTTGATTTTCATGATTTTTCCATTTAAATAGCTTTCTTATAGTATATCCTATAGTTAGTTAAGAATTCCATGACCTAAATGCCATATTTCGCTCTGAAATTCACCATCAAGATGGATGGAGCACATGTTTTACGAATTAAAGCTAGCATGAAGAATGTAGTATTTGAGTGCAATTTTAGAGGCTATTTAACTTTATTTTAACTTTTGAGTTATCGACATTTTTTCTTCTCTTGATCATTTAAGCTTGTCATCCGTGTTTCATTTCTAAGAGCTTAGTACTCTAGCTTCTAGCGCAAAAGTTAAACTTACGTTTTTCTATATATTCGTCAAAGCGTACGTTTTTCAATATATCCGTCAAACCGTACTTCCACATTTGTGTTATACTGTAGCTGTGCAATGATTTAGCAGTAATTTTCCGGATACAATCTTTATACCAATTTATACAAATAATCAGTAGCGGATTTAGAAAAAGTACTTTGGGAGGGGTTTCCCTGATTGTTTCGTTTTCTAAAAAGTCCTAATTTTATTTGGGATGTGCTTGAAGTTTATGAGTACAGGCATAACTAATATTTCGTTTCGTTTACATGTTTAGCAATAATCTTCCGGATACAACCTTGAAGATCATTTTATACTAAGAATCAGTGGCGGATTTAGAAAAGTATCTTGGGAGAGGTTTTTCTTACTAATGTTTAGTTTTTCTAAATATTCGTAATTTTTATTTGACGGGAGCTTAAAGTTTATGAGTAAAGGCATAACTAATAGATATTTCGTTTCTTTTAGACATTCCGTAACTTTGGGGAACAGGCTTCAGTCCGAAAGACCGCCCCCTAACCTTCGCAAAACCGTCATTGCTGGTAATTAGTAATAATAACGATTTAAAAACAATAAGAAAGGAAGTCGCCCAACTCACAGTATACGCACTATTTCTACTTCACAGATGGAATGAAGAAATGCTTTATCAAAATAGTCAAATGCTGGGTTGAATCCCGAACTTCCCGATAGAAGCGCAAAAGCTAACCACTCAATTACGTTTGTTGTGCAGTTGTATTTAGCTTAAATACAGTGGAGTCTCTTTAATTCGAAGTCCAAGGGGAAAAGAAATAATTCGAATTAACCAAAAACTCTCATTTTAAAGTAAAATCAAGGGAACAAAATAACTGTACTGTATATGAAAAACTAATTAACATGCAATGCACCTTATCTATTTAATATAAAGCACCACATTTTCGTAAGGAATTAGAATAGGCGCCGCGATTCGGCATTGTGTATAATGCACGCCAATAGATCACAAACGAATCTTCTTATTTTTTTGTCACTGTTTTAGTTGTTAAAAAGAATTGCACAAATATCTTGTTCTTGCAAGTCATTTGCTAGTGGAAGACAGGGTTCAAGATCATTGACATTTCTACAGAAGGGATGGACACTTCCAGGTTATTGACAAGGTGGAGAGATGCGTATATCAACTATCTTCTACCGGATTCTCTATAACGGGAGGGAGTCTAGCTGAGATGGTATCAACAAAATTGCTTTTTCCCATGGTCGCTTCTGGATAAGATAACAGATAAATAAAAACCAGTTGAAATTTGTCGAACACTGCAAATTTTTCCACTCAAAATACTTCGAATTATCCAAACAGGAGGTTCAAATGTTCGATTTACCTACGATTTTTTACCATTGTTTTTAATACAGTTTTCAAGGGGAATAAGCTTTTGTTCGAATTATCGAAGTTCGAATTAAAAAGATTCCGCTGTATATTCCGTAGTCCGGGAAGGGAGTTCCGTAATGATATGTTGAATCCCTCTTGTTAAAAATTCAGAAAAGTTGAGAATTGGGTAAACCTTGCTGGTGATTATATAAAACTTAACTGTAGAATTTCAAGAATATACAGAAACAAAAACTCTAGATGTGCAGCCTTTAAGTGTATCATATAAATCTAAGTATTTCTCTTATGTTTTATTTTAATTTTATTTTGGTTCAAAAAGAGGGTATGGAATATTTTGAAGTAAAAATACTACATACAATTTTGCTAGTTATTTGTCTATTTTGTTTTTAAAGGAGTGTGTACTTTTAGGGTTGGCTCGTTTACACCAGATTTTTTTTAATAACTGGTTTAAACCAAAAAAAAGAAAAGAAAAGAAAAAGAAATAAAAACTAAAAATGCGAATCGTGTGAACTCATGGTGACGTTTGCACATATCAAACCATCTGCATTAGTTTCATATCTTTTCACCTTTTGATCAAGGTGTCCCATGTTCAATTCTCGGTCGAACCACAACCCTTCTTTCATGCGTAAACCAAGTAGCGGTTCGGATGTCACTTTAAGCGAAAGTCTTCTCCTTGATAACCTCGGTATTACCTAAGGATGTTAAGCCTAAACATACGAATCGAAACCAAATTGTATATTTCTGCATGCCTGAATGCCTGTTGTTTTATAAAGAAGCCAAGTTTGCTTAAATATATTGATAGAAATTGGCAAAATTTATCGATTGCCTACGTAGCTTCCAACATTAGCTTGGATTGGACTTTCAATGATATGCACACTCATGTCCAAAATTATTGTCGCATGTCTATAAATATGTTGTTTTAGGAATATAATTTGATAACGAAATCGCCCGGTATTTCTTATAATGCTTGTATGTGTATACTGAGCAAAGACATGTATGTGGCAAATTTCATGTCAAAAGAGCAGTAAGTAATAACAATAAAACGAAAATAAAACTTTCTTCTCCATTTAGCAAAATTTTGTTTTATTCATTCTAATTTTCGTATTTATAATTCTTTCCCTATGAAATTTACCACAAATATACATTTCCCGATTATACACATAATATCAGTATTAAAAGTACCCTGAAAAATCTTTATCAAATTATATTCTTACAAGAAGACAGTTATAGATATGCGACAATCATTTTGGACATGAGTGTACTAATTTAATACCTCAGTTTTAGCGTACTGATTATGATATGTTGACCTTTAAATTTTACATGCAAAGCAATAACAGGATTTTCCCGTTATTGTTTTACATTTAAAGTAATCACGGGATTATCCCCGATGGCTAGGGCGGGAGGTTCTCAATTTAAGAAATTTACTGACTGGACTTCTTTAAGCTTATGGGACCTATTCCAGCATAACCCCGTTGTTGCATAATAACACCAAGGCGAACCAAACTTATTTCTGTGAATATGTAATATAAACACATAAAGCAAAATATCTAAATAAAAAAAAACTTGATTTAAACCCAAAAAACCTGGTTTAAATTCCCCCCCCCAAAAAAAACGGGTTTTTGGCATTTTCAAAAACAACCATAGTTCTTGCCAACCCTGCTTACTTTTGTATATAGGAGGTTAAAAAATTCTTATTATATATATTGGTTATTCCTTTGGAATTCATAATGTAAATATGTTGAAGTAAAATTGTTTGAAATATCTTTTCGAAATTCATGGTTTATTTTCGAGGTTTTATATTATTATCGACATCAGCCACTAATTAAATGACTTTGTGTGTTATAGAGAAGCGAAACAAAATCTTCTTTATCAATTTAAAGCAGAATTTTGAAAAAAGCCGAAAATTTTCCAAGCAAAAAAGCGAAGCAGAAAAAAACAGAGTTTTTTTTCCAAAAAAGCCGTTTTTTTTCCGAGCCCTTGCATCTCTAGTTAGAGAGTGAGATTTTTTTTTAAATATATCGATTCGAGAACTCAAGAATAGATTCCTACTCTTCCCTTACTCATCTACTAAATGTGGACGTGGTTAAAATCTAATGTTACTTCCGGTTTTGCTATTACTGATTATCATACGTTAAAGAGGTGATAAATAACGATAGACAGTTTTCTTATATGAATCATAAAAATATGTTAAATCTCAGCTCTACACAAGAAGTACCATAATTGTATTCAATAGCATTTCCACTTTGAATCTTCGTCACTGTGAGGGAAGGATCGTAAGAGACAGAATGAAGATTCACCGTTCCAAGGACAGGTACTATCCAGCAGCGTCAATCACATTTTGCCAGAGGGAGCGAGATGCTTCATTGACGTAAGAATTTAACGTTTTTTTTTCTTTATTACTATATTAGTATATAATCGATTAAAAAGTATAGAGTTCTGGAACTCATGAATGGGAACTGCTCCCTCTGCTCTCCCTATGTTACGCCCATGACACCATCTCTACTGTTAATCCTCTACTGAAGCCAGAAGTGGTAGAAGTTTACAAGTTCATCTTTGAATATTATCCGCATGGAGCAAAAACGGTGATAGATAGCGAAATTTGTTTTATTTCATCTATCAAGAGTCGCAAGAGTAGGTTCTGTTTCTGCTTCAATCCCTCCATTTAAATAGGAAGTAATTGAAATCAGACGCTTTGGGTCTTTTCACTGGATTTTCATAGAGCAAAAACTGTTACAGAGAACAAGGAACTTATTCTAACGTAAAACCCAAAAGAAAGTTACATCTTCCTCCTAATCCGAAAAAATGGAAGATAAATTTGTCACTTCGGTTGGAAACACGGTGACTCAGTGTTAGAGCGCTTATCTCTGGTGCATGGGTCTCTGATTCGATCCCCGGTCAAGAAAGTTTGTGGTGAAGAACATCGTGTTCATAGGTTTTTTCTTGGAGTACTCCCTTTCCTCCCACATTCTCATTCTATCAATTATTTCATCATCATTCACTTGTCTTAATCATCTTCTCTCTTAACCTAAAAAAGAGTAATCGTGGGACGTTAAGCTGAAAGATCAATTCAGGTCTCAACAGAATATCTACCAAAATTTCCCTCACTGCTTTATAATAGGGTTTGTACTTGTAGACTCTTGCGTAGTCTCTTAACAAAAATAATGGATTTCTAAACTGTCAATCAGAGAAATATTAACACCATTACACTAACCAGAGGCGGAAACAGGACGGACTTCTAGGGGAGTAATGGGTTGTAATACTGCTACTTAGAGCTACTTTTAAGAGTTCCAAACTCCGGGATGGGTTTTATTTATATATAAAATTAAAAAACTTTCCTCTTCTGGGGGGGGGGAGCGATCACCCCGATCGCCCTCCTGTCGCCAGATGGGCTTTTGGAACATGTTGGCCTTGCTTCGATTTTCAGGGAAGAGTATTAAAATTTGAACCCACTAAGTTGCTTTGCATTCTATCTTAAACTTTTGTTCCATGTTTCATATAGCCTCGGTGCTGTAAAAGAGCGCTAAGTTTCAACGAATTAACTAATAGTCTTCTCTCGCTTAATTAAATTTAGCAGGTAATTAACGTTTTCAATAGTGTATAAAATGTGTAAATTCAAATTGAGTGTACCATGGTCAGTTAATTAGAATGAAATATGGTGCAAAATGGAATTTCAAAGTCTTTAGGGTTGATTGAGAAAATTCATATGAGCTTAAATCTTAAATTAGTGTTGCTAGGATTACAAAAAAGATCAAAACAAAATCTATCTGAAATAGTAACTTGAGTGCTTATTCTTTGGTTGTTTATTAACTGTGAGTGTTCTATTTTTATCGAAGGGCTCCATGCCCTAGTGTTGCTGACTGAGAGGCCACTGTTACATAATGGCTGTTCCATCGACATTCCATCTATCGCTTATTTCCGCATGCTTTGCTTTGCTATCATGTTAACCCCCCAATAACCTCTCTTCTTCTTCTTCGCTTTCTTGTTTAATTAAATCTCGTTGCCAACATCTCTCTCTCTCTCTTTCTCTTTCATTCTCCGAGAATGCAGCAGCTCTTACAAGGAAGTCTTACAAGTGTTGCCAACTGATATATTTTTATACCACTTCAACCTGCAATGAATCATAAATGTTACGCATTTTAAACGGAATATTCTCAAACTATTTATTGCTTTTATCTTGTTGTTAAGCCTCGCTGAGTGTGATGATCGTTGTTTCTTTCACAAAATACGCCGTGGGGGAGGGGGACACTCTAAAACTACGCATTAACAAAGTCTACAGCTACTTGTCTTACATTTTTCTGAAGTACAGGCATCAAGACGTTCAATTGCCACTTATCCAAGGGCGCGCATCAGGGGAAGACAAGGTGGGGCGCTTGCCCCCTTAAGCGGAAATCGTACTTGGGAACATCGAAAGCCCAATAGAATTTTTACAGTAGTTATAGCAAAATTTGAAACTATATTTGAAACCTCGCTTATATCCCCCCCCCTTTGAAAACCACAACATGGGCGCCCTTGCACTTATCTGTTCAAAGTTGGCAGTTACAAACACAAGGTACTACCTAATCTCTAAATATTAAAAAATCCCCCGCACGAGTTTTAGAACACTTGTAAACTAGCAATATTAAAATGTTTATTTATTTAGTTATTTCTTGTAGCTATTCCGAAACTATTTATCTCCTTCTGTTGGTACTATTCTAGTACATATTGACCTTATATCCTTGGGGTGCACTGCACCCCAAAAAACATGCCTAAAAGAAACACTGGTGATAATCAGGGCCAGATTAAGAGAGGGGCTCAGGGGAGCTATAGCCCCAAGCCTCCAAGTTGACAGGAGCTTCTACTCTGATCAAAATCTCAACTGGCTATCTAAAAAGAATCGTGAATATACGATCATCATCATAAAATAAAATATGACCAAAAATGTGAAACATATTCCCTTAACTTTCCTACTGTACTTTCACAGAAATGTACTGTATTAGGTGAAGTAAGCAGGGCCCAAGGGCGGCCATGTTGTGGTTTCCAAGGGGGGGGCAAGTATAAGCGACATTTCAAATATAGTTTCTAATTTTACTGTAACTATTCTAAAAATTCAATTAAGTTTTCGATATTCCGAAGTACAATTTCTTCTAGGGGGCGAGCGCCCCACCTTGCCCCCTAATGGGCGCCCTTGGCAGAGCTCACATTTCTTCTAGCTTTGGGCCTGCAGATGGGTTAATCCAGCCCTGGTGATGACTATCGAACTAGAGACGAATTGAGGACCATCTTCAATTATATATATACATATATATATTCCTTAACGTTCTTGCTTTTTAATCGGAAAGACGTAGGTTCGAATTCAGTGACTGATCATCCTGCTAAAAATGTATCCGTGGTTTTCTTTCTGTTTTATCAGGCAAATACTAAGATGACATTTTAAAATCCAAATCCTGGCAGACTTTATTTCCAATTGCTGCTGATTAATATTGATAATTGGTTTCAATGTAAAATAGACCTTGCAGATGTATATGGATATGGATGTTATAAATACGAGGAAAAGTCAGGAAGTAAATTGCAACTACAGCAAAGGAATTAAAAAGAAGAAAGATGAAGAAAACCAAGAAATACTTATTTACATACAGGGCCGTGCTGTGGGGGGCTAGCGGGGCAACGGCCCCGGGCGCCGAAGTAAGGGGGCGAAAATTCAATAGAAAAAAAGATAGGAAAAATTGCTTGGAATATATGTACGGGGAAGCCGTCGTATACTTTCGCCCCGAGTGCTTATTTTCCACGGCACGGTCCTGCTTACATGTCAACTTGTTTTATTTTTCCACATAACCTCCATCTACAGTACACTGACACGCTTGTCTCGTCGAAGTAATGAGAGACCTAATAGGCCTATCTGCTGTGTAGAAGTCCGTACACGTTGTTGTCTGAACCCCATCTTCAATTCCATTTTTGCAGGACCCGTGAAACGTTTACCACTAAGATCTGATGTCAGGGAGCTAAACAGATGAAACTGACTCAGGGCGGCTAGATCTGGCTGTAGGATAACCAATGACGTTTCCTTTTGAATTGCTTCAGATGCTTCAGATGTTTCTGAGTTGCTCGAGCGACATAAAGGCTAAAACAACACGCATAGGTTCAGAGTGTCAGACTTTATCGGCAAATGCCAACCCGAAATTAGAACAAAACATCACAGCACAACCCAATACTCACACTATTTCCTCGATTCTGGAAATAGGCAAATAGCACCACGTTGTTTTGATTCCAGAACACGCTACCATTAAGTTTTTCTAGCAGATGGCACAAACTTGATTTTTTCGCTAGTGGTGAAGAAGGCTGTTTCCATTGCATTAAGGTTCGCTTCGTTTCAGATAGGAAATGATGCACTCACGTTTTCTTCGGCTCTAACGGTCCTATTAAACATGCCTTCTCTCTGTCTGTCTTTTTTATTTTTTATTATTTTTTTAAATGCTAACAAAGACTATCCGTTGAATGGTGTTGAGTTCTTAAATAAAATATCAGAACTCACCGTGCATCCACTTTTCGGAAATTCAACTTCTTGCACACCGCGCTCCAGACTGGTCCATGTGATCGCCCAGGCCCAATTGCAGATCTAATACGGACAATCAATTCAATACACGCCTGCCTTCGCTATCTGCTTGTGTTTCCTCTGTCGCTCTCTCCACTGGGCGCCCAGATTGTTCTTCTTCACTACATTTTACATATCCTGCAGTGAATTTCGCGACCCAGTTGCGTACTGTTAGCCACTACATACCTCCCCAATCCCCATACACGGATAGCACGGGTTGCCTTCGCAGGAAGACCTTTCGTCTCAAAGATAGCAGTACAGCTTGCTGTTCCCCTAACGTAGATTCTTCCAGCATGGTAGTTCACACTGTTCTGCTCAATGCTTTGAGACGTTGCTCAAAGTCGAAGTGTAAGAGGATGGTGTTACCAACTGTTAAGAAAAGTTTTTCAATCTCATACAACGTTTTGTTACCTTTTTAATGACGATTTTATATATACGCTGTTTAGAAAGCATTTAAGAGCACCTCATATACATAACTCAATTTGGATGTGTATATGTAGAAGGCATGCTGATCTTAGTTTGAAAGTTCCAGCCCACCGACAAACGTAGATTGCGGGCTGTTAGTAATGTGTATTAAAGCCTTCCGCAAGTATCCGAAGGTCGACTCATTTTACACGAAGAGTGTCGTTGTATGTGCGAATATGTTCTCTGTATCTACAATCCTAGAACGATGTAAGGGAAAACCTATTATGTAGTTAAGTGGCTCTGCACTGCTGCTGCGAAAAGTTTGGTATTCATCCTGGAGAATTGCAGATTCATCTCAGGTTGCACTCACTTAGGACGGCAAGGCGGTCAATTTAAAAGGCTTTGGCTCACTTTACATCTACCTAGAGTGACAGGGGAGACAATTTAAAAGGCTTCAGTTCATTTTTCACCCATCTAGGATGGCCTATACATTAGGGATGGCCAAAAATTTTCGGATCCGGATATCCCGGACCCAATGAGATCTTGCCGGATCCGGACCTAGATCCGGATCTCGGATCCGAACTTCATATCCGGATCTCGGATCCGGATCCGACATTTGGATCTCGGAACTGAGTTCGGATCTCGGATCCGAAATTCGAATCTCAGATCTTGATTCGTATCCAAACCTACATCTGAAATTGTGATGATAAATTGAATATCTAAAATTCGTCAAAACTTTTTTCGGATTCACTAATATAGTAGGTTGCTGTGTTTTTAAATGTTTCTATAACACGTTTGTGCTACCTTTGTTCTTTATTTTATTTTAACCTTGGAATATTTACATGTTGCACTTTCTGTCGAAGTTTCTTTAGTAAAATGTTTCCAAGTTTGACTTCTTCCCATTTCAGAGTGTAGTGGACAGTCTGAAAACTGATGTAAAGGGTAACGAATTCTTCTGTTTAGCTCCGCTTCAAAACTTAATAGTAGCTTCACATTGAAAATATTTATTTTATTCTTAGAAAAAAAAAACTTTCTTCTTTTTTCATATACAAATGAAATATCTTTTAGATAAGGCCCTTCTAATCGCAGGAATACTAGACAAAACAAACTCTTTATTAATTGTAGTTTCTGACTCACTAGAGTCCAACCATCAACAAATGTAATAATGAATATCTTTCACTTCGAAGGTACAATATATATATATATATATATATATATATATATATATATATAGTGGTTGGCGTGGCACAACAGTAGATTTTTAAATATACACACGAGAATTTCAGGAGAGCGATATGGTTTTGTATTATTATTATTATTATTACTATTATTATTATTATTATTATTATTATTATTATTGTTATTATTATTATTATTATTATTATTATTATTATTATTATTATTATTATTATTATTATTATTATTATTATTATTATTATTATTATTATTAAAAGTGTTCGTTGCATGACTTTATCACCAAACTTATGGCTTGCTCTTCTGAGTTCGGAGTTTGTTGAAGGAGTAAATAAAAAAAGAGACTTCTGTTATTTTTTCTTCACCCTCCAGGTTTCTTTAATCATGTTACTCTTAGCTTTGAAAATGTTACATAAGGAGTTTTCTTGCTATCTTTAGGTTGCATATAAATCTCTTCATTCCGGAATTATCGGATTTATTTTAACTTTCACATCTCTTCTGATTTACGAATATTTAAATCGCGATTATCCCCTTAAGGTCAATTAATGATATTTTAAATCATTTCGTACCAACTTTATATATGGTTAGTCTTGTTATATGGGAATAATTGAGACCAGAAGCAGTCCAAAAGAATCTTGGCCGACCTTCTGATAAACTACGTCTTTCAGCAAGGTGATTTGTGGCAATCCGATACCCACATGAGGAAATCTTTCCGTTCAAGTAAAAGCTTCCATAAGAATCAGCACCCTAATCGGTGGAATGTGCCTTGCTAATTTTTCCCCAATGTGAAAGTACCTAACTTTATTGTTAAAAATGAAAAGACCTTTATTTCAAACAAGTTGCCAATACAGTTTTCGTATTTGAACACAACACTCATGAAAAGTCATGTTAAAGCGCGACTTACCCCTGAAAAGGTTATTATTATTATTATTATTATTATTATTATTATTATTATTATTATTATTATTATTATTATTATTATTATTTTATTTATTTATTTATTTATTTATTTATTTATTTATTTATTTATTTATTTTTAAGTTTCTCGTGTTCCCGAAAGTACACGCGGAATTAGTGCAGGTTTACAATGGTTACGATCTTGGTACTAGCACATGTTTCGGTTTCCAGATCTCAAATATTTATCTTTCAACCAGATTCTATGTATAAATCCGAAATCTCAAATCTAGATAAGGGGCACCAAAATTGATACTTTATTCTCGGTGCTTATATTGTGATTTACTAAATAATTATTAAGTCTAATTTGAAGTATACATTTGATATTTTGAGCAGACTGAGCAAGATAAATATACGTAAAAACTAGTCAATACTGTTTATGTTTACTTAACTGTCAATGAAATAGGTCTCTTGAGGAATTTTAAATATTCGAGTTTTCTATTCCGGTTTCAAACGTATTCTGGTTTTAGATGTTCCAAGTCCCAGGTGTGTATCTCGGTCCTGGAACCGAGCGGACCTAGATTCGGCATTCGAATTCTCATCCGGATCAAATAAGTTTTTTTTTTTTTTTTTTTTTTTTGTGGCAAGCATTTGATCTTTAAAGTAGAATGGAGACAAATAGACTTGTCAATATTCGTCTTAATTTTCTGTTTTCTTCTTCACTGTCAGGACTTCGTGAAATTACTTTCGGCGAATTTTAGATACTCAAGTTTATCACAATGTGTGTGGAATGTGGGTTTGGATAAGAATCAAGATCTGAGATCCGGATTTCGGACCCAGATCCGAGATTAGAATTTCGGATCCAGATCCGAGATTAGAATTTCGGATCCAGATCCGAGATTCGAGATCCGGATATCCGGATGCGTCCAGATCCGGATCTGGCCATCCCTACTATACATCTGTTGTTCCACTCAACAGAAAACTGCAGTACCGGTAATCAATGAGCATCTCTTTTTTCACAAATGCCACGACATTTTACTCACAATGCCGTGATCTTGACCCATTATAGTGCCGAAGTGTTCAGTATATCCTGCCTCCACTAAGGATCGAACCGATCCCTTCTAGATGACAGGAAAACGGCTTACTGATTACGCTATCACGTCTCTTTATTTACTATGAACATGAATATTAGTATTTGGATAGTAACGACGAAAGAAAGTGCTAGAAAACATTTACTTTATGTCCTTAGTGAACAATTAGTTGTGCTTGCCCACTTCGTTCTGTATGAAGTGAAGTTCAGTTGGATAATCACATAATTTGGATTCACGAATTATGAGCGGTCAAATTTTGAGTCATATTTTTCAGAAGTAAAAAGCATCCACCGAACTCAGTCTATCAGGATCAACTTTGCATCGTAGTAGGTGTTCTCCTATTATACAACCCTATAAACTAGTATAACGTGCAGGCTTTCGGTTCCTAAATTATATACAAAGTTCGAAATCAATTAAGTGGCCCCGCGTGGCGTAGTTATTGACGTTCTCGTCTTTGGTGCGAGCGGTCCCGGGTTCGATTCCCGGTGGGGACACTCTGTGGGAAAAGTGGAGAAGCTTTTTCAGGCCAGCTATCCTGAGTGAGGTTTTCGTGGGTTTTCCTCATTCGCACCAGGCAAATGCCGAGATGATACTTAACATACAGGTCCCAGGCCGCTTCCTTCCTTCCCCCATCCTTTCTGCTTTCCCCTTCCCGTTCCCCGGATAGTATGATCACCGAATGGCATCATCCCTCATACGTGGCCTTAGATGCTGAAAACCCAGAAATCTAAATCCTAATCCTAATCGAAATTAGTTCATTGTGAATAATAACAACAGCTAGCCTACTGCTTCAATAGCAATCAAAGGACAATTTTTGAACAGAAAAAAAAAATCATGGAAGATGACTATTTTTAACTACGCGTATTTCCCTTGTTGTTGGAATGTAAATACACTTTGCTGACGAATTGTCTCTAAATGACGATAATTCAATAACCAAAGTAAAATGATAAGGAGATTTGTTACCAGACCAAAAATTATAAACATCAATTCTATAATGCTGTCAGACCCGCTGATTCCGTCACTTTTATTTATGGAAATAATTAATCTGATCAAGGTCCTCCATTTTAAATTTGCTTTTACGCCTAACATAGAAACATGAGAATAAAAATTAAATTTTCATATAAATACGCAATTATGTTGTTGTACAACTTTTTTCTTGTGATACATTGGCAACCCTGACTTGGACTATTACTGTTGTAAGACCTGCGTCTGGCGCCTGAGATGCAGCCTTTTTTTGCTCTTTTCAGTAGCTCCATCGATGTTTTATTTTCTAAACACTTATCCGTGGCCATTGGAACCCGTATGCACTTTCAGCACTTGCCACAGCGAACTTGGAACAGCTATTTACGCTGAGATACGCAAGACCTTGAGAAGGTGACAGTCATTACAACTTTTCTGACACTTCCCCCCACTCTGGTCATCATTATGATTACAGTAGGTGTGTCACTTTGATGTGGGTAATTCTTGTATGCTAAGAATAGCTCGTAACAATTCTTTAGCTGATTCACCTTGACCAGAAAGTGGAATTTTAAGTTTTGTAGAACTAAATTGGAATGTCAGGGCGATAATAAATATAATTAGTATCACTGACCCTCAGCACACTTCGTACGCCCTATGTTGGCGAATGGACAGCAGTGGTTGGGAAATGGTCATTACAAAAAGGAAGCTAGAAAATTACGTTGACGCAATGTAGTTTAAAGTGTCTGTTCAAACCAACTATTTCCCGGCATTTATCCCACAGTTTCGACTTTGCACTCCGAATCGCAATTTTACATCTTTCGTAGGGGTTTCGTTGGGTAATTGAGTAGGTTTGCAACGGTGACGATACCAGCTTTATATTTTTTCTCTGAGGGGGTGGTGGTGAGGGGAGCAATAGAGTATCAGAAAATTCTGAAGAAGGCAACTAATTTTTTCTATGATAGTTTTATTGGAGCGAAGCTACTCTTCAGGTTCACTCGACTTACGCGTTTGTTTATCCGGGTACTCTTCCGAGACGCCTGACCCATTCTTAAACCAAATTTGACGGTGATCTGAGAGAGCGCGCTGAGTGTTGTAAAGGGTCGCAAGTCCCGATCGGACATACCATTGAGGAATAATCACCGAAAAACGGGATGTCCATTGACTTAAACCTTAAAGTCACTCGAATTCTCATTGTAAACGATGAAAAATAGAATTTTTAGCATTCGAAACAGGTAGTGATAAGCGCAAGTCTCTTGCACAAGTACCGGCACTACTTGGTTTTTTATAGAATGTAAAAAAGAAGGCGGAAAAATCATTACATTTTTTACTTGAATTTCTTGGCTTCAATAAAAATGCCGCTGGAGTGAATGTGTTCCCAGTAGTTTATGCAATCCATGTGAGTCGATCTGCCCCTGTAGCATATATGTACGTAGCTACAATATGTCGTTTTCTGAATCGGTTTTTTGCGTTTTCTGTAGATATTGCTCGTTTTGAAGCCACACAGGTGTCATCTTGCTCCATGTGAGCTTTTTTGGTGGACAAACACCGTGTGCGTGGATTTTCTACGCGTTTTTTCGTTTCCTCCTACTTTCCTCATTCCACCATTTCAGTAATTTCCCATCATCACCGTCTCCCTTAGCCTTAGTGCATAATCATGGGACGTAATTTCATTTGGGGGAGGGAGGAATAAATTTATTGAAAATGACCGATATTAATGCCGAATCCATAGTTTTCGGGGTCTCTGAGATGAACAGTGATACTTCTGATGCCGTTTAAATCCAGATTTAGCCCTGCAACTTGGGGAGGAGGAGGGGAGAGAACTATAATAATAATCGAAAATGAACGATATCAGAGAGCACTTTAGTACTGACTAACGAAATATTTTATTATTATTATTTTTTAAATTTAACCCAACGAAGTGGGTAAATGATGCTAGTAATCCATATTCACAAGTGAGACTTCAAATAACTTGGAGTTTGATGCCGTTATTTTGTATTTCCAATATAGGTCAAAAGTATTTATATAAATTGAATTTACGCAAAAGACATAGACAGTTGAGTCGTTTTCAGTTTTCACTCAAATTATTCTAAAATATTAAGAGGTTTGATTATAATAATTATTGTTTTAATTTTTTCTCTCTTTTTTGGTCAATACTGCTAAACATATCATCATCATCATCATAGCTATTCTGCCATTATTGACAGGTTACTTGCTGCAACCGCGAAACTTCGATGTATGGTGATCCTCTGCTAATCTTTTCGTCTTGACAAGGGCGCCGATCCTGGGGGTGGGGGCGAAGGGGCCCGTCCCCCCAAAGTTCATATGGGCCCCCGCATTGTATTTATGAATATATAATATCTGGCATAATTTGAATGCAATTTGTCTTAAAATCCTCATATATGTGCCTTCTAGATCTGAATGCCGCCCCCCCCCCAAATTTACAGAGAAATCGGCGTCCTTGCGTCTTGACGTAGCAATTATCTGGTTTAATACCTTCTTTCGACTACAGTCTCATTCGTTCTCTCCCTTTCTTTCCTTCCACCATATTCTCTAGCACGTCCTTCATAATACAGTTCTTCCTCAGTTAATATCCCAACCAGTTCCTCTTTCTCCTCTGAACAATATCTAAAATTCTTTTTTTTTCCCTTACTGCTAATATTTCCAACACCTCATTCGTTTTCCGTTCAACACAGCAAATTCTCTCCTTTTTTTCTCCATGCCCACGTTTCAAAAGCCTGCAATTTTTTTTCATTGCTTTTGCGTAATGTTCATGTTTCTGTCCCATAGAGTACATATTGGAATCAGTAAAACAAAAATCTCAATATTTTGTTGGAGTTTTTTTTAATACAAGGATTAGCTTATTGTGATTGAAAATAAAAATTTGACGTCTTTAGAGTGTAAATGTAATTTTGCAATTCATGGTACAGGGAGTCCATAAAGTCCTGCAGGAAAGTAAAACTCTATAACTTAGAAACTACGTAATGTATTAACAAATACTTTTTGGTGTACTTACAGAAAGGTTCAAAGTTTTGTTTCAGCTAGTTAAGGTTCATCGCCAAACCTCCAGTTGTGCACCATTCACGTCCAAACACTCTTGCAGTCTTTTTGGGAAACCAAGAATTGAGTGTTGGCAGTGCTGGTCTGGAATGTTCAAAATCACATAAGTTATTTTGTTCTTGAGATCATGCAGATTAGCTGGCTTCTGCGAATACACCTTGGTCTTCATGTGTCCCCACAGCCAGTAAGCATAAGGCGACAAATCTGGTGATCTTGCAGGCCAAGGTGTGGGTCCTCTTCGACCAATCCATCTCTCCTTAAATTCTTCTTTAAGAAACTGTCGAACTTGCAGGGCATAGTGCGGCGGTGCCCCATTCTGTTGCATGTGGACCTCATTAAGGATGCATAACCTAGTAAGTTCTGGCAAAAGGAATATCTGTAGCATGTTCAGATAATTGTTACCATTTACCGTCTCTTCCTCGAAGAAAAAAGGACCGATAATGTGGTCCATTGAAACAGCACACCACACATTGACTTTGGGACTACCCCGCTTGTGTTCCTCGAATTCACGTGGATTTTCTACCCCCAAATACGGCCTGTTCACTTTTCCCGACACATGAAATGTGGCTTCATCTGAAAACAGAAATCGAGACAGAAGGTCACCATCTTCTTGTAAACGGGTAAGCATTGACTCACAGAATTCCATTCTCATGTCACAGTCTTCCTTCCTCTATCAGCTTGTGCACAAATTTTAACTTATAGGGCCGGACCTTCAAATTCTTGCGTACAATCTTGTGTAACGTTGACTTCGGTATTCCCAGTTCCAATAACATACGTTTAAGCGACTTCATTGGACTCTTGGCTATGCTGTCCTGCAACGTGTGAATCACAACGTCACTCGTTCCTGGCCTTCCACTGCGTGGTAAATCTGACACACTTCCCGTTTCTTTGAACTTCTCGTACCACCTCTTGATACTTGTTTCTGCTGGGGGTGTTTTCCCATACGTTGTTTGGAACTTTCTCCGCACTGAAACGCAAGATTTTAATTCCACAAACCACAAAACACATTGTGCCTTTCCTTTAATAGACGCCCTCTTAAGTCACGTGATTACCAGCGCAAACGTCATCGAGCATCGTGGCCAGCATCGAGCATTGTGGCCAGAACAAAACTTTAAACTTCCCTTCTTCCAACCCCAAAAATTGATACACTTAAACGTAACGGCTTCTAAGTTATAGAGTTTTACTTTCCTGCAGGACTTTATGGACTCTCTGTATTTCAATAATCTGTACCGTCTTGATTTTCTTTCATGCGTCTCAGGGTAACCTCCCAAGTTTGGGAACCAGTGGAGTGTTGGATCTGTTAAAAAAAAATATAAACAGATTAGTAAACGATGTGATTTATCTTATAAGTAGTGAAGCGTCGGCACCCATTAAGAAAAATAAAGGTCATCACCTATGTTGTACACTATCATCACCTATGTTGCAGTGGCGGCTAATGTTAGTGTTGCAGCGTTGCGCAACGGCCAAAGTATTTCAAGAAAAAAAATATTATTAGCAATAGTAGTAAAGAACAGAAAAAATATTTCCTAATACTCCCATATATACTTGAAATAACATATTTTTTTACTTCTGTAACTGTCCATTTCGTTAATTCGTTTTAAAAAGCGAAAAATAATCCGTCACAGAGTCTCTAATTTATATTGTGTTGCAACGAGCATACAACGACCAGTTTCCTTCAGCGCGGGAATTGGAGCAAATGTTAAGTCTCCTTTCACCTATCTCAGAAGTTAAAGGGTCTGGTCGTTGCAGTGCTTCTGCAACACAGCACGGTTTCCAGTGAATGAGAAGGTTTTTCGCGCTAAATGAGCTTTCTGAATTTTATTTCACTAGCAATTAACAAATGGAATTTGTTTTTATGCATTCATATTTTTAAATTACGGTACTTATACTGAAGCAAATCAACATAATGACAATTTAAAAAAAGTGATAGCAGAAATACAAAATAAGAAAGAAAATATTTAGTAGAGGAGAAAACAAATGAAAGTAGATCCGCATTTACAAGTTAATTCTTAGCTTATATAGATAATGAAGGTTTCTTCTACAGTAATTTGTGAACCAAATATTAATAAGTCAATATGCAGAACCCCCCCCCCTCTGTGGATAGCATTTTAGTATATACATATTTATTTTATAAAATAAGTATATTTTATACTCTTGATAAAACTGTATGGTGGGGAACGCCACATTGAATTTGGGACTAGTTAGCAATGCTCAGAGGCGTAGCCACGAGGGGGGCCACCGGGTCCGGACCTCCCAAAAATTTCGAAATTTGACTAACATTTGTAGACTTTCCTAATGAACTATACTTTTTTAAAAGAGAAACGATTGATGTACGCTAAATATTTTATTTTACACCTCATCATGTACTCTTTCTTTTCTTATAAAAATAATCATTCTATCATTTTTTTCTAAAAATATAGGTGACAGTAATTAAGAATTACTTATCTTTTCGGGTACAGTATAAGACAGGTTCGTTTTTACGTGGACGTATTGGACCTTCCTCAAATACTTTGGACCCCTCCCAGCTAACATGTTGTTGCTATATCTGGCGGGTTTCAAGGTTGCTTTCCAGAACGTTGATAAACATTGTTTCGCCTCATGTGGAAGTATATTGTGTTCATCGTGCATTGCGTAACAACCAAGACGGGTGATTTGGAATGTAGTTTTTTTCTTTTATGCACATGTGTGTGTGTGTGTGTGTGTGTTGATATATGAATAAGGTTGCCAACTTTGTAAAAAAAAAAAAAAAAAAACGGCACTTCCTCAAAATTCTCTATGATATAGGTCTCAGCGTGAAGTATCTCTGTTCGGACCTATCCATGGAAAGGAAATGTACTATCGTGAACGAAAGTGCATTAACACATATATTCTGTATGTCCTTAGTGTCACGTACCCGCCAGGAAGGACAAACAAAAATCTCTTTCTTTGTTATCTTTAAGCATTAAAAACAGCTCAAGATATGGAAATGACTGACAACGACGGAAACCAGTATGGAACCGAATAAAACCTGACCCCGCATGCTAACACCCAACCTTCAAATAAATGACTATTAAAGTGTTTTAGTAACTAGATAAAACGAAAAAACAAAGATAAAATTCCAAATAAAAAGGTGGGTGGCAGCAGCGGGGGCATCTCACACTCACTCTCGCTCTCATCGCCGTTCTCCATAGTGAATCTTCTCGACAAAGTGATTGAAGAGCTGACCTTCCTGGAGTATGGGACTGAAACCTGCAGTGTAAGTCATTTTCTCTATCCTTTCTCTGATTTTATGAGCTGTGGATTTGGATAGCAAAGTCGGTATCCCGTGAGGGGATGACTTACTGTAACTCACTATACTACCTGTATTACAATAGCCAATAAACCAGTTACTGTTTAAATTAAATTAATTCCTTTCAGTAGACAACATTGCCACTTAAGCAGTTTCTGTAATTCTCTCTTTTGAGTATTGAAAAGATAATTTAGAAAGCTGAAACATAGCTCCCCGGCGTAAACTAGATCCTAATTCACAGCTCATACTCACCATAGCAATATCATAATTTTTTTCTATATATTTCTTTTTTTTAATAGTCTGGTTTGTTTTCATGTTTCTTTTTACGTTGCACTATGCCTAACCATCGCCGTTCAAATTTAACTAACCGTTTAACTCCCACCCCCCAACCACCTACTGGCTCTACTCCCTCCTCCCCACCCATCTCAACGTCCCTTCCCATTACTTCCTCACCGACCACGCCCCAATACTCCAACCCTTTCATGATGCAATCCGTTCCACTTGAAATTTTTTCTGCAGCCCCCCATGAAAAAGTTGATCTGTTCTTAACTAATTTTGAACGTCTAGCTGCCATTAATAATTGGTCTGATCAGAAGAAAGCCTCTATCTTTGTTCTCTGTTTGACTGGCCCACCGTTGTACTGGTACGAAACAAACTCATCTTCTCTGTCTTCTCTGTCATGGTCTGACCTCAAAAAACAATTTCTTCAGCACTTCGGCCCGCAGAGGGTACCTCTTTCGGCCATTGAGGTATATCGTTCACGGGTTCAACAACCTGACGAACCGCTCACACACTATATTTACGAAAAGAAGTACCTTGCTGATAAAGCTCTACCGAATCAGCCCTTTAACGATTTCCTTGCAGATACTATCACAGGCATGCTGCCTCAATTCATAATTGAATTTTCACAGCACACCATTACAGATTTTGTTGCACTTGTGAAGGCCGCTACGCTCCGAGAACGCGCGGATCATCTGGCGAAAAAACGCCTCGCGCAACTTTCGCCTCCCCTAGCATCCTCCCCACCTACGTCATCCTATACAGTCTCACCTTCCCCTAATGAAGAATTATTGAACGATTTGGCTACTAAACTTGAAAACCTTCAACTTCAGGTCCATACTCACATTAATTCCCACTCCGCCTCCTCCCCATCACCCGTAGTCGCTTTCGCCCAACCTCCCACCGTGTCACGCTCTCCGCGTTCTACCTCCTCCACACCGAACCGCAGTCGCGATTCTTCCTTTGACTCTCACGATCGCCGTGACCCCTCCCCTCACAATTCCCGCCAAACTAACGCTTTCCGTAAATCTAGACGCGATCGAATCCCGACGCAACCTTGCTCTCACCGCTGCCCCTCCTGTACCCAAACTCCACGATCTCCTTCACCTCACCCCCCAGACTCAACTTGTAAATGTCAGTCCACTGTAACCTGTCCCTCACACCCTACCTCCAACACTGCACCCACACACACAACCAACCCTCACCGCAATCATCAACCCCGTACTTCTAAACGCCCTTTCCAAAGGCGAACCAATCACCGCGCAGTTTCCTTTCAACATCCTTTTATCCCTCCTTTCCCCTTCAACCCATACAGTTCTTATTCCTACGCCCCAGTCGCTCATCCCGGATTCCTTTTTCCAGCCTCGCTTCCCGTGCTCCCTAACACTCAACCTCCATCTGATCCAAAAAACTCCTAACTCCCGCGGGGCGTTGTAGTTCTAACCCCGCGGCCCTCCCTACCCCTCAGGTTCTCGACCTACCAATTATCTATCACCGTGAACTAGCTTTTATATCAGGTTCCACCTACGGACGAACTTATAAATTTTGCCTAGACACCGGAGCTGAGACTTCCCTTTTTCCCGTTGACAAATTGCCTACGGCAGCTAAACGGTTTCCTCTGGACACTACACTGAATGGTATCTCCCACGACCCAGTTCATTTGACGGAAGCTGTTTCTCTAAAAATTTTCTTGGCCGATAAACAATACACACTACTTTTTAGACTAATACCAATTAAAGGCTTTCCAATTATACTTGGAAATGATTTCTTACGAGCTCATAACGCCATCATAGATTACTCGAATAGAACGCTAACAATATCCCACCATGGCTTTCAACCGCGCACCCAACAAAACAGCCTCTCTCAGGCAACACTTTCACCTGCTCTTGTGCAACGTTTTGCACGGCAGCCACAGTACACTTTTGTTGCAGCCCGAACCTGCACAATACCTCCCCGGTCAGCCACCCTTATCCCCTTACACTTTCCTTTCCGTGCACCACATTCTGCATACCGCCTCCATACCCCTATCAATTCATCCCTTAAGGGCTGTTTTACTGTGCACACCGCAGTAAACGGGGAACACCCTCTCTTCCCGGTAGTAAATTTAGCTCCTTATCCCAAGACGCTGACGAAAGGCACTCCTTTAGTTATCGGGTCCGTACTAGCGGACACAGACTCTTCCTTTAATGTTAATACGGTCAGGCAGTTGTACACTCCTACGGAGGCAGACGCACGCCGCAACGTGCAAAAGAGACTTATGGACATTGGTCATTTAATCGACATTTCTAAATTTAAGATTAATCCACATCTCACTCCTGAACAGCAAACAAAATTAAAAGGTGTACTAGCACAACATTCAACTGTTTTTAATTGGGACAAAGATGATTTCACACAGCTTACATCCTTTGAGGCATCCCTTAACATCATTGACAAGTCCCCACATCAGGAACCCCAATTTACCGTGCCTCACCGTCTCCGACCACAAGTTCGAACAGAGATTTTACGTCTTCTAAAACAAGGCGTCTTAGAGCCTAGTGAGTCTGATTATCGTAATAATATTTTAGCAGTCCTTAAACCTCACTCTAAAACTGAGATACGCCTCTGTTTGGATCTACGTAGACTAAACCGGAAATGCCTTCCTCTTTCCGAGCCTATTCAGCCAGTGGCGGACATTATAGATAAACTTTCGGAAGCGAAATTCTTCATTAAGTTAGATTTGACCCAAGGCTATTTTCAGGTCCCACTGAGTAAAGATGACCGCCCTAGTACTGCATTCAGTGTGCGCGATATTGAATTACCACATACTCATCTCCAGCTTCGAGTCCTTCCTCAAGGTCATGTCAATAGCGCCATTACTCTGCAACGTATTTTGCGCTCAATTTTCCAGGACGTTGAACGACGCGCCACCTTCGTTTCGGCAACTATGATATATGATCATATTTCAAACCAAGAGCGTCATTTCAGATTTTGCTTGGGAGGGGGGGCAAAACCCCTCGATACAAGTAAAATTTCGCGTTTTTCACTCATTTACTACTACTCTATTTAAAAAATCTATATAAATCTCAAACTTAGGGGGGGCAAATGCCCCACCCTGTCCCCCGAAACGACGCCTCTGTTCACCGAACTCCTCCACCGAACTTCTTCCCTTTCATAGTCACACATACAGCATTTCTACATACTCACACGCACAAACACATTCACGGATCAGTCATGTATTAGTCGATATGTTATGACATCAATGACAGCCAATGACAAACGTAATGCGTCGTTTTTGAAATTCAATAAACAAAAATAGTACAATTTTCAGTACGCTCTTCATTACTGTTGAACACCAAACACTTTGGTATATAACATGGCTATATTGAAAATCGAAGTAAATTTATTTCAGTTTTTTTTCTCTTTCTAATAGTTCATAATTTTCACATTTTTTAAAAACGTTACGGAGCGTTACAAGCATGTATTTCAAATTTCAAGCCTATATCATAAAACAATGTTTTCCGCAGAAACCTTCCGCTTACAACTCCAACATCAGATTTCTGATTCTTGCCCTTTCTTTTTTTTCAGCTTTTTTACGGCGTTCGTCTTCCTTACACAAGGCATCTGCCCCGTCATGGCCTTACAATACACCGACCTTGTACTCATCGTCTTTACACCGTTAACCATGTTACTTCTTATACTCGCCTTTGGGTTCTGCTGTAAATTGTATTTCACCCGCCGTTTCTATTCCCTGCTGCTCCCCTCCAACTCTCGTCTTCCGACTCCACGAGAACCCCCCACTCACCTTACTTCCTTATCGGCCCCACTTTCATTTCCTCTGGCAGATCCGCTTTTTGAAAATATTGTATAACCGTAATTATACGTAACAATAATAATATACGTAACAATTATACGTAATAATAACCGTAATTTATTATGTATAAAATTTACGTAACATTGGCCTCCTTTATTTCAATTTCTTTTCGACCATCCCCTTTATACCTCTTTTACCTTTCTTCCTGCTACTGTCAACTCCCTCCCGTTCCCCGCTCCACAAACAAAAGAGCAACGAGAGAAAAAGAGAAGCATGAAATATACTAGACTAACATTTTTTTTTCTTTCTCCCTTCTGAGCAACAATTATTTAAAACATTTCTCTATTATGATATTGCGTTTCATCCTGTTCCCTTCCTACCCCTTGCCCGCAACGACCATTCAGTTCCCAAGGCATACTCCAGTGGGGACCGGCGCATGTTCCTGATCCGACATCTGGCGATCCACAACGGCGCATGTTCCTGTTCCGACATCTGGCGATCCACAACGGCGCATGTTCCTGTTCCGACGTCTGGCGATCACCAACGGCGCATGTTCCTGTTCCGACATCTGGCGATCCACACCGGCACCATCTTCTTCGCTCCGGATCCAGATCCCAACTGTTCCTGCTCCGACATCTACTGATCCAGGTGCTTTACCCGCTGGCCAATGGACCACAGCTCCGCCACAACCGAAATCCACCGCCTTCGACTGTGGGGGACTCCAATCTCCACATCTTTCCCAGCATGGCTTTTCTGGAACTCTGGACCATACCACGCCGTCAACAACGCTCTGCTCCATCCCCTCCCTTGATATCCATTTTGCTACCGCCCACGCTCATAAACGTACTTTCAGTGATTCAGTGTATTAGTGATCTCAGTGTTTTTTTTTCTTTTTGTGTGTGTGTGTGTGTGTCAGTGTATATACAGTGGCATTTTTCCTTGTACTCAGGAATGGACCCAGGAATGTACCCAGGAAGGACAAACAAAAATAAAAAAAAAACATTGTGAAATAAAATGTCACGATGACCACGTTGACTGTTGGTGCGATCCTGGTGGGGGACTGTCACGTACCCGCCAGGAAGGACAAACAAAAATCTCTTTCTTTGTTATCTTTAAGCATTAAAAACAGCTCAAGATATGGAAATGACTGACAACGACGGAAACCAGTATGGAACCGAATAAAACCTGACCCCGCATGCTAACACCCAACCTTCAAATAAATGACTATTAAAGTGTTTTAGTAACTAGATAAAACGAAAAAACAAAGATAAAATTCCAAATAAAAAGGTGGGTGGCAGCAGCGGGGGCATCTCACACTCACTCTCGCTCTCATCGCCGTTCTCCATAGTGAATCTTCTCGACAAAGTGATTGAAGAGCTGACCTTCCTGGAGTATGGGACTGAAACCTGCAGTGTAAGTCATTTTCTCTATCCTTTCTCTGATTTTATGAGCTGTGGATTTGGATAGCAAAGTCGGTATCCCGTGAGGGGATGACTTACTGTAACTCACTATACTACCTGTATTACAATAGCCAATAAACCAGTTACTGTTTAAATTAAATTAATTCCTTTCAGTAGACAACATTGCCACTTAAGCAGTTTCTGTAATTCTCTCTTTTGAGTATTGAAAAGATAATTTAGAAAGCTGAAACATTAGGACATTCACTAATAAGCTTAATAGATACATTGTGCTATAAATGAGAAACTGAAATTGATCAATCGGCATTGATCAATTTATTGTATTACCAGTAACTACCATTTCTTTAAAATTATCGAAACAGATGAACAAAAGTATAATAATCTTTACGTGACAATTTTGTATTTGGAAAATGAAATTCACTCTTTAAACATATAGTCTCTACTTCAACTATAGGAAATTGCTTTAAGAAGTCCTTTTCCATTCTTAATAAATTTATAAAATTCCTTGAAAGTAAATTTCAAATTTTCCCTCATACAATCCCTGTCATATCTATAATATTTTCTAAACAAGTGAACAAAATATGTTAATCGTTGATAGATGGTGAAAGGTAACAGTTTTGAGTTTACAGAATGACAGCTACTTTTCAATATCTATACTTGGAACTAGATACAAATTTGAAAAAAAAAAAACGGTTTTAAAGGGGCTGGTGAGAAGTTTGTACCCGTCACCGGCTTTAATCAAAATAACAGCAATTTTTCCGGCCAGGCCAATGAAAAGCCGGCCAGTTGACAGTCCTATGTATGAATATGTGACATTCGCAATTCATATACCAGTATCTCTTTTGTATCAGCTGTTTTGGTTATTAGTTATTAGATTTAATTTTATTGTGTGTGCTTTAATTCTGTACATAACCTACAAATTCTGAATGAATTGTATACAATGACTTCTGTAAATAGCTTACAAAAGAATTGCCCAGCTTTCAACCGAGGAAAAACACAATTAAGGCTTAGACAAAACAAGCAAAGTGCAATTCAGGAGAGTGTTCGAAAAAATAAAAAAGTTTAAATTTATAGGACATCTTACGGCAGTAATGTTGTATGCACTAGATACATTTCCACAATTTATTTTCAATTTTCCTAGATAAATTGTGAATAAAGCGTGTTCAATTTACATTTTTTTAATAACATTAATCTCTGCTACGAACTCTTCAGTCTAAACTGAAGAGGAATTCGGATCTCTGTCAGGGACTGAGTTTGCTAGAATGAATTGTTCACAATCATCTAGAAAAAATATTTAGTGAATCTACAAAGCTTCTGAAATTAATATTAACTGTACCTATGGCGTCAGTAAAAGGAGAAAAGTTTTTTTTTTTTTATTTTACATCAAAAAGAATTGACACTTTCAAGAAATTGAATGTCCCAAGAAAGGTTATCACCATTGGTTATGCTTTCCATCGAAAAAGACCTGACAATAAGAATACTAGAGTTCAACCAGCATGTATTAGGCAGATTTGTTCCAATCAAAGAGAGAAGATTGAACTTACTAATTTATTAAGGTGATTAATCGGATTAAATGTTCTGCTTTTTTTATTTTTTAAAAACAGAATTTTATTTAATTTAACATGTCCAATAGCATAGCATTTGCATCTAAAGTTATGCTGATTAGTCAATGAGTCCACTTTATATCTTCTGTCTCCGATCGTTCGTACTGCAACACCCGAAACCACAAACCACCGACCGCCACTGCTATGTTGTACTTACATGAAGGTAAACTATGTTACATTTACAAACATACATTGCATTTCCGTTACTATTGGCGCATTGTAGAATTTATTATCCCTTATATCCAGAGTAAAATTTACCTATGAAAAGCGTAAGATTTCTTAAAAGCAAGACTTGCAAGACCAAGACCAAGACTGGGTGTGCAAGACCAAGACCAAGACTAAGGGTTCCAGTGCAAGATGTAACGTATGATCTCCATCTTTACGTTATTATTCTTACCTAAGTCTGTTTTTCTATTTAATTTTATTTCATTGTAATTTTTATTTAAAACGTTGGTAAACAAATCATGATGGAATGTATGAACTTTTGCTCCTTGGTGTACTTGGAGTATGTATCTATCTACGTAAACTTCTATTGTATTGCCCTCTGGTGGGAATTTTCATGGTTTCTGGCCCTTGTCATCTATGACCAGGTTAGAAGCCATGAAATCTACTTGACCTACGGGAGCAATTTTTTTCTTCTTCATTTACAGTGCATAGTAAAGGGCTTGTTAGTTAGTACTATATTTTGAGTGAAAGTGATAAGTAATTCTTTATTTAATATGGTGCTCCACTGAAAATATTTAGTCGAAGGCATTAATAATAAGAGTGTGGTTTGATAATTGTAACTTTGTGTTGGCATTAGACGGATTTATCAACCATATGCCCCACGTGATCCAACAGGAAACGTAAGTATTGCATTTTTCCCGTTTTCTATAATTTAATTATTGTTCCTTTCATTTGTCTTTTTTGCTTGCTTAATTGATTTTTTTTAAATCTAATATTGTTCTACAGTGCTTACTTTCTTTGGTCTGTTGTATCACGAGGCATTTCTGGTTTATAATCCGTGCTGGTGACCTATCGAAGTACGAGAGTATTTGACCAATGAAGAGTATGTAAACTTAATATGATGCTATTCTGACAGGGTATCTTCCATTTAGAGCATTTTGCTGTACTTAAAATTATAGTTGGATTGTTATTTTTTTGTATCGTTAATTTTGTTGGAGTTTGTTTCAAATATATGCCTCACACATATTCGTAGTAAGTTATAAATTATCATTTCAGTCTAAATTATATTCAAACCTCATATAACTTATTGGAGTAATAACCTATATATTGCTAAATTTATTAATATATTTTCATTGGACAGACTTTATTTATATTGGTGTGGGGGAGACCTTTATTTCATATTGCGTATCCCTCTCCCGGATGTAGGCCTATTAGTGTTATTTCATTTAACACTCAGCCTTACATTACACACATCTATGACCAGGTTAGAAGCCATGAAATGTGTGTAATGTAAGGCTGAGTGTTAAATGAAATAACACTAATAGGCCTACATCCGGGAGAGGGATACGCAATATGAAATAAAGGTCTCCCCCACACCAATATAAATAAAGTCTGTCCAATGAAAATATATTAATAAATTTAGCAATATATAGGTTATTACTCCAATAAGTTATATGAGGTTTGAATATAATTTAGACTGAAATGATAATTTATAACTTACTACGAATATGTGTGAGGCATATATTTGAAACAAACTCCAACAAAATTAACGATACAAAAAAATAACAATCCAACTATAATTTTAAGTACAGCAAAATGCTCTAAATGGAAGATACCCTGTCAGAATAGCATCATATTAAGTTTACATACTCTTCATTGGTCAAATACTCTCGTACTTCGATAGGTCACCAGCACGAATTATAAACCAGAAATGCCTCGTGATACAACAGACCAAAGAAAGTAAGCACTGTAGAACAATATTAGATTAAAAAAAAATCAATTAAGCAAGCAAAAAAGACAAATGAAAGGAACAATAATTAAATTATAGAAAACGGGAAAAAATGCAATACTTACGTTTCCTGTTGGATCACGTGGGGCATATGGTTGATAAATCCGTCTAATGCCAACACAAAGTTACAATTATCAAACCACACTCTTATTATTAATGCCTTCGACTAAATATTTTCAGTGGAGCACCATATTAAATAAAGAATTACTTATCACTTTCACTCAAAATATAGTACTAACTAACAAGCCCTTTACTATGCACTGTAAATGAAGAAGAAAAAAATTGCTCCCGTAGGTCAAGTAGATTTCATGGCTTCTAACCTGGTCATAGATGACAAGGGCCAGAAACCATGAAAATTCCCACCAGAGGGCAATACAATAGAAGTTTACGTAGATAGATACATACTCCAAGTACACCAAGGAGCAAAAGTTCATACATTCCATCATGATTTGTTTACCAACGTTTTAAATAAAAATTACAATGAAATAAAATTAAATAGAAAAACAGACTTAGGTAAGAATAATAACGTAAAGATGGAGATCATACGTTACAAAGACCAAGACGAAGACTGCATGTGCAAGACCAAGACCAAGACTGGGTGGGCAAGACCAAGACCAAGACTAAGGGTTCCAGTGCAAGACCAAGACGAAGACTGCATGTGCAAGACCAAGACCAAGACCAAGACCAAAACCAAGTCCAAGACCAAGACCAAGGGTTCCAGTGCAAGACCAAGACCAAGACTGCATGTGCAAGGCCAAGACTAAGACGAAGACCAAGGGTTCCAGTGCAAGACCAAGACCAAGACTGCATGTGCAAGGCCAAGACTAAGACGAAGACCAAGGGTTCCAGTGCAAGACCAAGACCAAGACTGCATGTGCAAGACCAAGTCCAAGACCAAGACCAAGGGTTCCAGTGCAAGACCAAGACCAAATCCAAGACCAAGACCAAGTGTTCCAGTGCAAGACCAAGACCAAGTGTTCCAGTGCAAGACCAAGACCAAGTGTTCCAGTGCAAGACCAAGACCAAGTGTTCCAGTGCAAGACCAAGACCAAGACCAAGGGTTCCAGTGCAAGACCAAGACCAAGACTGCATTTGCAAGACCAAGACTAAGGATTCCAGTGCAAGACCAAGACCAAGACCACTCCGGTCTTGGTCTTGGTCTTGCATTTGCTCATCACTAGAAACAGGGCGAAGGCCTTTTCATTTTGTTCTGCGGAGAGAATTTTTGAAAGCCATTATGCGTTTCGCTAATATGCCTAATTTAACTATTTGCATGTCATGTTCGTTCACAAAAATAATAGATGCACTAAAAATTCTATGAATAATCAGTAAGGTGGATCGCTTCGCTCAAAATTTGTGCGTACCTAGAATTAGTTTACCTAAATTAAAATACAATATGTTTGGAGCATAGGTGTAACCACCATGGGCGATCTCACCCCTTGCCTCTCCTTTAGCGTCGTCACTGGTTGGCAAATGTTTGGCAAAGCGAATAATTACAATGTAAGGCCAACGTTGGCAGTTGGCTAGACCACCGTTCACCACCGTTGGGCCAAGGGTAGGACTAAATGTCATCTTTTTACTTAGCACACTTTCTCTCATTCCAATCATTCGGATTGGAAATGCGAGTGCGAAACTTGCATAAATGTCACCAAATTGGTGGTATGCGGGCCTACCATTTCACTATAATTTCATTGGGCCAACGTATTATTTCATTTTATTTTGGCAAATTTCAGTCCCCAACTATGGCGACCATTGGTCTACCAAGTTTGCTGCTAGGGTACTAAGACCCCCCACTTTTACCTGGGTTTCTTGTATCTAGGATCCTTTTCAAACGATTTTATCAATTGCAAACTACTTTTCTCTCCTTTTCCTTTCATAACATCACTTTCCTTCAACATCATAATTAATAATTACAATGTAATTATTAATAAATTTAATGATTTAGGAGTGATAGAAACAAATTGAAACGAAACAAAGGAAAATTTTTTGAGGATAAAAATGATTAATGGTTTGAAATAGATTTTACTACTCCCTAGAAAACCTTGTACTGAATATGGCAGGTCTCACTACTGTTTTGTCAAGTTTTCCTTTTAGGTGTCTGCTTCTCTCCATTTTGTCCAATCGCTGCTAATTCTGCTGTTTATATCGACTTCTATCCCTGCGAAGTTCATTTAATAGCGTTTTGTAGATACTAGCTGGCTCACTAAGTTTATTTAATAGCGTTTTGTACATACTACCTGGCTCACTAAGTTTATTTAATAGCGTTTTGTACATATTACCTGGCTCACTAAGTTTATTTAATAGCGTTTTGTACATATTACCTGGCTCACTAAGTTTATTTAATAGCGTTTTGTAGATACTACCTGGCTCACTAAGTTTATTTAATAGCGTTTTGTAGATACTACCTGGCTCACTAAGTTTATTTAATGGCGTTTTGTAGATACTACCCGGATCACTAAGTTTATTTAATAGCGTTTTGTACATACTACCTGGCTCACTAAGTTTATTTAATAGCGTTTTGTACATATTACCTGGCTCACTAAGTTTATTTAATAGCGTTTTGTACATATTACCTGGCTCACTAAGTTTATTTAATAGCGTTTTGTAGATACTACCTGGCTTACTAAGTTTATTTAATAGCGTTTTGTAGATACTACCTGGCTCACTAAGTTTATTTAAAAGCGTTTTGTAGATACTACCTGGCTCACTAAGTTTATTTAATGGCGTTTTGTAGATACCATCTGCCTCGCTTTCTATATTTTTGATATTTTTCTTTGTCTTTAAATTATTCACTAAAATTAAAAAGAAAATCGGTAATAAGCTTAAGAAACAGCCTTAACAGGAAAAAGTTATTCAAAAATTAAAAATGTGCAAAAGAATAGATGTCATTGAACTAGACAAAATATGGATTAATTTAAATCCTCATGAGTAGTTTTCGAGAAAATAGTTTTAAAAAAGTTTTCTTCTAAACCTGAAAATTGTTACTGGAAAGTAACCGCGCCACATATTAAAGTGAAATTGATAACTGAATCATACATTGGCGAAGATTTCCAGTATGAAAGTATCAACATGACGGTACACAGACTCAACATTACGATTAACTGTAAAGTTGAACTTTTTTGTTCAACTAGAATGTTGTCCAAAGATGAGGTATACAGGTATTCATCCACCAGTAGGTGGCATTGAACTGAACAGAACGAAGTACCGAAGGGTTAATTCAAACGTGTAGTTTTCGAAAAAAAAAATATGGCGTTTAAAGGCTTTTGTAAATATTTAATTAATGCTGAGATCAGAAAGAAAAATGAAATAAATTTTTTTAGTTTTACGTCCCACAGTTATGCCGGTTAGGCTAAAGGAGACGGTGATTATGAGAAATGAATGAAATGATGGAATGAAGAAAGTGGGAGGAAACGGGAGAACCCCGAGAAAACCCGCGCACACGGTGTTTGTCCACCACAAAGTTCACTTGGCGGGGGCTGAGATCGAACCCGGGACCCCAAGCACCAGAGGTGAACGCTCTACCACTGAGCCACCGCGGCCCCTCAAGAGATTAGAAAGAAGTTTATGAAAACGTACGAATAGTGTGTACTATAGTAACCGCGAGGACTCGTGAAGTTTGTGTTCTACACCAATCATAGAACTACCTTGTCTCACGTGTGATGCATCGGAAGAATTCGGGACGATTCGTGGAGCTGCCTTCGAAACACACACTTGAGAAAACGTAAAATAGCAGAAGTATACCAACAATGTTGTCAAACGTAGAAGACATGGAAAAAAAAAGCGAAAAAGACAACAGAATTTAAGGAACTATAACACGAACACTAATAGTTCTTCCAATTACATGGTAACAACAATAATAGCTCAAATATAAAATAATGACCACAACAATAACAACAAAACGAAACTTAGTGGCAATCTGACAACACTGTACACTCGGGAGATATTCCCCGTATAGCAAAATTTCATGGATGGATGTTGACAACTGCAACACATCCCCGCTTTTTATTGAGTGGTGAAATTGGTAGATCTAGGTCCAGCTTCACGACTCTGTGCGATCACTATAGCTTACAGTTGCGAGACGTCTAGTGTAAGAAGGTCGGAAAAAGTTAAACTTGAATAAAATAAGATATGGCTCTGGAGAAGGTTTACGAGAACAAATGAAAACAAATGAAACAAAGGCGAAGGAAAACAAATGAAAAATGGCGAAGGAAGTACAGACAGAAAGAGAATTTGTAACAGTAATTAGGAACATAAGAATGAACATCACTGGACATCTTTTACAACATTATATCTTCATGCAAAACATCTTCGACGGCAAAATCCTAGGAAAGAACGAAGAAGGCCTATTTAACCTTTTCATGGATATGGCATTAAATTATGTCACATATTTATCGGGAAAATAATCCGTATTTTTTTTTTTTCACGAAGAAGGGTGCAAACTGAAGGTAAGTAAAAATAATATTCTGAAGCACTTGTTTTTACTTACCTTCAGTTCGCACTCTTCTTCGTGAAAAAAATTCGGATTATTTTTCTTTTAAATATGTGGCATCATTTGATGCCATATCCGTGAAGAGGAGGTTAAAAGGTGATTAACAAAGTTGTTGTTTGTTCAAATATCTTCCTTTCTAGCACCGAGGATATATTAGATATGGACCTACAATTAGGTGTAATCCGCGCGACCATAATGTATTTACTACTCTTCCTACGGAAATCAAACCCGAGACCACATGCACCAAAGATAAGCGCAAGCCACTGGATAAGTAAGTCAGCGTCTCTAATGAAGTGGGATGTATACATGTACCGATATGGAAACAATGGCTGAGGAGCTCCGGCAAGAATGAATGAATGAATGAAATACTGTTATAAATATATTGTAAATATCGAGAAGAAGAGATGGAGCAAATATTTACAAACAAAATGTTGGCACTCAACAGACCGTAGACTCTTGTGTACTTCTTTAGTACCTACTCGGAACCATCATAACAATATATTGTATTTAAAGAGCTACAAACACAAATAGCCAGATCCTCCGCAAATGAAGCAGCATTCACTCCTAATTTAATGACCTGCCTATCTGTTAATACGTTTTGCTCCTAATTCTTTGTCTTTTTGTACGGTGCAATAACTTAAGATCGTGTGAGAAAAACTTATAAAGAGAAAATTCATTGAGCACCTGGAACAAATATTTCAGAACTACAAGTTATGATGAATTTAATCCTGGAAGTCGTGACTGAATTTGCAATCCAGAACGACATTTGGTAGATTAATGTGCCACGATTTGAAAACAGATCTTCATTCTCGAAATAACGAAGAAGTAGGTTATCCAGCAATCAAAGAAGTATTTAACAGAATTCTCTTCAACCGTTGCTCATCTTCATCAAGATAAATGGCCAACCATTGATAGAAGCTATGCTTCCAATGGAAGGAACAGCACGCAGCTACCTTTCTGACCATTCATTAAAAAATGCATATTCCAATGCCCTCGAAAACATTTGTTATTTTGCAGTTTAGAAGAACAAAGTTTTTATATTTAGTAAAGCAATTTAAACGAAAAACTAAATATATATGAGCTTTGTATCACATAGTGTAACTACGGTAGACTTCCATAATTCCAGACTTCCAAGTCCAATATTCTTACTAGAAGTCATAGAGTTATCAACTCCTGTTTCAGTAAGCTGATAATTGGAGAAATGGAACCTGCTCTTATGATTATATATATATATATATATATATATATATATATATATATATATATATATATATATATATATATATATATATATATATATGTGTGTGTGTGTGTGTGTGTGTGTGTGTGTGTGTGTATGTATGTACGAGGAATGATCGAAAAAAGGTTACAAAGCCTACTATGACTTATATGTGAAACATAGCTGGAAGATCAACACACCTCATGATTGAGGGTACTCAAAAATAGTTCTCGATGTAATCACAGTTTTTGTTCAAGCGCTTATCACAACGACAGATAAAGTTTTTAATACTATTTGCATAAAAATCGGCGTCAAGTTCTCGTAGCCAACGTGAGGCAGCGGTTTTGACACAATCATATGTCAGATAATGACCAGCCATTTTTGCTTTAGAACAGAGAATAGATGAGAGTCACTGGAATTAGGTCAGGGCTGTAGAGAGGGTGCTCTAGTCGTTCCAAGCTTAACGTCAATGGTTGAGTCTACTACTGTCTCCAGGGTTGTTATTAACAATATTGGTTCGTCTTTCTTTAAAGGTAGGACACCATTTCTCTACATGTTGCTTTGAAACTTAGCCCTCCCCATACATCTCCATAATCAGCCAATGAATATCAGCAGGTGTAGCGTTTTGACCAATAGGAAGCATATCACTGACCTCATTTGTACTCTTGACCAAATTTTCCACACGAGTTATAATTTTTAATGTTACCTTTAGGGATGCATTCGAGTCGAGTCGAGTCGAGATTTAAGCCTGTCTCGACTCGTCTCGAGAAAATGTTGTCTCGACTCGTGTCTCGACTCGAAAATATGTTTATGTCTCGACTCGTGTCTCGACTCGACAGTCTCTGTCTCGACTCGACTCGAATTCGAGTCGAGACGTCTCGAAATTCGAGTCGAGACAAAATGTACGAGTTAAAATATAAGTACACATCAGCCAGACCATCATGACTACCTACCTAATTGTCAGTATGTCGACTTTTGACATGGATAAAAACGGCGACACGTCTTGGCATACACGCAATGATCCTTGATAGGTCGCTGGAGAGAGCTGGCACCACATGTGCTCACTCAGGTCACCTAATTCCCGTAAATTCCGGGAAGGGGGGCGATTTGCTCTGACGTCACGTTCAATCACATCCCACAAGGGACATCACTCAAATGTCCGGCTCCAATTTCAATGAAACTTTTTTTGCTGATAGAAGGCATGTATGCATCATTACTTGTGATGACAAATTTTTGCCATGGTGCATGTTTTCTATTTTTTTAATAACTTTTAAGAGTTGTGATGTGGTTATTAGAAATTACTACAGAAGTCCCTTACTACCCTTTGTAAACGGAGCATTAATGAAGAAAAGTGAAGAAAAACCATGTGGATACATATAAATCCTGGGGGGAAGTCGTATGGTACATATGACCTTGATGGCAGCCATCTTTATATCCACCATTTTGAATTAAGGTCAAGTTTTCAAAATGGGAATAGGGTAATATGATACATAATTTCGGGCTAGAATTTAATTAGAAAAATAATGGTGAGGTTAGTTTTAAGATACACCCATTTGGGGGAAAGTTACAGGCATATTAATTGTTTTTAGTTACTGTGTGCGTAAGTCCCTTCTTACTTTTATCTCAAGACCTGTAAATCGATCGCAACGGCAGAGCCCGGTTTCGCACTAGTGTTTAGAAATCTTTAAACTCACTTGAGGCAATATTTGTGGATTATTGTATTGTATTTTGCCTTTAATTAAATTTGAACCCACTTCATGATCTTGTGTAAAGTATCACTAAAAGAGAATTTCTGTTTTTATGGAGAACGTAAGCATGGCAATTATAAAAGGTGAGTAAGGTGCGTATGTATTTATAAGAAAGTCTTTTGTGGTTCCGCCAACCTATTCTTTAGTTGTTTTTTTTTAAATACTCATATCTCATAAATAAAAGAGCTATTATAAAATCTCTTACCACTATTCTTTAATACTTATAAAATTTTATTTATTGTAAAAGCACTGGCGAGATATTTCTTAACGCCCACTAAAATTATGGTGGAGCTCCTTCGTGGCTAACGGTTAGCATACTTGCCTTTGGCGTGGGAAACTTGGGCTTGATTCCCGGTGGGAGTTCATGTGGTTCGGATTCCACGTTAATCAGTAGGTCCACGTCTCACATAGCCTCGCTGCTCAACGGGACGTTAAACTCAGAATCAATTCCACTCAAAATTATGGTTTTGACTTTATTATGATGTCATTAGTTTAAACGCCCAACTGCCCAGTAATTATAAACATTGACTACATTATAAAATTGTAATTTGTGACGACTAAAATATCAGAACTTAAAGATTATTCTTTGGGTTTTGGAACATTTTGAAAAACGTGAAAAACTGGTACTGCACCGATACAACACACCTTTTGGATTTGTCATAACATGTCTTACATAGCTTTGGTTCGATTCTCAACATGGACTGCAACTACCCGTTAAATTGTGCATCCGAAAGGCACTCTTTGTTAAACCTCGCTTATCACCGCTCATCTTAATAATATATATAACTTCACCGCGAAGCATATGTTGCATTTCTCTCTTTCATCCTAACACAAAACAAAAGTAACCACAGCTGTGACACGAAGGAGCTATTTCGAAAAGAAACAAGCTGTGCTTCATAGAGATGTGTACCAAATGATAGAAGTATAAAGTATTGTTTTCTTTCCTGTTTATTGATATCAGTTGGTGTTCTTAATGAGTTTACTCATTAGTTTAGAAAGAGTATATATGGAATTTGGACATATGTTGTACGTATTCTCCTGAGAAATTGATGAGACCAGAAAAGTTATAAGAACAGATGGAATAGGTTTAAGCGCATCTACGTGATTTTATCAAATATTTATTCTCCGTAATGGTACCACGCGGAAAACTTGGTATAGGCCTACTTTTATCTTTGCCTCCCTCTGTTAGCTGTTTCGTATCATATATATCGGATGGTTTTGATATTTCTTCTGATCATTAAAACAACAATGGTACCTGTGTGCGTGCAGAAATGCAAAAGCACAAGGTAACTTCCTATTTGTTTTGGAAACAACAAACCCATTTCACGTGTGCGAGAGAAATTGAGCACAGCGAGATCGGGTGTTTACTCACGGTCAGTTCGCAGCAGGAGTCCATGGTAAAAGATTTGGCTATCTCGAAAGCACTCGCAAAACCTTACAAATACAAAAGACTGCGCTTCAAAGAAAGTTTAGACACAGATGTTTCAATTTTCTTTTAGCATCTTTCTTCAGCAAAAGAGTCGGTTCATTGTATTCGAAAAAGTGAAGGGAGAAAGGGTGAATTTATATTTTATGTGGGGGGTAACGTTGTAAGTAATATCAACAATACATACCGCTTCCGATTCTGTACTGAAGCACTTTCTTTAGCGGTATATCACTAGATCTATCCTGACCCTCATCCCACCTCAAGTTGTAAAGTAGAAAGGGACAGAAGTATTCAACATGACTGCGCACTTGAGTTTCAGTTCACAATACGAAAACCAGTGAGCAAGTAAACAGTCTTTTGTAGGATCGTGTTTTACTTCTTGAATTTATTTTTGAACATTTCTGTGAATTCAACAACAGAACGCAGTAGAAATACGGACTAGTTTTTACTCCAACCATTACTTTCGCTCCAACCCAGGGATGCCACATTTATGATTTCGTACTAGATTTAGTGATTTTACTATTGAACTAGTGATCTAGTACGTACTTTGGGTAAATAGGCACATTCTAGTGATTTTTTGCATTTTTTTCTGATGCAGACAAATGAGAAGGAAATGGTTCTTAAAATAAAAGGAAGAAGTATATTGCAGTTCAAAACAAATGTAGAAACCTTAAATTATTTTTTCTTTTCCCTCTGACTGAATGAAACCCCTGCTGTGTAACGACCTTAGGTAAACAACGGCTATCTTTGGTCCGCTACCTCCTTTTGTTAGCCGACATGAGATGGGTTACTTTTTTTTTTGGAAGAAAGTGAAGAAATAATTATCCAGTACATTTACTTTTTGTCAGGCACACAGGCGCAGTCTGTACTTGTTTCCTAACGAATTTTAGCAACATAACATAAATGAAACATATGTACCAGAAAATAGAGGCAGTACAAACGGAAATTTTCATCTGTGACACATTTGATGAGAAATATAGTTAGATGTCACGTGCAAGCAATCTAAACATGTCCTATCCTGTAATTCTATTCGTATGTTTATGTAGGTGAGACTGAGAAATCAAGAAACAGTAATAACTGGTTTTCTTCTAGGGGAAAAATCTAAATGTGAAGGGGTGTTACACTGGGACTTTAATTGCGTCCTTTGTACAAGATTAACAAGTAATAGCAATTTTTTAATTTATTTTAGTTCTTGGGGAGAGGAAGATGGAAGCGAACCCTCGAAAGGACCTCTGCAAGGAAACAGGAATACTACCCGCCACTGTTTGTTACATTACACAAAATAGTTATAGAGTTTTAGTCAGGGTTTTCATTCTGCAGAAGAGGGGGGGGGATAGTAATACCTGACGAACATTTTCTATTCTCAGAGTGTTGCAATGAAAGCATTTCCTCCATTATAACTTGGCCAAGCTAGTTGCATTATATGTAAGGATTAAGTTAGCCTAAAAAGCTTAAATTTCTATGGCTGTTTTACTCTGTACCCATGTTTCTCATTTTCGGTCTACGGGACTCTCTGTCCGGAAATTTTCGATGGCTTCCAAGTCGGAAAATAAGTGTATCAAAGGCATATATATTATATCTATGGTTATATGAGGCATGGATCTACAGTTTAAAGTGGGATACCGGTAACAACTTCATGAGCTTCCACCGTAAATCGAACCAGAGTCTCCCGCGATCAAGGCGTGTGTGTTAACCATACAGCCACGAGGAAATTCACATAAACACACACACATATATATTGTTGAGTTGATTTTGACTTTACCGTCTCTTTCAGCAGCGAGGATATATGAAATGTAGACCTACTGATTAACGTGGAATCCGAACTACATGAGCTCGCGCCGGGAATTGAACCCGAGTCTTCCACGGCAAAGACGCGTACACTAGCCGCGGAGTTCACACACACACACACACAGAATCAGAGTCCTCACAAACCAGGGGTGAGAGCTGTGCCACTGAGTCACAGTGGCCACGGGGCTAGGTCGAGTCCACTTTACGTTCATAGTTTCTTAGTACATAAATGTTACGATTATGAAATAGATTTTCCTTAATGAGCTGCATAAAAACAAAAGCTTTCGAAATGCATTAAACAATTAGCTCAATTTGAGTGCGAACTTAAAGTTATATCAGAGTGTAAATACGGATACGCACCAAAGCTCGAAAACTTAATGCACTATTTCTCCTATATAGTCAGCATGTATCAAGCAATCGTTCAGCTTTCATTTGAGAGGATGGAAATCGAAGGCCCTTGAACAATTATGTTACTAATGTGCGGAATGTATTTATCTTACAGTGAACTGCTTTGATGCCAAGTGGCCTAACTCCAAAATTGAAATTTTCCAGGAGTGAAAGTTGAAGTTCAATATCTCATGAACAATCCATATTTCTTTTATGTTGGGAACCAAAACCATAACTACTGTATGTAGTTCATTGTTTTATAACTTAGTGTTTACAAAAATCCTTTTAAAAAATACCTATTCATAGAAGTGAATGGTACTTATCTGTACTAGTTCTTGGCATCCAAGCAGTCCATTTATTGTAATACTAGCTTAATATACCCATTCTTCGCATGGGGGCTGTATTTGGAAGTCAACACCTGTGGAAGTATCACCATTCATTTCAGTGACCGCGAAAACTATGGATTTGACACTAGTATCAATCAATATGGGCTATTTATACATGTCTCGGTATTCCTTACCCGCTGACACCCGGCCCGCATACAGTAGTAGCTGAATTTGCAAGTCATCGCTGATGGAAGTGTCACCATTGATCTCAGCGACCGTGAAAACTATGGATTTGACACTAATGTCGATCAATTTGGATTACTTTTACTACATGTCTCGCTAAACGCCCCCTGAGACCCCCTGGTTCCAATTTTGACAAAAACGCTTCGCCTTAGACTGGGACCTGGACCAAGGTATTCGTGACCAAAATTTGGTAACTCTCGGTCAACTTGTCTGGTCCCCAGGTCGGTCCCAGTAAACTTCCCCCCCGAGACCCCCCTGGTTCGAAATTTAAAAAAACGCTTCGTCTTGATCTGGGGCCTGGACTAAGGTACCCGCGACCAAATTTTGGGAAATCTCGGTTCACTCGTCTGGTCCCCAGGTTGCACACAGACAGACAGACAAACACACAAACAAACTCTTTATTTTATTTTTATTAGATAAGATATACTATGTAAAATAGTCTCGTATCATAATATGTGATTTACAACAAATGTTACATTATATATTATCCGTAGCTCGTGATATGCTGCGACATATTAAAGCCTCAGAATAGTTGGGCAAGCGAATAATCCAGAAGTTACGTAACCCTATTGCGTTCATGGGAACGAAAACACAATAATTATAACTATGCTAAATACTATAGACTACCAACTGCTGATTCAGAGAATTTATGAAGTTCACTTTATCGCAATAGTTTTATACAAACTAGATTTAGACTACGGATAATAGTTTTATACAAACTAGATAATCAATTATTGTTATTATTATCATTATATTTGCAGTACAACCAAATACAACGACATTAACTATTAGTTCTAATTAACTGAATTGAGCTGAAAATTAAATCTTGATCTTTAAAGATTAACTATTAATTTTATGCGTTCTGTACCTTTCTGAAGGAATAAAAGCTGGAATTGGTTTCAAGGCTGTTTCTGAGTGAATACTTTCTTCAAAATAATATTAAAAATTATAGAAAGATTTTCGAGACATTCGAGTCGAGTCGAGATTTTTAAGAGCCGTCTCGACTCGACTCGTGTCTCGACTCGAAAATTCGAGTCGAGAAATACGTTTGTCTCGACTCGTCTCGAATTTTACAAAGTGTGTCTCGACTCGAATCTCGACTCGAATTCGAGTCGAGTCGAGTCGAGATTCGAGACATGTCTCGACTCGAGCGCATCCCTAGTTACTTTCTCGGGTATCCAATGATCAGAATCCAAAGTCTTCAAACCTGCACGAAGACAGACATGTTATTAATCTACAAATAAATTTTCGTTAAGTTACAGCAAATAACATAAAAGTTTTATTCTTTGTAATCTTTTTTTCGATCCCTCGTATATATACAGAATGTAACAAACATCGGGAGGTGATTCCTGACATCGAGTTAAGCAAAAAGGGTCCTATGAACATATAGCATATTGGACATGTTGGCAAAGTTAGTAAGGGCCGAAAACAATGGGAACAGTAAGTTCGAAGCAGACACAAACGTAAGTTGGTCGAGCACGTTACAGGAGACGTTCAAAGTGTCAACCATATGCAGCAATGTATGAATGAATTCGAAGATATCTGGATCATGGCGGACAATTTCACAGACGTTATGAATACGCTGTTCCAAGTCGTTGAAATCGTTAACAGGAGCAACATACACCATATTTTTCATGTGTCTCCACAGATAAAAGTCCAGTAGATTCAGCTCCGGAAACCGGGCACGGCAGTGCAGTGGACCGCCACGCCCAATCCAACATCTAGGGAAGTTCTTGTTCAACCACCGGCGAACATTCACACATAAATGCGCGGGAGCCCTATCATGCATGTACCCACTACACGTTGTGGCGAATCGTTAGGGGAATATTTTCCAGTAATGCGGGTAGTATATCCTGCAGGAAGGTCAAATACTGTGCTTCATTCAGTTTTTGGGGTTGCATGTATGGAGGAGCGATCAGTTGATCGTGGGCACACCATACATTCAGTCCAAATTCATGTGATGATGAGTGACAACCGTACCATGATTGTGTGTATCTGCCTACATGTATGTCTTATGCAAAGTGAACAATACTGATGCGTCAAACAGCAAGATGATAGTTTCTATAGAATGAACCACTAGCAGAATGCTTCACGTGGTTAGAAATTCGTTTCCGTCAGTTCTTGTACAGTTTGCATATGGGATGGGTACAATGCACTTTCATGTAACGCACGCCATACAGTCATATGACTAACGCGTTTCACGACTAAGTTTCCTCTTACTCGTACCTGCCTCATTGTCCACGGCTTCTAACACATGATCGTTCTTAACAATTGTTCATATACGACGGGCTCGACAAGCATTCACATGGGCTAGTAGTACGGTCTCTGTTTCATACAAGCGCCACCTCTCGACTTGTAAGACCCCATCTTTAAGCTTATTGGTTTTCGATATCCAACACTTCTAACTTACATTTATCATGCTTTTGGCGCTTGCTAGCACTGCCATACGTCCAATATGCTATATATTCATAAGGCCTTTTTCGCTTATCTCAGTGTTGGGAATCACCTCCCGACATTTGTTACATTAATTAAGTTACATTAATATATCGGGTGTTCTAAAAATGGTGCCCACGGACCACAGAGCACTTTTCTACAGGTCAAAATAAAGCGAAAATGTTATATGATGTAATGCCCTCCGGGGGCTTCCTTCAGTCGCTATGGGGAATCAAAATTTCACAGTGTGGCAACGTCGCAGATTAACTTGGAGCCATTAGCATTACTCTACGGATACAACAAGCAGTTAAATCGATTGCTACACTAATAAATGATGCTAGTATCAGTCAATATCGACTTTAGTTGCCATCTGGAAAGAATCGATATAACTATTTGATAGATGGGTAGATCTAATCTATGTTTTTTATTTGCGACGTTGCCACATAGTGCAATTTGTGTATCCAGACGATGACTCGGAAGGCATACAAATATGTATAGCTTTATTTTGACTTGTAAAATAATGCACTGTGGTCCGTGGGCGCCATTTTTAGAACACCTTTATATATATAGGAAACAGCATTTTGTTTTCGAAACGGTAAATTGAGTGATATTGATTTGCACTTTTAGCGATTGTTCATTTAAAAATATTACATAATTAACATATTTGGATAAGTATTGAAAATATATTACTTGAAACAGGTTAAGCAGGTTGTTAAATGAGAACTCAGAGGATCTAACCTACTGTTTTTAGAAGTATATACAGTATAAATGTTTTCACTTACGCAAGACTGAAAAATATCGAACTGAAATCCAGAACAAAAATGATCAAAGGTTTCAAAGTAAAAGCTAACAAAAACATAAAGAAAAATAATTGTTAATATTAAGCTCATCAGAATACGAGCTTAAAATAATCGATATCAATCCTATTATCGGTCGATGAAAATACTGACCTAGATTTTGTCGATAGTTATGGAAATATCTACGTACAAATGTATTTACCGATTGTAAACATGGTGTCCCAAAACCAATCTGTACCAATTTTTTAAATTTACTAATGATGTTTCTTCCGCATTTTTTTCTTTTTTGTTAAATGAGGGAAATTTACTAATATGGTTTTCCTTAAAAGCAGATTTAAATGCATTATGCATTTGGGAATTAAACTAATCTTTCCTTAAGTGCAGGAATGTAAAGTAATTTGGGTTATATTATACTGACAACACACGAATACAGCAGAAATTAGTAAACGTTTTTTGAACTTTTTCTGCTTTTTTAAAAAACAAGCATTTTACACTTACTTCATCATAGGATCCACGAAATACCAGCAAATTGCTTCCCACAGCATCACAGAACCGTCTCTAGTGACTAATCACTTTTATCAAAATATATATTTTACATCAAAATGATCTGGATATGTAATTTTTTTTTTCATAATGCCTCCCGTAACCAACTGCATTATTATTTCCATTTATAAAGGTAACCAAAAAACTTCTGTCGCTTTTTGTGGAAGAATGTTTTCAATTGGCTCTCACACCGCGAGTTGAATGCGAATGTGGATAAGACGAAGGTCAGTTGTTGCTGTGGGTATATCCAACATACTCTCTGGTTGTGGCAGTTCAGTTGCACTTTGAACTTGCGTCAGGACAGAGTGAACATGAGACATCCACAGAGCGTTATAAGTGCGTGTATGCTGTACGAGTTCAAACTGGGATCATACGCCACAGCAGCGGAGTGAAAGACATGCCAGGTCTTTGGTGAGGGTGTTGTGACTACGCGGACACTGCAGCGGTGGTTCAACAAGTTTAAGGACGGTGATAAAATACTCGAAGACGCACTACGTGCCGGAAGACCAACACATGTATACGATGAAGAGCTTCAGGCAGCAATTGACGCGAACGTAGCCAGACATATGAGGAATTGGGACTACAATTCAGTGTGAGTGGAGAAACCATTCTGCGGCACCTCCATCAACTTGGGAAGCACTACAAGTTAGGTCGATGGGTCCCACTGATTTGACTCCTGGCCAGAAGACAATGTGAGCGGACACCTGTGTTTCTTTGCTGTCTCGGCTGATGAAGAAGCCATTTCTAGATACGATGTTGACATGTGATGAGAACTGGGTCCTGTACGAAGCTCCACGGCGCCGCCATCATTAATCGGTTCCAAAACAACCGAAGCCAGCAGAAGAAGGTCCTCCTGTGTGTGTTGGATTACTAGCGGCATCGTGCATCGGGAACTACTACCAGCTGGTCAGAGCATCAATTTAACTGTGTACTGCCAGCAGTTTAGCCGTGTTCAAGAAAAACTCAGAAATTTGGAGTCAGTATTCCTGGATCGCAAAGGGATCATACTGTTCAGGACAACACTAAGCCGCACGTGGCTAGGATGACCTGGAACACCATTCTACGCGTTGGATGGGAACACTATTTCATCTGCCATACTTCCCGGACATTGCACCGTAACATTATCGCCTGTTCCATTCCCCTGACAATCACCTTAGAGGACGCTAGTTCAAATCCGTAGTAGAGGTGCAAAATGCACTTGATACCTTCTTCGCTTCACGGCCCACCAAGTTCTACCGCGATGGAAACCACTGCCTTCCAGAACGTTGGCAGAAGTCGATGCTGATGGGGACTATTTTTGATCTTCCAGGTTTGTTCTTAGGTGACATATCGATGTTCGAAGGTGGTGGGTGAAAAAGCGTCAGAACTTTCTTGCTTATCTTTATAAAAGGAAACAGAGGGTGTTAAAAATTACATTAACAAAACTGGAAACATGATTACAAAATTTATTTAGTACTTTAATTTCCCCCTAAATATTTGCATTAAGATAATAAATAAACTTCTTTCCTTATGTTCATATTTTTCATACACAATGTACTTAATTTTGTCTTGCAAATATTCAAGGTATGTGTTAATCGACAATTACTCTAAAGAGTAAAATTTTTGACATTTTGAAATGAAGAGAGACATCACGAGAAAGTAATAACAAAAACATTTGATCGCAAACGCAAAATCAGTCGAACATGTTAACAGGATAATAATAAAGGAACAAAAATGACCATTTCTCAAAACTAATCCATGGCTGGCTATTCAGAAATTTAACAAGGAAAAAAACAAATCATATTAGAAACAGAATATTTAAAACTTGCTTATCACGACACTGGCTTCTGTCATAAAGAGCGTTCTTGTATCAAATGTCACGCACAATTTTTTAATATGTCCTAAAATCTGCCTCTGAGGAATGTCGTTTTATGCCCAAAAGGGGTTTCCTTGGTGACTTTTCACCCTTTGCGTGTTGGACAGAATGACAGGAGCATGACAATATCATGGGAAAATCCTGTGGACAGTTTTAACAGAGTATCACTTTGCTTGTTCTTACCCAATACAAGTTTCTCACGAACTTCGTCCACGAGCATTTATAATAAAATATTCCTGTTTTATATCAACTTTTTTCCATTTTATATAAAAGGAATTAGCCCATGTTTCGAAATAATAAAAATTATTCTTTTTTATATATATTTTCTGATTTGATATTCGAGTGTAAAACATTCAACCTTCGCAAATGCACGCAAACTTATATATCTAAATGTTGGACACAGAATAATATCTGTTATATTTATCTTTGTATTAAAAAAAAATATTTGAATATCAAGAAGATTAACATTTAGTTTCCCAAGAAATATTAAATATTAAAAAAAAAAAAAATAGAAGGACGAAGTACGTTCTAACAAATTCAGCAGGAAATTTTAGGTTTGGTTTAGTTGGTCATAATAAGAAAGTTGCTTCCTTTTTTTATAGTTTTCAGCGGAATTAACTCAAGATGCTGACGGACCAGGTGCCTGGAAACGATAAACAGTGAAGATAAGTTATTTATCATTGAATAATTTTATCAAAGTTTCTAAAATGTTTGAAGATATTTAGTTTATTTAGAAGGTTGTTTAGTACAATATAATTAAAAAATATAGTAACTAAACTGAATCTAATTTAGTACTATTGTTCAAAGGGTATCCAAAAGTTTTAATTATCATAAAGGAGTTATACACATGAAACCTTTTGTGTATAATCAGTGTCACTTCTATGCATACCTGTGCAAATATCAAATATGTGTCTAAAGTATTTTTCTTTCCATAACCTGTAGAAGACATCAGCCTGCGTGACGAACAAAATTGAAGCACGAAGTGTCATGAAGTTCCTCCATTTGAAGGGCGACAACGCACGCCAAATCCACGACAAAATGAAAGCTGTCTATTGGGATGAAAGCCCATCATATGACACAGTTGTAAGGTGGAAGCGGAACTTTCAAAGTGGTCACATGCCCCTCACAGACGAGCCACGAGCGAAAAGACCCTCAACCAAGGACGATCTTGCCATAGTGAAGAAAATGGAAGCCGTTATCCTCGAAGACAGAAGATCGACCATGGAAATAGCGATGGCGGAGAGTGGACTAACAATAAGTTATGGAAGTGCGAGGACGATTATTTTTAAGGAACTGCACATGAATAAGGTGTCTGCATGATGGGCTCCGCTCTTATTGACGCTTATTCAGAAGGAAATTCCATACGGTCCAAGCACCTGTTGTCACCGCCCACCAGTTAGACAATGAACTTTCGCCGCATCCACTTTATTCGCCTGATCTTGCGCCAAGTGATTTCTTCCTCTTTCCCAAGATGAAGAAACCACTTCGGGGTCGGCGATTTGACCCATTTTCGAAGTGGTACAGTGGTTTCGAGCAAATCGGAGGACTTTTACAAAGAGGGTTTGAAAAAGGTGAAGAAACGCTGGGGAAAATGTGAGACTTTGCAGAGAGAGTACGTGGAGAAGAGCTAACTTTGACCAATTACAGTAAGTATTCTATGTTTTTTAATGGTGATAATTAAAACTTTTGGATACCCCCTCGTATATAAAGTTTCTTCACAGCAATAATTTGGGCAAACTATTGAGTGATGAGTAATAAATTCTACAAGAAATTCAGAGTGACGACCTTCTGTAAGTAGTGATGAGCAAATGCAAGACCAAGACCAAGACCGGGGTGGTCTTGGTCTTGGTCTTGGTCTTGCACATCCAGTCTTGGTCTTGGTCTTGCACTGGAACCCTTGGTCTTGGTCTTGGTCTTGGTCTTGGTCTTGCACACCCAGTCTTGGTCTTGATCTTGGTCTTGCTTGCAAGAGTCTTGCAAGTCTTGCATTTAAGAAATCTTATGCTTTTCATAGGGAAATTTTACTCTGGATATAAGGGATAATAAACTCTACAATGCGCCAATAGTAACGGAAATACAATGTATGTTTCTAAATGTAATATAATTTTACCTTCGTGTAAGTATGATGATAGTGTACAACACAGGTGATGACCTTTATTTTTTTAATAGGTGCCCAAGCTTCACTACTTATAAGATAAATCACAACGTTTCGTAATCTGTTTATATTTTTTAACATATCCAACACTCCACTGGTTCAAAAACTGGGGAGGCTACCCCTGAGACGCATGAAAGAAAATCAAGTTGGCACAGATTATTGAAATACCATGAATTGCAAAATTATTTTTACACTCTAAAGGCGTCAGAGTTTTCTTTTCAACCACGATTAGCTAATCCTTATATTAATTTAAGGTCCAATTAAATATTGAGATTTTGTTTTACTGATTTCAATATGTACTCTATGGGGCAGAAACATGAACATTACGCAAAAGCGATGAAAAAATTCTAGGCTTTCGAAACGTGGGCATGGAGAAAAAAAGGAGAGAATTAGCTGTGTTGAACGGAGAACGAAATGAGGTGTTAGAAATATTAGTAGTAGGGGAAAAAGAAGAACTTTAGATATTGTTAAAAGGAGAAAAAGAAACTGGTTGGGATATTTGCTGAGAAGGAACTGTATTATGAGGGACGTGCTAGAGAGTATAGTGGAAGGAAAGAGAGGGAGGGAGCGGAGGAGACTGTAGTTGAAGGAAGGTATTAAAACAGAAAATTGCTACGTCGAGATGATGAGACCACCGTACATTGAAGCTTCTCAGTTGCAGCAAGTAACCTAGAAATAATGGCAGAATAGCTATGACGATGATATGTTTAGCAATATTGACCAAAAAGAGAGAGAGGGAGAAAATAAAATAATAATGATTATAATCAAACCTTTTAATATTTTAGAATAATTTGAGTAAAAACTGAAAACGACTCAACTATGTGTTTTGTGTAAACTCAATTTACATAAATACTTTTGACCTATATTAGAAATATAAAATAATGTCATCAAACTCTAAGTTAATTGAAATAACTTATAAAATCAGTCTCACTTGTGCATATGGATTAGTAGCACCAATTCCCACTTCGTGAGTTAATTTTTTTTTAAATAATATGTTTCGTTACTTAGGCACTTTTTACTATTACTAAAGTGCTCTCTGATATCGGTCATTTTGGATAATTTTATATTTCTCTCCCCTCCTTTTCCTTCAAGTGGCGGAGCTGAATTTGGAATTAAATTGCATCAGAAGTATTACTGTTCACCTCAGAGACCCCGAAAACTATGGATTCGGCACTAATAGCGGTCATTTTCAATAAATTTATATATCTCCTCCTCCTCCACGTTCTTAGGCATGGCATCGAAAGTGTCATTGTTCATCTCAATGACCTCGAAAACCATGAATTCGACATTGATAATGGTCATTTTCGATAATTTTTGTATATCTTCCTCCCCTCCCCATTTGCATTTAAACGGGATCGGAAGCATCACTGTTCACCTTAGCGGCCCCGAAAACTATGGATTCGACACTGATTTTTTTTTTCATTTTGATCATTTTTATGTATCTCCCTCTCCCCCAAGTTACAATGCTGAATTTCGTCGTAAACGGTATCGGAAATGTCAGTATTCAACTCAGCGACATCGAAAACTAAGGATTTGACACTAATATTTGTCCTTTCGCTAAGCTACGGTGCTGAATTTGAATTTAAACAGCATCGGAAGTATCACTATTTATTTCAGCGACCTCCAAAATTATAGATTCTACTCTAATATTGGTCATTTTCTATAATTTTTAAATGTCTCTCCCCTCCTCCTCCCGTGATCGAGATCGATAGGGTGGTTCAAGAGTTATTAAGTTTTATTTATTTTTGTACATTTTTCCAACGGATGCTTGAGTCTCGTAGTCAAGGCCATATCCGTGTAGTCGGCACCTATGGTGTACGCAATTACTGGTGTTCAATATTACATTTCTCTTTAGTTTTGGAAGAATACCAGTAACATGCTTTGAAATGAAATGACGTTCCCTCACGATTATGCACCAAGGCTAAGGGAGACGGCGATGATGAGAAATGACTGAAATGGTGGAATGAAGGAGGAAACGAAAAAGTCACGAGAAAACCCATGTACACGGTGTTTGCCTACCAAAAGAGCTCACATGGCACAAGATGGCACCTGTGTGGCTTGAAAACGAACAATATCTACAGAAAACGACATACTGTAGCTATATGCTACAGGGGCAGATCGACTCATACGGATTGCATAAGCTACTAGCAACATATTCATTCCAGCGGCATTTTTACTGAAGCCAAAAATTCAAGTGAAAGATGTAATGATTTTTCTCCTTCCTTTTTATATTCTATAAAAAAATCTAGGAGTACCGGTGCTTATGCAAGACTCTTGCGCAAGAGTCTTGGTCTTGGTCTTGGTCTTGCAGGTATGGTCTTGGTCTTGGTCTTGTTCTTGCACCCTTGGTCTTGGTCTTGGTCTTGCACCGGGATTCCTGGTCTTGGTCTTGCATGCAAGACTCTTGCAAAAACTGCAAGACCAAGACTCTTGCGCTCATCACTATCTGTAAGAGTTATTGTTCCAAGTTTTAAATTTCTAAAAAGAGCAAGAAAATATCCAGTGTTTATTGATCTGATCGAGTTAGAGTAGAGTAATGGTAAGGAATTCTTGTTTCCAATAGAGAGGATTGGAGTTCGAACCCGGAGACCGGCCATACTGACAGATTTTTCCTCAGTTCTATCAGACGAACGTTGATGAACTTTTAAATGTAGGTCTTGGACATCTTCTTTCCACTTCCTTTGCCACTGTTGTGGTGTCAATTACTAATTGTCCCAGTGTGAATTAGCCTCGCAGACTATCTCAAAAATTTAGCAATAAAATAAAGGAAATAAGCTGTGGTACAGACAGTAAAGAACATGACGCTAAAGTATATACTGTATTTACATGTATGGGATATAAATAGGCACACGTACCTGTGAATATGTTAATGGGCTGTACTCGTCCCAAATATTCGCTTTAGCTATCTATTGCGAGAAATAGAATTGAAAAAAAAAAATGATTTCGTTTAAGGGTTATTGTGTGGAATAACGTGCGTACGTAGTAATATTACATGTAAGTTCCACTTGCGTGATCCTAATAGATGGCCCGAATGGACTTGAAAATTTTTATGGGACCATGATCTGAAAAGCAAGAACCGAGGATTATTTTTTATAAAATTAAGAACCAATGCGAATTAATCTCGTCCACGAAATGAGACGCGAACCATGCCAATTCCCGTCTCGTTGTCGGGATTCAATGCAAGAAATCGAGACAAAAAAAAAAAAAAAAACTTTCATGAATCTCGTGGTCAACACTAGTTTATCAATATCTTAATTCTCAAACACTGCTTTAATAGTACATAATGTACACTATAAGTTGATGGAGCGATTGTACGAATACAAGGGAGAGCATTCATCAACATTTCACGATATACAAGTCAATCTTTAAAGGTAACCAAGAAAGTTCTGTCGCTTTTTGTGGAGATCTACGTTCAATTGGCCCTCACATCGTGAGTTGAATGCGAATGAAGATAAGGTGAAGGTCAGTTCTTGATGTCGGTGTATCCAACATACTACCTGGTTGGGGCAGTTCAGTTACACCATGAACGTGCGTAAGGACAGAGTGAACATGGGACCTCCACAGAGTGTCATAAGGGCGTGTATGCTGTACGAGTTCAAACTGGGCCCAAATGCCGCAACAGCGGAGCAGAAGATATACCAGGTCTTTGATGAGAGTGTCGTGCTACGCGGACACTGCAACGCTGGTTTAACAAGTTTAAGGACGGTGACGAAACACTCGAAGACGCACCACGTGCTGCAAGACCAACACAGGTACACAATGAAGATCTTCAGGCAGCAATTGAGGCGAACAGTGACCACACATGTGAGAAACTGGGACTACAATTCAGTGTGAGTGGAGAAACCATTCGGCAGCACCTCCATCAACTTGGAAAGCACTACAAGTTGGATCGATGAATTCCACATGATTTGATTCCGGAGCAGAAGGCAACGCGAGCAGATACCAGTATTTCTTTGCTGCCTTGTCTGAGGAAGGAGCCATTTCCGGACAAGGTGTTGACATGTGATGAGAAGTGAGTTGTGTACGAAGCTTCACGGTGCCGTCATCATTGGTTAGCATCCCATGGACTTGTTCCAAAACTGCTGAAAACAGCACTGCACCAGAGGAAGATCCTCCTATGTTTTTGGTAGACTTCTCGCGACATCGTGCATCAGGAACTGCTACCAGCTGGTCAGAGCATCAATGCAACTGTGTACTATTAGCAGTTGAGAAGTGTTCAAGAAAAAAATTAAAACTCTAGACCCAGCACTTCTGAATCGCAAAGGGGTCCTCCTATTACAGGACAACGCTATGCCTATTTGGCTAGTATGACCCGGGACACCATTCTACGCCTTGAATGGGAAACACTATTTCATTTGCCACACTCCCCGGACATTGAACCCTCTGATTATTACCTGTTTCATTCTTTGGGCAATCACTTTAGATGACACCAGTTCAAATTCGTAGTAGAGGTGCACTTGATATGCACTTGATATCTTCTTCCCTTCACGGCCCACCAATTTCTACCGCGATGGAAACTATGGCCTTCCGGAACGTTGGCAGAAGTCGATGCTGATGGTGACTATTTTTGATCTTCCAGGTACGTCTTAGGTGACATATCGATGTTCGAAGGTGGTGAGTGAAAAATCGACAGAACTTTCCTGGTCACCTTTATACAATACACTCCAATATTAAATATGGTTTAAATGTTGTTACCTGTAAATCTGTCGAGACGCGGAAGAGTCCTGATGACGTATAGACAAAATTAAGAAATCAATCAGGGCATACATTTTGTATACAGATTTAAAAACAAGAGGAGACGAAAACGGGTTTTCGAGAATTGAGACGAGACGGAAAATAATTCTTCCAGAACGAAGAGGACGGTATTTCGACAATATTCTAAAGTTTACGAGTCGACACGAGACTTCTATAAAATATTTCTCGTCTCGATTCAGGGATAATACTAGTAAGAATAGAAAAATATTAGAAACTTCACTTCCTAAACAATTTCCACGAGAAAGGTCCTGTAAGCAACTATTCATTACATGTCATATTTAATGTTGTTTAGGCATGATAATACTGTATGAATGATTCCATCGAACCTAATCTTGAATGCATACGATCCTGGATGGTAAGCAACCTGCGGGCTACACACAACATTTGGTGCGGTGTTTTCACTTTAAAATTTTGCATTTCGATGCCCCCTTTGTTAGAAAGTGACGGTCTTTGTTAAACGACCTACAAATAAGATTCATCAAATACTGTATGTCAAATATTAAATCATACGAAACAGAAGCCTGGACATAATGGAAGAACAGTGTAAAACATTGGAAGCGTTCAAAATGTGGATGTGGAGAAGAATGAGTAAAGTGTAGGATTGAACATAAGACCAATGACTGGAAATTGAAAAATGTGAGAAAGAAAAGAACAATATTGATTTTATCCCATCTTTGGGATGCGTTTCCTTTCAGCTTTAAGAATTTCTCTTATTGGTTGAGATTAGATCAGTTAAAGATACAGTAGCAAATTCCTCGTACTTAAGTGCAGTAGACTTCCGAGTATCCGCCTCGCGACTATGCGGCCTCCGTACTATCTACACTAGGTTTCTTTTATCGTAATTAACCCTAGATTGCAAAGCCTTCGTAAATTTTACGACGCGCCATTTGCAAAAACGATAGAACTTGGAAACCACATTTCCGAGCATTGCCATTTCTCCAGTACCTTCCTATCATAGCCGATAGATGCCATTACTAGTTTGGCAGTCGCGTAGATCGGATGTATGTGTTTTATTGCAGCAATGCTTCGTAAAATTTACGAAGGCTTTGTGATTACGTTACTTTTTTATTTTACGTTAGAATTTTATTCTACAAGTTGTTTTAATTGTAGTGTGTACATAGTGGTGGCTCTTTGGGTTGATATATATTGTCAGTGTCATGGCAGATGCAGAAGAGCGGGAAATAGACCGCATAAGACAGTTATTGAATGAGGATTTGTCAGATTATGATGACAACGAAATCAAGCATTATTTGTTGAAAGTGATGAAGGGGAGGAAGATGAAGTAGAGCAGGATGAAGTAGAAGATGACGAAGTAGAAGATATGGATTACACAGTCGCCGACTCTGATTATACATTAGATGGTAGTGAAAGTGCATTGGATTCTAAAGTCATCACCTGAAGGATCACTTTCAGGAACGAAAAGAAAACGGAGAGAAACTGTGTATTGCCCCTTTTCTGTCTCATTATCTAATATTACGCCGTCTTTCTCAACATCCACGTCCGCCACTCTTAACTCTGTACTATCCGCCACTGGCGCACCCCCTGCTGATGACCCGTACATTATGGTTCTTCCACAACACCCAAACAACGCAAGATCTTCATGAAAGAACTGCACATGGAACTAACAACTCCACACATGACAACTCGCTTGCAAACGCCGTCACTGCAGAGAAACTTACGTACTATGATCTCCGAGAATCTGGGAATCAGCGTTGCCAACCTCGGAGAACAAAATTATCGATTTTTGTCCTTAAAATTATCGTATATTACAAAAAATTATCATATATTCGTCATAGGCGTGATAATTGTATAAACAAGTATAATACTACTAATAATAGTAATAATGTATAATAAACTTACCTAGTAATCTTCAGTTTCGAACTCCACATCACTGTCACTATCCTTATCATCTTTTTTATCCTTATTCGTACCTCCATATATGTTGGATTTATTCATCGATGCGATCATCAATCCACTGGGTTCAAACTCGACGCAGTTTTGTACACACTGGGCAGCGAGCATTATATCACTAACTGTACTTGACTGCAGTTTGTTTCTTAATGGCGTTTTTATTAAGTTCATTTTTGAAAACACACGCTCACAATCAGCACTAGTATGTGGCAAAGCTAACATGTCCAATACAACCTTTCCCAATTCTAAAAATTCGTAATTTCCATGGGAATCTTTAGCATTTTTGATGAAAGCCCAAAATTTGTCTACTTCCTTAGAACGCAGATCTTCCGGAAACACCGCGTAAGGTAGTGCTCTCCACTGATCGTCTATTAATTGTACAACATTATTATTTTTCGGGGTAACTCTCTGTACCGCTCTCAAGAGTGGAACAAATGTTGGTGGCCTTGTTTCACTTTTTGATAATGCTACTTCAGGTGTTAACCAATGTAAACTTTGCAAAACAGGATTACCAAAATCATATCGTTTTTTTATTTCACAGCAACAAACTTTAAGAAACTGCTGCACTCTATAGTAGAAATCTGTTATTTTGGATTTTTCTGCAGTATTTTCATTTTGACTCATGAAATCCAAAACACCCACACCTAGGTACATTTGAGTGTACGGCAGAAATTGACTCGAGTCCGTAGGGTCTATAAGTGCAAGGTCAGTTCTGTTAACATAATTAGAAAACATGTAGCAGAGCAGTATTTCTTTGTATGTTCTGCACACTTTTTCATGCAAGGCGTAAATCACCAACTTTTCGATTTGAAAGTACTGATTCAGCTGCACAAATTTTGGCAAAATCCATTCAAGAAATATGAAGTACAAACGCACAAAATTATCATTAAAAGAGTTAGCTAACTGCTCAGCGGCATACAGTCTTTCTTCTTCCCACTTTGAGGTAAAGAATAACCTCAATGCATTCCACTGTTCTAACAATCGTTTAACAACACTTAACAATGACAGCCACCTTGTCTGTGACGGTCGTAATATTTTGTGCGGTTCGATGTCACAGAACTCTTGGAACTCAACAAACTGCGCAATTCTTTTCGAACTATGTTTGAAGAACGTATGAGTGTCCCTTGCTAAATCTTCGCAGATTCTTGGCAATTGTTTACACGCCTCGCTTGCACACAGATGCAACGAATGACATATGCATTTTTGTATAAAAATGCCAGGGAAGTCCTTATGTAGCCTACTTGAAACAGAATTATCTTTTCCCATCATTGTGTTGCATCCATCGGATGCGAAACCTATTACATTTTCAAATGGGATATTACTATTTATTAGAGCATTATATAGGAGATCATACAGACGATTTGCAGTGGCACCTTCATGTGCAGCTTCCACATTTTTATCACAATAAATTTGTAATAGTTGCCAAAATTTTGTTTGTATTTTCGCGCTATTTTCATCGAAATATCTCACACAAACACACATATTTTTTGTAGTCGAAATATCTGTAGACTCATCGATTATTAAACTGAATTTTTGTTTCTGTAAGATATCATTTAATTCTTTCAAATGGCATTTACTAATGACATTTTTGATCACACCCGTTGCCTTAGTTCTACCTAATTGAATCTTGCTAGCTATTTTAGAATCAGGGAACGCACTTTTAATTACATCCGTTAAATGATCTGCCGTGTTCATAGAGATATTATGTTCGGCTAAAAAACCACACAGCATTATTTCAGCTCGCTTACCTTGTGTATCCAAGGTGTGAGAGGTAGACGTGGATGAGGAAAAATCTAGTTTCTTTTGGGCAAACCCTACACGTTTCACTGCACTTAAATGTTTTTTTCCTTTAGCATGGTTTTTCACTACAGTCAACTCAGCAGTAAATTCGGTTCTACAAACTTTACACCGGGCTTTATACACATTATCACTAACAGGCTCTAACCAGCCTTTGAACACAGAATCACTTAACCAGTCTTTCCGGAATTTTTGCTTTACATGTTTAAGTTTCAACTCACCCCGTATCTTTATTTTCTTTTGTGGAGTAGACGGCCCTTCAGGGTCACTTTCCATAGCTTTTACGCGTTTACGCGACACTCAATTACGCAAAGTAATTACGCGATACGTAATTTCACTTGCCACAGAACGATTCTAACTTCTTTGTGTTTCACATCCAAACGAAGGCGCTAACATTCACGTGAGCGAATAATAGAGCCATCTATCATGAACAAACAATATTGTCATCTCCACGTAAATGTGATGTATGCAGGGATGCAGGATTACCAATTCTCAAATCGTTATTGATTTATTTTGGCGAGGACGACTGTTAAAAATGTGTGGTTTATAATTCTTTAATGCACACTTACAATTTATTTATACATTAAAAAACTACTAAAAAGTGTACGTTCTAAAATTATCGTATATTCACCTATTATCGCAAGGGCATTATCGTATATCGTATTAAGGCTTAAATTATCGTATATCACGATAAATTATCGTATGGTTGGCAACCCTGCTGGGAATACCTGTAAATGCGAATGGTCGCTGCCCTGCAGATGCAAGGAAAATCTGTTCCTTTTGTCCTTCTGCCAAGAGAAGAATGACTACCAATTACTGCAACCATTGTCACAATGTAATTTGTGGGGAACATAAGAGCAATGTTCTGTGTAAACTACGATACAGACTAAAGATATGCAAATGCTCATAGTCGCAACAGTGTTATTTGAACAATATTATGTGAACACTTTTATATGAACATTGTAATCAAACTGAAAAAAAAAACCTTTCTTAACTTTTACTGTGAAATATTTAAAATTTTCCGTTTTTCAGTGTTAAAACCTCACAATATTTACGGTTCCACCTAAACATGTTTTCTTGCTCCATACTCAAGTGTATTTTTTTTTTAATTTTACCTTATATATTCTAGTTTACAAAATATAGTTAGAAATTAAAAAAAGTTCATATTCAATTTTTCCTCCTCCATCCGCAGGCATCATATTTTTTTAATTTCCAAATACGTATGTAGCGAAAATATTTTTTTATTATTTTCCCCACACTGGACGTAAACAAACAAGTTATATATATTTGTGATATAGACATACAACTGAATCCTAGATAATTTTTAAATGTTAAAAATATACAAAAAACAAGTAGATATATATAAGAAACCATTGCATCGTAAAAATTACGAAGGCTTTGTGACGACGTGACAAACAATGAGGCTTTGTAATCTAGGGTTAAATGAGGACAGCAAAACGTTGCATTGGCAACATTGCCAAGACATTGGAAGCGTGCGTCTGCTACGATCCTCCTACGTACCGTGTACAAAATACAAGTTGTGACACGAAAAGAGTAGCGTTTTGCTCTTTGTTCCTTGTTTAGTCAGTGTGTGACGGACTCCAATACAGTACGCTTGCCGCTGTACCTGATTATAACTGTACAGTACGTACAGTGCCGCATTCGTAAATTGTTCTTGGGGTATACTTAATGTTCATAAAGAAATGAGTTCGTAGATCTCCGGCCTATCCGGTCTTCCCTTCTGCCACATTAGGCCGAATACTCGGTAGTCTACTGTATATACACTTCCCGCTCTTGTATATACAGTGCACAATCAACTCTAGTAGTTACGTAAACAGGAAGGAGATTTACGAAAGACAGCAGTTGGCGAGAAGTGGTCATTCAGTCCTAGCGATGATTATCCATGCATCCAATGATAATTTCAAAAGATTTCCTCTGGGGCTTACAGTACACGGGGGGAGGGGGTGGTAAAATTGTGCACCGAAAATATTGCAACCTACGTTGAACATGATCAGAAATATACCTCTAGGGAATCCCCCCCTGTGGCCACACTGTGAAATCATCACTGCATGCATCACACATGAATCTCCAAGATCGCTGCTCATCAAGTGGCTTTGGGGCAGGTAAGCCATCCTACAATACAGGTGTCCTATAGTTTGCTACCCGTATTAACTAATCGATAACCATTGAGCATTATACTGATTGCTTTTAACAATCTGAAAGCGCATTTCCAAATAAACATGATCTTCCACACCTGCCGACTGCCTGCCTCCAGAAACAGTTGAAGAAGGAAAATCGTTATTCATGTGTTACAGAATTCAACAAATGCTGTCAGAAATGCTTCCTGGAGTGGCCGTTGGAATTACAATACGTGCTTACCTGCACACACATATTTACGAGGCTACTTTTTAAAAAAGATCTTTTCAGAAATCGTGATTCTGCTTTTTCTTGAAATTGTTCGAGAGGAATTTGTGACGTCAAACATGGTTTCATCAGCATTCCTAAGTCAACTAACACCTCCGAGGAACAAAACGAAGCAGAAACAGTTGGTGTATCGCATTCCATACGCTGATCATAAACTTCCTCTCTCGCTTGCCCTTCTGGCAACCACAACACAAATGCAATTTCACCTGCTTTGGTAGCTTCAACCCCCGACTCAAGTGAAGACTATGAGCTTTTCTTAATATCCTCATACGAATCCTAACAGCAACCAACATTCGCTGTAAATGTTTTAATTACGGTTTGTTCAACAATATCATCTACTCAGCTTATGCTTCATCTTTTGCCCAAACCTTTGTATTGATTGATTGGTTTGTTGGGATTTAACGTCTCGTTCAACAGCGAGGTTATATGAGACGTGGGTATAGAGCTTAACGTAGAACCCGAAGATGAGCTCCGCCGAAAATCGAACCCGGGTTCCCCTCGCCGAAAATACGTAAGCTAACTAACTCCTTCAGTGTGGGTGGCGTATATATACGCTTTCATTTTGCTATGGCTCTTTTGTATTGCCTATGTCGAATATACTTGCGCATAGTATGAGTAATGTTGTCCCGACAATATTTAGCGAGTTTGGGCTCAGCTGGTTTCAATTGTTGCTTAATTAAAAGAAGAAGACGAAAAAAGAAAGAAATTAAAATAGAGTTTGGGCTTCGTCAAATATAGTTTTCATTCTTTGTTTTGTTTGAGAGCAGACAGTACAGTAATGGCTTCAAAACGATATTTCAACGATGCTGACATCGAGGAAGAGTTATGAATTAGTGATTTTGATGTAAATGATTTTGAAACAGATTTAGAATCAACATCCAAAGTTCTCAAAAAAAAAAAAAAAAAAAACTACACTTTTTACACAGCGGTTCGCATCTGAAAATTACGCACTGAAGGGGCTAAGAAGCTCACTTCCGGACAGTTGTATCGTCAAGCCAGTTATAAGATGGTTTGTAAGAGAGCACAGTGCAATGATAACGTCTATGTATATTTAGTTATTGGACAACAAGGACAATAGTCCGTACCTTATGATAACAAATCTTGTGGTCAGACTTGTTTAAACTTGTTTTGTTTATGCTGTTTAAGATATAATAAATGAGGAAGCCATACGTGATTGAAGTGTATTTTTAATTTCTGCAAAATGAATAAGTATTAAGGAAATACAAAGTTTAAAAGTAACAAAAAATATTTTAATTTGTTGAAATAACTATCGTGGTAAGTTTTGATGATTATTAAAGTAATTTTAATTGAACTGGGACCGTAATATTTAATTATACATGTGTGTTACAATAGCTATGATTTTTAATTTTCTTTTGTTCTGAACTCCGAAATACTATGACAGTGCTGTGATTTGTATTGAATACAACAGAGATTATTTCATTAATCGGGTACTGACTTAAGATAACAAAAGAGATTAAAACTGGCGCGTAGTCAACAGCATACCTTAAGGGCGCAACATACGGCAGGAATTTATTACGGGAGGAGTCCAAATTTATATAAGAACAAATTATATTAAAGGTTATAAAATCATTCCGCAAAATTAGACTAAATTTACAGAAAAGGGTAATAGTATACATGAGAACCCCCCTGTCTTCCGTGCGCGAGGATACTTCATATTATATATTTATACGTTACCAAATTAAATCACTGCGTTGTCTTCATTATATGTGCTTAACATTCTATTTTTACTTTCTAGAATAAATTTTGTTGATTTCGATTCGAAAAATGTTAAATATTTTTAAATTTATATCATGATGCAGACCAAAATCCTTGTTGCATATAATGTAATGCGCTATAGCATATAAAGTACAAGGGCAAATAGGTACGTTCTTTTTTATTTTCGTATCAGTGGATAAGTAAATGAAAGTGGGTTTGTTACCCCCTTTCTAAGTTCGTAGATACTCAATGAATAATCCCTAAAAGTATGAGCGTCCAGCTTCTTCTGGAACTCAGACGGTCTTACGTATACTATATCCCAGAAAAGTTGCAATTTCGACGGGGTGGGGAAGTCCAGACCCACGGACCCACCCACTCCGTATGTCCTTGGAGGTACAGTATGTTCGACATAGTTTACAGAGAATAAACAAAATTTAGTAGGATTTGCCCTTGCTCCTGACTGCGTGTCTAATCCAAGACCAACAGGGAACAAACAACGTATTAGTACCTAAAGAAGGAAGAACTTTGATTTTTTTGGCTATATGAGACGTGGACCTACAGCTTAACGTGGAATGCGAATCACATGACCTCCCACTGGGAATCGAACCCTGGCCTCTCACGATAAAGGTATTTCAGCTAACCACTTAGCCATGAGGAAGCTTAGAAGGAAAAACTTTAGAAACTATATCTAATCTATTAATGTCTTTGGAGTGGATTTGAGTGCTACTCTCTCTCTCTCAATGTGTATATGTGGGGGGAGCATTTGCGTATGTGTGTGTATGTGTGCGTGTGTAACTTTATAAGAAAGCAGTGTTAAAAATCATAAGAAATATTGTTTTGTAAGAAATAATTTAGAGTCTATACTTAATACTGAATCATAAATTTACCGTAATTTCGTTGGGAATATTACAGCAAGCTTTGGTAGATACATCAAAGGAGTTCCGAGAGTTGTTGCATCATAGGTAAACCAGCCTTATATTGATGCGTGTCAGATTAACTACACTTAAATGAGCTGGCTTAGAAAGTAGTTTGGTTTAGCGTCCCTTTTCAGTATCGACGCTACATGAGACGTAGACGTATGGAATCTGAACCACCGTAATGCATTTAATATTCTCTATCACCGGAAATAAAAGCAGGGACCCCGTGCAGCAGCCTAGAAAACATATTTAGCTTTAAATTGTAATCAACCCGAATCATTATGAATCTCAAAACAAAGTTAACTAATTGTTCTGACATGAAGGCAACTCGCCTAGATGTAGGGTAGATACTGAATTAGAAAACAATGCGATGATATCCTTGGGTAATGATGTTCAAAAGCCACCTTTTGCATCAGAAAAGGCTTCAAAAGCCACGCGGTCTGGTATTATGAAGACAAGTTGGCGCTCGGAGTTCCCACAAGGCTGATTTCTAACTAAGCATTTCTTTCCAACTGAAATTCTTTCCTCTTTTCGCTTTAGGGCAATAAAAATGATGAACGAAAGAAAGAGAGAAAAGAAACATTTTGATTAATGCCTCCTACCGAGCTACGCATTCAACACGCAACGCGTCCAAGAGTGGTCTTCAATGGTCAGCCGGAAGGCCTGCACAACAACATCAACTCCAAAGCTCGCTTATTCACTCAAAGATATGAAAACAAGACTCCCAGAGAAAAGAAACGATTCGTATTGTAATCTACGACATTTATCTCACGAGTGGCTGCCCCTCCTCCATGCTATTTGTCGTTAGATCCTAATTTGTTGTTCTATTCTTGAACCAAATTAATTTCCTTGAGTGGCCTTCAATGTGAATAAGACTGAAGGCTATGTGCTGAAATCTCCTTCACTTCAGGTGGAAGATGCAAATATTAGACTTTTCCAAACATCTGCTCTTTTCCCACTATTTTTTTTTTTTTTTTTTTTTTTTTGGTTCCGTTAGCTTCAGGCCATCTTCCATTTCCACTTTTTTAAACGTATTTTAATTTTCAAAACCGTCAAAATGGCGAGATTACTATTACCTTAATATTTTAAATAAGGAAAAAAACACACTGATTGTGACGGCTGTTGGTTCACACACACATAGGGCCAGCCCTAACCAATTTGCCGCCCCGTGCAATGGCGTCATTTGTCGCCCCCTTTCTCCAGAAAGAACAAATCTTAAAAGCCAAAATTTTAAGTATAGTACCCCATGATCAACAACGAAGGGGAGGTAAAGAACACTCGCACACAGAAAAGACTAAACACTAACAATACGATCTCGTTGTGTCTGTTTCTTTTCTTTAAATAATAAAATATTATGTTAGTGAAAGATAAAGCAAACACACGTGCAGATAATTCAATACAGGCTTTAGTCTCAATATATCAGTTTGCAATTCCAGTACAACTAGCTCTTTTATCTTTATTCCTTAATTTTCCTTTTAAAAAAAACTTGTTTCCACCTTCAATGATAAGGAACTTCTTTGTGACAAAGTCGAGACTAGTTTTCATATCAAAACTGTGATAAATAACTAAATGGAACAGGTGTTCGTTACTATTCGAGAATTGAGTTCTGGTATTGGACAACAATCAAGCAATTGATGCTAGAATTTGTTTGACCATTTGCTTTAGCACTGTCCATGTGACAAACTAATGCTATCTAAACATGATTTATGAATGTAGTATTCAAATAGAAGGTCAGTTTAGTAAATTTAACTGCCATCATCATGAGGCCTGTTTCCAACAAGAAATATTTATTTTAAATAATATAGTTATGACAGATTTTGCCACTCCTCGTGCAAATGCACGTGTTGCACATATGGTATAGACGGTCCTGTTCACATATGATTATACGGGTCTAGGACGCTTCACCCAATAAACAAATCCCCCAATCGTGAAAATGGATTTGACTACTGGCCAATTTGTCTTTCTCCTGCCTATACCAGAAATAAAAATGAACTCGCAAAAAAAAAAAAAAAAAAAAAAAAGTTAAACATTAGGAGACAAGGGAATAGTAAAGAAATGTTTACATTCTACCTTCAAAATCCAACACAGCTATCGAAATACTTCACGTGAATTCATGTTATATGAGATATAGAGCTCAAATTTAACGTTGAATCGTAACCGGAAGTTCCCTCGTAGGGATCGAACCCAGGACTAAGCACATAATGTAGTTGTGAGGTTTATTTGCTTCATCAGAACAACAACGCTATGATATATTTCTTTTATTTGTCCCGCCTCTTTTGCCGAAGCAACAACATTGCAAATGCTATAGTAGTATGGGCGCCAGTTGGCCGAATTTTTGTACCCCTGAGTCCCTGGTTTAGGTACAGTATTATTGTTCCTGGCCCAGGGACAATAACCTAGTGGTACATAGGACCTGCCTCTCGAGATTTTGAAAGGGGTACCTTGGCCCACCCTTTAAATTTTGGAAGTAGTCAAATTTAAAAATTTGATATAGTAGTATTGGAACGGGAAATGTATCTGTAAATTTAGGTGGTCCATCTTATTACCTTTTACGAGTAAAAAATTGCCAAAACTTCAAATTTTGGAGTTTTTTTTTTTTGCTTACTTTATTCTCTTTGATGAGGTTTTATTACCTAATGCTTGAGTATAGGGCTCTATTCCCTTTAAGAAACATGAGTACTTTGACATTCCTTTCAAAATTTTAGAGGGGTACATTGGTTCACCCTTCAAAACTGGAGCTGTCAAAAAATAACATTCAGTAAATGATCTGTAGGGCTCGAATATATTACTCTTTAAGTTTGGGTGGTTCTGCTTCTCTCCTTTAGGTAAAACATTTCCAATGTGCCTTCCACTGGCCAACTATTGACCTAAGTTATCTTCTTTGATGATCCTTTAACACGTTATATGGTTACATGGTGGAGTACAGGGATCCAATCTTTTGCACAGTACATGGGTGTCTTCACACTTCCTTCTCAAAATATTGGAGGGGTGTTCGCCCACCCCTTAAATTTTGGAATTGTTAGAAATAAAATTTGGTAAATTTTCTCTAGGAGTCGATATATAGCTTTGTAAATTTGAGTGGTCCAGTTTGTTCCTTTCTGTGGGTAAAAAAAAAAAATATCAAAATATTCATATTGCCATGTGCTTACCACGTGATCGGTTATTGACCTCACTTGTTTTCTTAAATGGGGTTTAACTACAACATATGATTATTTGGTTGAGTTAAGGATATATACTCTTTCATAAGACATGGATACGTTGATTCACTTCTCTTAAATTTTGGAATGTATATGTTGGCTCAACACTAAATTTAGGGATTGTCAAAACAGAAAAAAAATATAAATATTCTCTAGGACTTTATACATAACTCTCTAAATTTGGGTGGTTTACCTTGTGTCCTTCTATGATTAAAAAAATTAAAAAAACTATACGTAAGTAACTTTTTATATTATGGCGGGAATTTTCAAGTTTAGCGGTAAATTAGAATTTGCATTTGGCGGAATTTTGAATATGATGTCCCAAAGTTCACAAAGATGAGCATTATTACATGATATGAGCGTATGGAAGAGTACATTCATTTCTTCTCTTGAATAATACATGGCTATCATGATAAACCCTTTGAAATTTTGAGAGGATCCCACCCTTAAACTTTGAAAATTGTCAAAACTAAAAATTGGACAATAATCTCTAGAACCAAGGTATATAATTATGCAAATTTGGTGGTTTGTGATGGTTTAGGTAAAAACAATTGCGAAAAACTGAAATTTGTGAGGTCTGTGAATTTATTCTACAGTATAAAATATAAGGTTTTATTTTAGTATACGTTTATATGGATGAAGGATCTAATTTTGGTTCATTGCACATGATTACCTTGAGATACTTTTGTTAAATTTCAGGAGGGGCATTTGGTCCACCATTAAATTTAGGAATTGTCAAAAGAGTAAAATTTGATGAATGTTCTCTAAGACTTCAATATATAATTTTTGTAAATTTGAATGGTTTACATTGATCTCTTGCATGCGTAAACCATTGCCAAAATTTAAATTTAGAGGAATTGAGCACAGATTGAGTACAGATGAGTACGTTCTTTTGCGAATGACTCAGAGTTAATCCTGTACACCTACTTCCGACGTGTGTTGACTTAACAATAGCCGAACACAAGTTATAATTCTTCGAACAACTGGGGAAAGGATCATTACGGCAGCGGTGAGCAGGGGGATCATGGTCAATGAACGCAGCGACCTCCACATCATTGAGGCTAGTTGTCTGACCACTCGAAGATATAGGGATTAGATCCTGAAATAACATGTGGTCGTTTTGAGGTGTTAATTGGTCATGAATTATTGTCCATGGATTATAAAGTACGTTCACGTAGAGCTGCTCTCGTCGACGATTTTCTTGTCAGTGACGAAATTGTTCGAATGGAATGGCCAATCATGTCTCCCAATCTAAATCCAATCGACTATATATAAGATTAGCTCGAGCAGACGATTAGCAGAAATCATTCTCCTTCCACAACTAACTGTATGAATCAAAACTGATTCTTTGCAGTGATTTGGGGTTCGTGTTTTTGAGTCTCATCAATAGCTTATTTTGAGTATGGATTGTTATTGTGAGCAGTTTGAGGTCGCCACATCTCTTATTATGCCACCTATACACTATAGGATAGATCAGTGGTGTCAAATTATAATGAGCCTGAGGGCCATAACCGTCTTTGCTAACAAGGTGAAGGGCCGCAGCTAATAATAATAATAATAATAATAATAATAATAATAATAATAATAATAATAATAATAATAATAATAATAATAATTATTATTATTATTATTATTATTATTATTATTATTATTATTATTATTATTATTATTATACTACAAAAGAAAAAAATAAAAATGTATTTGAAATATTACATTCAATGTGATAAATGAGGATGACTAGGAGAGTTTACAAGGGCTGGGATATCTACATCCAATCCTGTTGTTGCGAGCGCAGAAGATGTAAAAGAGAAGAATCTCCAAGGCAGCTTCTGAAGCGGTTCTTCACAATTTTCTTGGTGAATTGGCATGGTTGGTTTGGTTTGGTTAATTGAAGTAATCGTTCTTTCAGCAACGATGCCTTGCCTATAGCTACATTACTGACTCCAGTGTTGCCTTGGATGTCTGGGCCTTTTTGTTGTACAGAAGCGCTAAATGGATGCCTTATTTCGAAATAAGAGTGGAAACATTAAAAGAATGAACATAAATGAAAATATTATCAGTAATAACAATCGTATGTTGTGAGAGCTTTGTGGGCTGCAGAAAATGGTTTGGCGGGCCGCGTGTGGCCCACAGGCCGCCATTTAGACAACTCTGGGATAGATCCTAAGAAATCTCTTACGATTTGTCCTAGAGTCAAAGTTTGTGATGAGCAAATGCAAGACCAAGACCAAGACTCAGGTGGTCTTGATCTTGCACATTCAGTCTTGGTCTTGGTCTTGGTCTTGCACACCCAGTCTTGGTCTTGGTCTTAGTCTTGATCTTGCTTGCAACAGTCTTGCAAGTTTTGCTTTTAAGAAATCTTATACTTTGATAGGGAAATTTTACTCTGGATATAAGGGATAATAAATTCTACTATGCGTCAATAGTAACTGAAATACAATGTATGTCTCTAAATGTAATATACCAGGTAGTTTACCTTCATGTAAGTATGATGATAGCGTAAAATATAGGCGATGACCTTTAATTTTTTTTCAATGGGTGCCTACGCGTCACTACTTATAAGATAAATCAAACTTTTCATAATCTTTTTATATTTTTTAATAGATCCAATTCTCTATTGGTTCCCAAACTGGAGAGGCTACCCCTGAGACGTATGAAAGAAAATCGAGACGGCACAGATTACTGAAACACCATGAATTGTAAAATTATTTTTACACTTTTTACACTTTCAGATTTATTTTGTTTTCAACGTTGATTAGCCCCTATCTTTGTATTGAACAAACTTCCAATCAAAAATTGAGATTTTTGTTTTACTGCTTCCAACATAGAGATGTTCTCTATGAGGCAGAAACATGGACATTACGCAAAAGCGATGGAAAAAGTGGAGGCTTTCGAAACGTGGGCTTGGTGAAGAAAGGAGAGAATTATCTGGGTTGAACAGAAAACGAATGACGTGTTAGAAATAGTAGCAGTAGGGGAGAAAAGAAGAATTTTAGATGTAATTAAGAGGAGGAAGTGGAACTGGTTGGGACATTGGCTGAGGAAGAACTGTATTATGAGGGACGTGCTAGATGGTATGGTGGAAGAAAAGAGAAGGAGGGGAGAAGAATACTGTAGTTGAAGGAAGGTATTAAAACAGAAAATTGCTACGTCAAGACGAAGAAACTAGCTGAGGACTACCTTACATCGAAGTTTCTCAGTTCCAGTAAATAATCTACCAATAATGGCAGAATAGCTATGATAATGATAATGACGAAAAAAATTAAAATAATAATTATAATCAAAGCAGGTTTAAAGAAATTTGCAATATTTCGAGTTTGCTACTGCTTTAATAGTTCCTGCGCAACGTTCTTATGCACTGATAAAGGATTGTTTTTCAGTCATGAAGCGTTTCTGTTTTTCATTTTTATTGCCACTTTATTCTTTGATTTTTTGCACAGTTTGCGTACCCCTTGGGGATGCTCCCCACTTCCCGGAACAACTTCGAAATACGCATGAAATTTACTTTTTGCGCTCGTCATTGCGTTTTTTATTTTGCAAATTTCTCTTACTGGACGTTTGTGACATTTCATCAGCAGACTGCCTGAGGCAGTGGCGTAGGGAAGGGGGGAAGAGGGGCCGCCCCCCAAAGATGTCCGACAATGTACTTTGGCACTTTGACGTGTGTATTTTTTATATATATTTTTATGTTTATATATTTCTTTGTTTGTAATGTTTCTATATGTACCTATAACAGCACTTGCCCCCCCCCCCAAACACACATCCTGGCTACGCTACTGGCCTGAGGCAAAGCAACTGAAGAGTGAAAAACATTTCCTTCTTTTGCTATATTTATCCCAGGACGAGCCGACAAACTTTACCAGCTGGAAGGTCAAAAGATAAGTTTACTCCAGATAACACACACCTGTAGAATAGTGTCTGATTTACCCAATAACTGATCCTCATTCTTTAAAAACGCAGGAATGCATCCTAATCCAGCGCCAATGACCCATTTCTTTGTGGGGCCGCGGTGGTTCAGTGGTAGAGCGTTCACCTCTGGTGTTTGGGGTTCCGGGTTCGATCCCCGCCACCGCCAAGTGCACTTTGTGGTGGACAAACACCGTGCGCGTGGGTTTTCTCGGGCTCTCCTGTTTCCTCCCACTTTCTTCATTCCACCATTTCATTCATTTCTCATAATCACCGTCTCCTTTAGCCTAACAGGCATAACCGTGGGACGTAAAACTCAAAGATTTCATTTCATTTCATTTCCATTTCTTTGTGTACAACAAGCTTTGATTAGAATGACACCTGTGTGGATTAGGATTAGAAATTACATTTCTGGGCTGTCAGCGTCTAAGGCCATTTAGCCTGTCACATATTTGAGTGATGACGTCCCTCGGCGAGCACACTATCCGATTAAAGGAAAGGAAGAAGGGAATGGTGAAGGAAGGAAGCAGCCTGGGACTATTATGGTTGGTACCATCCCGGCATTTGCCTGGTGTGAACGAGAGAAAATCAGGAAAAAACCCACTCAAGATGGCTGGCCTGGAAAAGGTGGTAACTGAGTGTCCCCACCGGAGATACCTGTGTGGCTTGAAAACGAATAATAACTACAGAAAATGAGAATAACCGATCCAGAAAACGACATAATGTAGCTATATGCTATAGGGGTAGATCAACTCACACGGATCGCATAAACTACTAGTACCACATTCACTCCAGCGGCATTTTTACTGAAGCCAAGAAATTCAACTGAAAAATGTAATGATTTTTCTCCTTTTTACATTCTATAAAATAATTCAAATAGTACCTATATTTGTGCAAGAGTCTTGGTCTTGTTCTTGCAGGAATGGTTTTGGTCTTGGTCTTGCATGCAAGACTCTTGCAAAAACTGCTAGACCAAGACTCTTGCGTTCATCACTAGTCAAAATGTATGGCACCAGATCGCATGTCACTTTCTGTGCTCTGAACCAAGGATGTTATAAAATAGAGGATCTGACCATACAACAAAATCTTGAAGCCATACGTCACAGCTTCGCCACAACTACTCTGCCCACTCCGCGCCATTAAGATCGCAATGTTTCGTACGTATGGGCAGATCCTCAATTTTATAACATCCTTGCTCTGAACGATCCTATGAGATTTCTCTTGTTTAGAGCACGCTCAATTTCGAAAAGAAAATTCGTAAGATTTCGATTCAAGCGACATCAGGTGAGAGAAGGTGAAAACAAAAGTTACAAAACAAACAACTGATACACATGAGTGTACGTCTGATGAGGATCTTGACTAGAAGATCAAAACGTCACGTGTAAATGTGTTTTTATATTAAATAAATGCAGTCTTGTTCAGCAGTGTGTTTACTTTTAAAACAACTTATGCGTACGTTTTCCTAATTTATCTTCTGGTCGTGCAGGTTTAATTTTGGTGCACCACTCGAAATGATTGTTAGGGGCCACGGTGGCTCAGTGGTAGAGCGTTCACCTCTGGTGTTTGGGGTCCCGGGTACGATCCCAGCCCCCGCCAAGTGAACTTTGTGGTGGACAAACACCGTGTGCGTGGGTTTTCTCGGGGTTCTTCCACTTTCTTCATTCCACTATTTCATTCATCACTCATCATCACCGTCTCCTTTAGCCTAACCGGCATAACCGTGGGACGTAAAACTCAAAGATTTCATTTTTTCATTTTTTCGAAATGATTGTTGAAAAGTTTTAATTTTACCCTCTTCCTAATTATTATTTCCTAAATGATTTGCGCCGGGCGATATGAAAATATCTTACATGGCATAGATAAAATTGAAGGGGACCATTAAAAGCAATTATTGTGGCAAAAACTACAATTATTTTACGATTTGCCTATAAATACGGCGTTCAAATGTATAGTGTGAAAACTATAGTGCAAAGCACAAACTAACCCGTGCTAGGTAGCCACTCATAAGCACGAATGCTATCGAACGGAATCAGGGCAGGGCGAAGCAAGAGCTCGAACGTTAGCGAGGAGGGAAGCAAGCGCGTCAGCGAAAGTAGTGCAAACGAGTGGCTTTTGGCAATGATTCGAGTTTGAATAATACTTGTCATGGTATCATCGTAGTAATGCTCCACTTGTAAACATAAATTACAGCTTCTGTAAACTGTGCAGAAATACACCGGTGGAAAATAGTATCATCTGGTCATCTGTTATATGAACTTACTTAGGTAAATGTTGCGCAGAAGGGGTCCAGGAGGAAAAATACAAAATTTACAGGAGAAATGGAAGATGCAAGCACTTAGATCTAACACAACCTAACCAAATCTAACCTAATGAAACTAAGCTAACCTAATATTAATAGAAAAAAGCGAAATTCTATCATTTTTTGAAAATTATGCTAGACCCCTATACTAATATAATCTAACGTAACCTGACCTAACCTAACAGGGACCAACCTAAACTAAACTAATGTGAACAGAAACTACCGAAATTATAACATTTATTAGAAAAAACAGCTTGACCTTTCTGCTAAACATTGTCCCTCATTTATTTTATCCGTCCTAAAACGCTTGCAGGTGTAATGATTTTACACTAGTAAACGTAGACTTGTAAACGTAAAATATAGATGTATTACTTTGTATTTAATTCTGTTCCTTGCAGAAATTTGTTCATTATAAATATGTCTTTTCATGCAAAATATTGAATTTTACCTATAAATCTTCTAAAAAATGGTGCGCCAAAATTACACCAGCACTCTTCTGATGGTTATCCTTTTTTTTTCTTTTGGAGGTATCCAATTTAATAATATAACACCTGGTATTAATATTAGTAGGATGTGCAGTGAAGTTAGCATAGGAATTTATCAATTTTGTACTTCTATCAAATAGAACTATTTCATAATATTGAGAAACGTCATTTGGTCAGACAGGAAAACTCCTCACGTGTATGGCAAAAAACCGGTAGGATTTCCTACGAGATATATCACATTTTTCTGAAGATAAATCCTAAGATATTTCCTAGGATTTATCTAGGAGTGTATAGAAAGCCTTACGTGCAGATTTTACAACTCCAGACATAGATATTTGTCACCACAAAATCAGTTTTTATGATGACAGAAGCTTCTTCCACTGGTTAATTGTTTTTCTAATATCCTAAATTACTGCCTCCATGTTCCTTCCGTTTAATACTATTCGGTGTGCAGAGTGTACAGCATTCATAACGAAATGCCCTACTTCTGTTTTGTCCTATAATTTTGTTCATTAGAATTATAAGAAAGACAATTGAAGGGTTGAATGCAAGAACCAAGTAAGTCCACTTTTAGAAATTTTTCCTGAGCTGCCTGCTTCTTGCTCAAACTTCACGATGAACACTGTATGTAGGCACCTCCTTTTCATTATAACAGTATATAATCATCGGATTCACATGATTCTTGCACACAATGTACTCAATTTTTCCTACTGGAATATGTGAAAAAACAAATTCGCTAAAAAAAAAAAAAAGAGAGAGAGAGAGAGAGAGAGAGAAAAGAAAAGAAAAAGGACCTACTTGGTTCTTGCATCCAACCCTTCAATTAGAAGAGAAGAAAACGAGTGTGTTTTTAGTTAAACAACATAATTCTTATGTGAAGTCAAAAAGGTTGTTGGGTCCGGTCCATTTTCCTTGGAGTCTTTTAAATTCGTGGAGAGAATATTTTAACAACGCCAGGCAATACTCCTACTTCTTGGAGTTTAAAAGTTATGAGATCACCTGCTGAAGAAAATGGTCTTTTAAAGAACTGTTGCCTCAATAACTTTGATTCATTTACTTTCGGTAGAGTTTTAGGGCCTTATGCAGAGTCGTTTTGACGAATGATTAGCTCCTTATTAAGGGTTTGACTAACGCAGGGTTATCACAAATGCATTCATTGATCTTCTAACTTGTATCTGTCTCTAAGCCAGGGGTAAAAAGTTAGGGGGAACGCGGGAGGACGACATCCCCCACCTTGAAAAAATATGTAAGGCGCGCCCCAGTTCCTAAAAAATTACACACTCACGCCACGCCATACCTATCAAACGCGTTTTATCTCAAAAGATCTATGTATTGTCTTTGATAAAAAAAAAATAAAAAAACTCTCCTTTGTGGATCATATCAGTTGGATCTCATCCAGAGCTATGAAACTACTTGGTCTACTCTATAGATTTCCGGAAACACAGTCTTCCTGCCCTTACAATGTTTTATAAGGCATTAATTTCTACGATCATTGAATATTGTTCACCTGTATGGGACATAGCCTACTAATCTATCTCGCATTGACTCTGTATTAAACTTCTTTCTTGCTATAGTTAGATTCAAAATTCCCTAGTTACGTAATTACTCGAAACAAGAACTAATATATTTAATGAACTTATGATCCCCTGACAAACGACATCACGTAGCTGATTCACTTTACCTGTATAAAACAATTTATGGCAAAACTGATTCTGATGTTTTACTATCCGTTTTGTGTTTCTCAGCGGCGAACTCGCTCTCTCAATTTGCTAAGGTATGAGACGTCTAGATTATCAATTGTAAAGCGCTCCTTCTTTTACAGACTAGTACACGATTACAATACATTGTCAGTAGGATGCAAATTTTACCGTGCAAATTCAAAAGGACGCGTTTAATAATAATAGGTTCGATTCCCGGTCAGGTAATATAACTTTTTCGCATAAAATAATTATTGTAAACAGAGATTTATCTTCTGTTGGAGAACTTACAAAGCATCACTGGAGAGAATTCGAATAAACAGTGTGTGTGTTCTTCATCATACACTGTAATGATAAGTATGTTTCATATTTATATTCGTCTCTCTCTCTCTCTCTCTCTTTCTTGACGTTTCCCTATCCTGTCCATGCATCTTTCACTTCTCTTCCCTCTCTCTCACGTTCACACGCACTTCATGTGCGTGTGCCTGTTCCAAAGTTAAAACGAAGCAAGAGACCGATAGACCTGGTCTAGAAAATGTAATTAACTTCAGCGTCGAGTTTTTGTGCTCTGGGGTAAACATTTCCAGTCCTGGTCATCTCTGATGAAATACTGTTTAAACGAAAAGGAATAAGCAAAATATCTTTTTTATCATCTGGGTTACCGAGCCTCAGTCGAATTACCGGGTCACTACGGCTTTGAATCCTCGACCAAGTGGTGGTCCATAAGCTAATCAACATCATCCAACTGACACTATAATCCGTTTGAGCTCTAGCGTGTTCATTTTATCTGTGCAAATTACAACATTATATCCGCAAGATATGAAAGTGATGCTGGATGTTCGGAACAAATAAATCTTCGGAAAAGACTAGAAAATGGTAACCTCTTTGGTTATTTGAAAACAAAATTTTATTTATACTAGTTCGACACAAATTTGTTTCCATCCTATAATTCAATGTGATTTATTCACGTTGAAATTTGAAACATGCAAGGTCTGCTACATCTATAAGGAACATCCAATTTTCCATTTGAACATTTGTAACTTTTCATAATGATACGGTTTGGACTTTTAATATAGGACATTTGTGATAAAAATTTACCATTAAAATAACACTCATTCAATTTTATCTTTCTTTCTTGCTTGCTTGCTTTTTCTTTTCGTTTTTTTCTTTTTTTTTCACTTTGCATTAGTAGCCTGGAATGGAAGATATGATGTACGCTACCTATTGGATTTATTAGAATGTGGTTTGCATCAGTACGTCCAATGAACACTGCCGAAGTTTCAACCAAACCACACGGAAACAAAGCATGTGTTAAACTGTTGACATTATCTTAGATGTGTCTGTGAGATCTACAGTTCTACTGGGAATTGAGTATGCTATCCTTTTTGAAAGTCACTTAATGGATGTTTCAAGCATCCTCTATATATTCGAGTAGTCCGGAAAAATATATATAAACAAACGTTATTTCTATATTACTGTTGGATTTCTGGTAACGGAACTTTATAATGTTAGGTTGTTTTCTTACTAAGTTTAAAATTCCACATTTTTATCTGTTCTCCCTTTTCTTTTTATTCTTTTCTCGCCTTTTCTCTCTCTCTGTTTGCCTCAATTCTGAACCTCTGTGTAATATACATCCGTTGGTTTCAATTTTTCATTGTGTGTGTTTCAGTTTCTCCCTAAATCAAGTTATGAATCTTGTTTCGTCTCGGTTTTGTTATTTCATTTTATCGATACTAATGCATGCGTAGTTTGAAATTAGAATTGCGTTCATGTTATTAGCTAATTTTAGTATGGGAGAGAAGAAAGGAGGAGAGAGAGGGGGCCTCTTTACCAGACACGATTATGGGATAAGAATATGTATATTGGGTGGCCTAGCTGCACGGCGTTAGGTGTCGCAATTTTTTTGATGCGGAGTGTACAATGTTTCCCTCCTAACCGAGTCGTAAGCCTGTCTAAAATCAATACACAGTTGATGTACTGGGTAATATAATCTCATTTCTTTTCGAATATTTGTCGAATGGTAAATATCTGGTTGATACTTGGTCGATTTCGCCTAAATCGACATTGATAATCTCCAATAATTTCATCTGCGTACGGGGTCAATCTTGTTAATAGAATGTTAAGAGAAATGCCTCGTTAATTATTACAATCAGTTTTGTCGCCTTCCTTGTGAATTAGAACAGCGATGGATTCTTTTCACTCTTCTTAAATGTATTCCATAGTTTTTCTTTTTTGTAAAAAAAAAAAATCGTAACGATATATTGAATTCCTTTTGTTAAAAATTCAGAAACCTTCAGACCTGGGTAAACTGTGATGGTGGTTATATATTCTAGAGCCTAGAAGAAACCACACAGTCAGATGAACCGTGTATTATGCATATGATCCATGAACAGAAAATTCGGTACTTTCCCGATTCTGAACAAGCTTAAGGAACAGTCAGTGCATTACAGAATTCGGAACTTTACCGATTTTGCAGATCCGAAGCACTTGTTAGGTCGTAACAGATTATTACGTATGTGATCAATGAATGAAAAATTTATTCGAAATATTTATACACTTCGAGATGAAAGTTAGAACTTGACTGAAAAATTTCAAGAATGTACGAACCGCCCGAAACGAAGCTCTTGATATGCAGCTTTTAAGAGTATCATAGGAGTATAAATGTATTTCTCTCATGTTTTACTTTATTTTGTTTCAAAAAGATGGCGTGTGATATTTTGAAGTAAAAATACTATATAGAATTTTGCTAGTTATTCATGTATATTTTTCCTTATAACAAGTACTTTTGTATATAAAGAAATTAAAAATTTATTATATATATTGGTTAATTCTTTGGAATTCATAATGTAAATATGTTAAGTATTTTTAAAACAATCTTTTCGAAATTCGTAGTTTATTTTAGAGGTTTTATATTATTATCTGCATCGACCACTAATTAAATGAGTTTTGTGTTGTAGAGAAGGAAAACGAAGTCTGCTTTATCAATTTGAAGCAAAATTTTCAGAAAAGCCCAAAATTTCCCAAGCAAAAAAGCGAAGCAGAAAAAACCTAGTTTTTTTTTTAAAAAAAAGCCGGTTTTTTTTTTCGAGCCCTTGCATCTCTAGTTCCGAGTTGAATGGGAAATGTCGCGTGTGAAACGGGAAGTGAAGTGGGAAATCCTGCACAATTGGTGCACCGTCAAAGGCATAACATACAATCAGATAGGAAAAAAGTGTGGGGTTTATCATACAACTGTGAAATTGGTCATTGAGAAATTCGGTGAACATTACAGCTTTGGAGATATGCCGAGATCCGGGCGAAAAAAGGGTCCCAGAAACCCTGGACTCGACCGTGAAGTTGTGCGGTTGATACACCAAAATTCATCAATGTCTGTGCGGCATTTGGCTACCAAAGCGAGAACATCCATAGGAATGATTCAGCGTATCAAGGCCAGGCATAATTTGAAGACCTATAAGAAGCAAAAACGTGCGAAACAAACACCAAAGCAGAAACAAACGGCACAAACAAGAGCCCGCAAGCTGTATGACAACATCGTAAAGTCACCAGAGCGATGTGTGTTGATGGACGATGAAACGCACGTAAAAGAGGACTCAAAAACACTGCCGGGACCTCAATATTATACTCCACGCAATGCTGGGGATGTATGTGCTGCACAGAGGTACGTTGACGTGGACAAATTTGGAAAAAAGTACTGGTATGGCAGGCAATCTGCTCCTGTGGTTTGCGCTCCGGTATTTTTATGCAGAATCCACCATAAACGCAGAAGTGTACCGAAAGGAATGTCTGCAAAAAAGACTGCTGCCATTGTATAAAAGGCATGCAATCCTCCCCTTGTTTTGGCCAGACTTAGCAACAGCACACTATGCTAAGACGACAGTACGGTGGCTCTATGAACAGAACATCGAGTTTGTAGGGAAACACATGAGTCCACCAAACTGCCCACAACTCCGTTCAATCGAAAGATATTGGGCAATTGTCAAACGCAACTTCCGAAAGAATGATAAACCAGTGCGCAACATGGCGGACTTAAAGAGAAAATGGGCTGCAGCATCGAGGAAATGCACCGTCGAGACTGTGCAACGGTTAATGGCTGGAATTAAACAGAAACTACGTTCATATGTACGACGGGACATGTAAGTTGTATTTTCTTTGTCATGTAGATACATAGAGGTTCTCTATTAATAAAAATGTGGGTTTGCTTCACTATTTATCTTTTCTTCTGACTTTCCTGACATATGCAATGTTGCTAACTACTTTTCGATACACTCCTTATTATCAAGCACACAAACAATCAAATTATGCATATTTTCCCTGTAAATTTTCGAAATTTTGCTGGAAACGGACGTCCAACTTTGAAACTTAAGCCAACATTTTTACCTCTAAGAGAAACTTTAGAACTCAACTGATGAATATATATTGAGAGATGAACCTTTTTTCTGTATTTTCTCTCCCTCCCCCTCTCTCTCTCTCTTTTTGTGTGTGTGTGTGTTTACGATGTACAGTTTCAGCTAATTAGCCCAGTGTTGTACGAAACTATGTGAATAAATAAAGAAATAAATTTAGTGAATGAGTATGAAAGAATTAATAAAATGAGAATATAGGAGGAAGCGGCAGAACTCGAGAAAACTCGCTGAACTATGATGTTGTCCACCGCAAACTTGCTTGGTCTAGAATTGAACCAGAGACATCTCGTTTCAGAGGTTAGCGCGCTTTCATTGAGACATTGTACCTTCTTCCCTGAGCCATCTTGTTCCTCTTTTAAGTTTTTAATGCTTTGTGTGCTTACACAATAACGAGGTTCTCAAAGACAGGGAACTATTTACATTACTCTGAACCATGAATGAGGTTTGAATTCTGTGGGCAGGTGGTGGGTCTACAGACCATCAACCCCCAGAGTATAAGTTATTCTCTGCTATACAAGTTAACTTCCAAGAGAGTTGAATCAAAGAACCATACCACCGGATCCGGCTATGCCTCTTTCAAGAATCAGGGGAGGAGGGCCTTCAGAAATTTCTTAATGCTCATAGCTGGTTCGAAATATTGCTTTCTTACTTTCGTTATTGAGTACGTATAATGTTTGTCGAAATCTTACAATTGAAAATATTTCTCAGTTTAAATTTTCTTTTAAAAAAGAAGGAAAAGAAAAATGAACGGCAGGTGCACAGAAACACATAAATTGTTCGATTTTCCTTTGAATCATTTGGTTGTCCTGAAGGATGGATTTCTTGCAGCTCTTGTGTCGCCAAGCAGTCTCAGAAGATCTTGTGTTGTCACGCAAACTGTAAGACTGGTAGCTGTAGCCCCGAGACCAGGAATTTCGACACGTGTTACTTCAGTGCTCGGGCAACATACTAAAATGTTAATCTTTTTTATATAGAGAATACTCTCATTGGTTTTACTTGGGACGTTTCTTTCAACGGTCAGGAATTATGGAGTCCGAACCCTCCAGCAGCCTCACGCGATGATCTTTTGAGTAATCTGGGCGTGGTTGAATACCATTTGTAGATAAACAGGCCATCTACAGACATTTCTACTTCACTACTACGTTTCTTTGTTCGGTAAGCAGTGATAGGAAGTACAAAGTACAATATATACCTAATTAATACTACACAGCAAAAACTGAGGTGTTGAAATAACACAAAATGACTACCACTTTAGCGTGTTACTTGTGTGTCAATTCCACACCAAGTTTTTTTTTTTTTTTTTTTTAATGCTAGCCAAGCTAGCTACCTTTTACAGGGTTACGCCCTGTTTGAAGGAAGTGCTGTGAGGAAACTGAGGTTTAAAGGTCGTGAGGTGGTCTAAGTGCTTTATTACATCTTATTCGTTGAAATGCTGGACTTAAGGAACTTTGCGTTCCTTAACATTTGGCTTGGAGAAAGAACGTTCACAGTTTACATATATTGATACAGTGATGAATACATTCCAGGAATGAAAGACATACATACATTCATTAGTTGTTAGGAATTACAAAATAACAAATTATTAATTACAAACATTTATGATTGTTATTTTACAATAATAATAATAATAATAATAATAATAATAAAAATAATAGTAATGAAATGTAAAGTGAGATTGTCAGTACTGAGAAAATAATGGAAATAGCATACATAATAAGAGAGAAATATAATATGGATGAAAAGAGGCTTATTGTGAGATTAGGAATTATAGAAACGATGTAGTGTAAGATACGATTCTGTAGTTATGTGATGATGGAGATGAAGGATGGAATGAGGTGCAATGCACAAAAACAACACAACGGTGAGATGTTAACAGACGCATGAGATTATCTTCTTGCCTAGGGGGACTCTAGGCTATGATGTAAGACGTTGGGGTACCCAAGTTAGTATACAAAGGAAATCACTGTGCGTGAAATGAGGGGAAAATGAGGGGAAGATGAGTATGAATGGTGTAATCATCTAGAAGCATAAGCATGGGATCATCGGGAGGAAGTGTGTAATGATATAACGTGAAAAGAAGGGATAATGGAGTGTGTACATGGCGTGAAGGCGTAGGATGTAGTGCTAAATAATGCATTGTGTCGAACAGAATAGGATGGTGAGCTTGAAAACGGCTACGGATGTAGGAGAGTCGGAGGGTTTCGAGGTGATATTGCAACGTTGGAAAAGAAATGCGGCTATAAAGGTCACGTGTTGGGCTAGGCAATTGTATGCGAAAGGCTATACGGAAAGCGTGGCGTTCAAGGACAAGTAGCTTATGGTAGAATTTGTCGGAAGCGGCTATCCAAGCTGTAAACCCATACGTTAAAGTAGGGCGAAGAAAGACCTTGTAAGTGTTTAGAATAGTGTGCGGTGATAGACCCCAAGTTGTACCGGCGAGACGTTTAAGTAAATTAAGTCTATGATAAGCTTTTGTCGTAATTGCTTTAAGATGTTGCATCCATGTAAGATGAGTATCAAAAGTGATGCCTAAGTAAGTTACTGTCCTGGTAGCTTGTAACGGAACCTGATCCACATGGAGAGAAAGACAACGTCTATTTCTGCGTACTTTAGATGTTTTCCGCTTCGGGAGAAAGATGATGGCCTGTGTCTTGGTAGCATTTATTGTAAGTTTCCAGTGTCTACACCAGCGGCAGAAGTCGTCTATAGCGAGTTGCAAGATACGGTTGATATGTTGAATAGATGTGCCAAGAGCAAGAAAAGCAGTGTCGTCTGCGTACTGAAAGGCGTGGACGTGATCTGGGAGGCGTGGCATGTCAGCTACAAATAGAATGTATAGGAGAGGGGAAAGAGCGGAACCTTGCGGAACTCCTGATAATAAGAAAATCGGATGAGACAGGCTATTGCGAATGGCAACATATGTAAGGCGGCCGGAGAGAAAGTTAAAGATGAGACGTATGTATTCGGTAGGTAGCTGAAGTCTAATGAGTTTGTGAATTAGGCCGAGATGCCACACTTTGTCGAAAGCTTTTTCCAAATCAAAGAGAACCAAACATGATGGATTCACTGAATTGTAATGCGTGCTGATTAGGCTGGTGATTCGTAAAACCTGATCATTTATAGAAAACATAGGGCGGAATCCTGCTTGGGTGAGAGGTAGGATGTCTCTGCGAGTGAGGTAGCTATGGAGGCGTTTTACGAGAATACGTTCAAGTATCTTGCTGAATGTTGCTGTTAGTTGAATCGGTCTGTAGGAAGAGAGTTCGTGAGGTGGTTTATGCGGTTTTGGGAACATAAGAGTTTTTGAAGTCTTCCAAGACATAGGAAAGTATCCAGTACGCAGGATGAAGGTGAAAATATTTGCCAGAAGAAGTAGTAAGGTAGGAGGACACTCTCGAATTTGGCGATATGTGATGTTATCTAACCCTGGTGCTGTATTTCGTTTATACCGTATGGTATCGCTGAGCTCTGTTACTGGGATGGGTGCGGTGATAGGTTGATTTTGGTTGAGTACATGCAGATGACTAGGTTGTAAAAAGGGGGTAGATGGGTTTATTCGATCAGCTATGTGTGGCCTGCCTTCAGAGGGTGGGGGTGTGAAGATTGTCTGGAGGTGATCGGCAAAAGCATTTGCAGTATCTGTATCTGTGGGAGGAGCAGAGTTCCCAATCAGTATGGGGTATGGAGTGTTGCTGGACTTGCCGCATAAAGCGTTGAATCTTTTCCAGTATCTTGTTGGATGACTGGTGGTCGCTAGGTTGTTGCAGGTTTTGACCCAGCATCGTAATTTGTATGCTTTAATGTAATTGTGCACTGTGCGCTGTAATTGTTTATGATGATGTAAAGATTCGGGGTTTCTGGTGCGAAGGTAATCTCTGAAAAGTTGACGTGAACGGGTTATCATATTCAGATATTGTGGTGGTAGGCGTGGCTGATATGGAGTGCATTTACTAGTTGGAATATAAAGTTGACTGGCTTCCTGGATGGAAGTGGTAATAGAATCAATAGTAGAATATAGTTCCTCTTCGGTACTGGGTGATGTGAGATGAGATGTATGTTGCGTCAAGTAACTGTGATAATGGGTCCAGTTTGCTTTATCGAAGCGAAAACAAGTACGGGAAGGCATCTGCGATCGAGGTGATGCAGTAGGGTGTAGTTGAAGCGTAAACTGGACAGGAGCGTGATCGCTACCTATTGTATCAAGAACATTAAGGAGGCTATGGATGGAGAGATTTGCAGAGGTGATGACAATGTCGGGCGTTGTGTTGGAGATGGGTCGAGTAGGCTTTGGGAGAGGATGTATGATTCCAGTTGTACTTGTGGTTATAAAAGCTTCGAAAGTGACACGATCCAGATGTGAGCGACTATGGAGATTGAAATCGGCCATTATGATATAGTGACGGTATGTGTTTGAGATATACTGAACAAACTGAGTCGGTAGAGGGTGACCAGGACGTACGTAAATGGTTGCAAACGTGATGTTGAGAGATTTGAAATATATAGTGGTGATGAGATGTTCAGGTAACAGATTAATGGCACAATGATGCTGACGATATGGGAGATGCGGAGAGAAACCAATTGCCACGCCCCCATTTGCGCGTTGTGCTGGGATCTGATTGTCTGCCCTGAGTATAGTGTAGCCTGGTATGCGACATGGAGTTGCTTTTGTCAAGAATGTTTCATTTAGCAGAAAGACTGTGATACGTTCCTCCCGAAGGAGAGTCTCAAACAGGAGTTTGTTTGTGGTGAATGATCTGATATTCAAATACAGAAAGTTCAAAGCCATGAAGTAGGAGTGATTAACTGATGTGAGTGGTAGGAGATGCATGAAAATGTACTGTATTACCAGAATACGTAGCTGTGAAATTAATATGAAATGTGGTTTTGGCTGCCAGAGTAATTTGCTGTAAAATGTGTGGCCGTATGAAGGGGTGAATATTCTGGAGTGCCAGAGTGAAAAAGGTTAGCAATTGATTTAATGTGACAGGGGTGTCAGTGGATGGCGGAGTGGAAGGGGTGACGGATGCCGTACGTAGTGGTACAACAAGCTCGGGATGGGCTGGTGTTGGTTCCGGCTTGGCTTTACACTTGTAACTATAAGTGGGATGGTTGTCAGGACACGTCGAGCACTTCGCTGGTTGGTTTAAATTGGTGCAGAGGCGTGTTGAGTGGGGTCCGGCACAGTATCCGCACTTGTAGTTGTTTTTACAGTCAGTTGTGGTATGAGTATTGTATTCTTGACAGCGCTCGCAGCGTATGGGCAATGGTGCTAGTGAACGCGATGGTTCAACTCTGTGTTTGCGATTATAAATATATGCCCCATGAGCGAGGAGATCGTCAATCGTCTCTTGATGCGGAGTAAGAATACGGACCATGTAGGTGGGCCCACGGTCGTTACGGATCCTAAGTACTTTAGTTATAGAGTAGCCATCGAGTTTTAATTCCTCATGGATTTCATCATCGGTGTATGACGGATCTACCCCGCGGATAACCACAGAGAGAAGTGAAGGCCGCCGTGGTGGAGGTGGTTGTTTGCGAGATGAATCTGACAGTCGAGTGATTTCGGCGTTTGCCCCGAAAGTATCTATTGGGACCTTGTTGCGAATTGTGGTATAAAGATCAGGGTCTGCTGTTTTGAGAATGTACCCATTTCGGGTATGAACTATTTCTTTGAGAGCAGCACGTGGTAGATATTTGCGAAGTTGGAGTGAGACAAACTTCTCATTGGAAAACTTGCTGTCATAATTACGGAGTAATATAGAAAAAGTTGGAACACGTGAAGTTGGCGTATCGGAAGCTCCTATTTCCATATTGTCAGTACCAGAGTCTTCGTGATGATGTTTTTTCTTTGGTGGGGAATCTTGCACCCTTGACGCATAGCTGTCTTTAGACTGAGGTGATCTGGATCGAACGGAGGTCGTGGATTCTACAGATGCAACGGAAGTATGAGAATCTCTGCGTGTGCGAGAAGTTGTGGCACCTGTCTGCGCTTTTGATGATCCCTTCCGTGGCCTCACCTTCGTGGGACACACAGGAGGTTCGTCTACGACAGAAGGAAGAGTAGTATGACGACTGCTCATGCGTTTGCCAGAGGTGGTGCGTGAATCCGCCATCTTTAAAGACCGTCCGTTGGGCGATTGCCCAGATGCAAGAAACTAGCGTGACTAATGTATATATGATGATAATGAGATGTGTGAATAATCTCAAGGTCGGACTACCCGTTTGGATAGTAGTCCAGGTAAGACAGTTCCCCTATTAATGCAGTGACACTGTACACCCTTGGCTGAGATAAGTCTGATGAACAGTGTCCTGTAAAAACGCGGAGAAAAGTCCAGGATCAGGAGAAGGAAGGTTTCTTCAAAAAACGTCACCGTTTTAGATAGGTGGCGCTTCAGAGGCGAAACCTCTGGAAAAGTATGTCCACACCAAGACATCGCCTTCAGAGCATATCAAAAATACCTCGGTACTGGCTGTGAGTATTTGCATCGTTTTTTTACTGTTTGGTATGAGTAAAGCTTTGCGAAATACATTTCGCATTTATGGTAAGTGACGAATAACATTCTGTTTTCTGTAATAGGTCACAATAATATTGTTGTAAACCTGTGAATCATCTGACAATAGTTACACAGATAGCAGTGCTTCCATCTATTTTCTTTATTTGTTATTCTTGTGTCTTAGCATATATGAACAGAAGATGGCAGAACTGTTGTCAGACGATTCACAGGTTTACAACAATATTATTGTGATCGATAACAGGAAACATAGAACATTATTCATTACTTAGTACAAGTGCCAAATATATTTCGCAAAGCTTTGCTCATATTAAACGATAAATACCAATGCAAATTCTCTCAGGTAGTAACAAGTTATTTCTGATATCCTCAGAAGGCGATGTGCTTGGTGCTGAATTAACACACAAGTAACACGTTAAAGTAGTAGTGATTTTGTATTGTTTCAACACCTCATTTTTTACAGTGTATGGTGTTAGCTTAAATTTTGAACACATAGTTGACAGCTCTGGAGTTCTATCGGAAATGGCGGTGAAACTCACATTGCACCCTCACTATTCCCACTATAACGATAACATTTATAAATATGTATATGTTGAGATGGACAACAATCCGTATCATATGATATCATTTTTCTTTATGGCCAAATCTGAGCATTTAACATGTTAAGTTTTGTGGCCAGACGCATATATTTTAATCATGCTCGATCCTAGTCATAGGAGCTAAATACATGGTTCTGATTGGATGGAGTTATCGATTTCTCGCCACGTAGCATACATATAGCACAAATCAAACATCAGCTGCTATCGGTCTTCGTACCCGAGCAAGTGGGCTAGTAATGAAAATCACCTTTGGCATGAGTTGAAACTCGGCCCAAGGAAAGTTTTTAAAATTATTTTTTAACCTTCATAACACTTTTATTATTAAAATAAAATGAAAATAATACTGATTTGCTTTTGTACGTAATATATAATGCATAAATTTTGCTTTTTCCAGCATTTACCTAAAGATTTCTGATAGCGCTTATAAACAATGACGTTATAAACCAATAGGAAAGTAAGAAGTGAAGCTCTTGTGAAGCATGTGGTTATAGGGGGTAGTGGGGAGTTAGAGAGAGACACACACAACTTTATTGAGAGCGGCTTGCTTGATAAAAAAAAGTGATTTACTTATGTTACGAAACATAGCTGACCGAGCGTCAGAGAGCGAAGGAGTTAGCAGCCCTACAGAGCTAGTTTTATTCCACTTTTGCCCCCATAATACCACGTGACATTACGTCGCACTCGGATGGTGCAACTTGGGTATAAATCTAATCTCATTCACTTCCCTATGACCAACTTAAAAACAGTTCGCTAGGGTACGCGTTAAAGAAATATATGCCTCACAAAACCATCCTTCGTTTTTGGGGCCTCCAATGATGTTTTACTTCAAAGGCATTCTTTAAATTCTGATAATAGGTGCAAATATTGCAGGAAAAATCTACCATTGTATAATCATATATCCAATATACGCGTATGTGTCTTACATACATAAATATTTAACTATACATACTTTATTCAGCACAAAGAATTTAAGTTATAAAAGAAGTAAAAAAATAGTTGATGTAGCAAGGAATAAATGCTAAAGGTTTTTGAAACTGTCAAGAATCATAAAATGACTTACCTCAAACTTTCCAACACGTTTAATGTGCGACTATCAACACTCGGAAATTACATTAACCATCCTACGAAAACTGCATAGGGCTTTGTGTGTGTTCGTTCCGTTAGGAAGGAAGCCACCTTCTGGTGTAGACTTGGAAAACAAGCTAGTGAGATTATTTTACGTGTGAGCAGTGGATTCGGTGCAATCACTGCCTACGATAGGCACATGAATTATGTACTGAGAGTGATAAGACGTGTGTGTGTGATATTGGTAAGGAATAAGTTGTGCGGAGCGACTATGTTCTCTCTGCATAGCACGCTACATCAAGCCTGGATATTACATTTCAGCTTTATATATCTGTGGGAAGTGTCCTAAACGTACTTCCGATCCCAGAAAATAAAAACACGGACCACGCATAAATCAGAAAATGATTGAAAATAGATGAAAATATCAAATCTAGAACAACTGCTGGAAATAAGTTTGTAAATCATTGCCTTCATTGACAGACCTTCTCCAATTCTCCTCATTCCAACATCTTTTTTCTCTCTGAAGAAGAGAAGATCTTGCTTGTCACACTGAATATGCATTGAAATTGAAACATTTGAAAAAGTTTGAGCCTGGCCGGGATTTGAACCAAGGTTCGCCGAATAAAAGTTCGATGCGCTAACCACACCTACCACGCCACCTCATCTTCCATCAAACTATTAGCTAGTTAAAATCGTTTCAAGTGAGACATGCACAAGATACTAATGCTCGTATAAGGAGACGTTGCTTATGTAAGTGTCACAATGACACTTGAGATTTCCCTGTTTAACTCAAAAACAAGTTATATAGACGTTCCTCAATGAGGAAAATATCACGAAACATTTTCAAGTTGAGACCACATAATCGTTTTCAACGATGGTCCAATTTACATTAGGTGCCTTCCATTTCAATTCAGGCAGAGCATGTACCATCACCATCTCAGATATTGTTGAAACTTTTTTATAGCAACTAGACATGTTTTTAAGAGACCCATATTTTTTGTTTTGTTGAAAAAAATTTTCCCGCCAAGTAATGGGCCATCAAAGACGGGGAGTACAATTTATGAATTGTAGAAGACATGGAAAATGGTCAATTTCGGAGCCTCACCATTCGGCTATGGAGACAGGTAGAGTTATAATTCTTGTTGTGGTATGTACATAGGGATATAAATAAACTATATTTTATTATAGTTTGGTTTGCGCATGCGTATCTTTTTGTACATAAATTAACAAATGAACGTCAATTTATCTGAAAAGTCGAAGTTTGCGAATTTTTTTCGAGCACTTCTGGTTCGAATTTTAAAATTCTGTTTTCATGGTTGGTAAGACCTAGTTACCCGCTTTCCGAAAAAAAATTTGTATCGCTTCTGTGAGCAACCGTTTTGTCGCAAAAAATTCGAGAAATTCTAAAATTTTCAAAAATCGCCATTTTTGGGCGACATTTTCTCGAAAACACCATTTTTAAAATTCTGAAATTTTGTCAGATGGTTCAACTTTACTTGAATAATAAACACACCAAATACCATTCTCGACCAATGCTTCATGGATTAACTGCAGCCTTTTAAAGTTAGCGAAGTTTCGCTAATTTTGATGTCACAGTTAGCAACACTGGGAACAATAAAAGTGCAATGATTTGATGATGTTTGTGGTTCACATTCATTAAATGAAGAATAAACGGTTTTCCTGACTGTTTTTTTTATTATTTTGATCCAAAAAGCTCTCTGGAATTGTAAATTAAGCCTCCCCCTTACTCGTCCGTTTTCTTAAACCGAAGTAATCTGAAATGATATTACGATTACGAAACACACAAATTTTAAGTTTAGTTAAAATAGCCATCGAATAAATTCTGATGGTTTATAAAAAGCCTGAACTATTACCTCAGTGATGACTTGGAATGATCCAGACAAAGTCTCAATTAAGTGCGATGTCATTACAGTGATCGAAAAATGACAAAAAGTTAAAAAAAAATCAAAACGTTTTCTTACGCGTTCCAAAGAAATTTACTGAACTTTTAAACAGAACAATCCCAGCACAAAAATGGGTCACTCGGAATTTTATAGTATTCGACTAAAGTGTGTCAGTCCGCAACCTGAGAGGGAAGTGTGTGTGTGTGTGTGTGTGTGTGTGTGTGTATTGTGCAAATTTTAAGTTAGCTTTTACTGCGTTGCTACAAATCAAATCTGCAACCTGTATTGAAGCTGTCATGAGTGACCTATTTCCTTTAGTAGTATGATCCGTAGAAAATGACAGCTGTCTTCTTCAAGAATGTGGTGAATGTCCTGGAGTGGAAGAAATAAGTGTGGTGTCTTTAATTATTGATCCTGATGAAAATGAAAGTGGTTACGTATGCCATATGGGAGAATAATGATCTCGTTAAAAAAAAAAACTGCCACTTTTTGTTTTCGTATCGTACATTGCCGGTTTAACTGTAAGAATTGTAATTCATGACTACATCAAGAAAATCCAAAAAGGATCAATTGCTACCGAAAACCACCGTGTAAAATTTCAAGATACAAATTCTATTTTACTTCATGTGGACTTCGTTGAAAACTGGACTGTTATTCTGCAAAGTGAAATTCAGAGTTATCACCTAAATTTGAAACAATTGACAGTTTTGTTGTAATAAACGACGATAAAACACACGATTCGGCTCATGTACTCATAGTCATAGACAAGATTCTAAATATACTCGAAGAAAAGCGAAAATATATTTTATAGAAAAAGGTTTGAATACGTGAAAATAGGTGTCTACAATTTCCCAAACCGTGTCAGTGATTTCTGATGGTGCTGCACCCCATATTAAAAATCGCTTTCAGATGTTCGAGATGCAGACAGGTCTGATAAAGCAGTGTTTTTGCAGTGAAACCGGCCATGCAAGGGTCTCTGCGACGGTAGTGGGGAAGGGGGGGGGGGCAAAGGATGTGGCAACGCGCCATAGCCTTAGGCTAAAACAGATACACAGTATTAAAACCGCAGAAGAAAAAATGAAATGAAATCTTTAAGTTTTACGTTCCACAGTTATGCCAGTTAGGCTAAAGGAGACGGTGATTATGAGAAATGAATGAAATGGTGGAATGCAGAAAGTGGGAGGAAACGGGATAACCCCAAGAAAACCCACGAGCACGGTGTTTGTCCACCACAAAGCCCACACGGCACGAGCTGGGATTGAACCAGGGACCCCAAGCACCGGAAGTGAACGCTGTACCACTGAGCCACCGCGTCCCCACTAAAACCGCAGGAGAATTCGTGAGTAGAGTGCAAGTACAAACTCCGGGTATTACTCTCGTTTTGTTACCTGGAACTGAATTCGACGACTTCCGGAAGAAAAAAGGGAAAGTATGCGACCGGTAACTGGTATTCAACGAAGTTATCTTTGGCTTTCGGAAAATTGCGAAGTTTTTATGGCAGTAACGGGTCACCATGAACTAACTTCATACTTCCCCCAAAATCGAACTTTTGCAATTCAAAGTGTAGATTTAAGAAATCTGCAAAAAGGAACTTTTGTTACATGCATATATGTATGATAACCAGTGGTGCGTAGCAGAAATATTATGAATAAATCATGAATTATGTGAAGTTGAAGTGCTGTTTATGCTTCCACATGGACCTTCAGCAGGGTACAGGTTTCCAGAAGAGCATAAGAGAAGTGAAAATAAGTGTTTTGTGACTATCGACAATGTGCTACGCAGGGGCGGATCCAGGACGGACTTCTGGGAGGGGAATTGTAATATTGCTACTTAGAGCTACTTTTAAGAGCTCCAAACTCTGGGATGGGTTTTATTTATATATAAATAAGAAAGTTTCTTCTTCTGGGGGGGGGCGGCAATCGTCCCCCTAGATCCACTCCTGGATGAGTTATGAGTGAACCAACATCTATTGGAGCATCTGCACGGTTACATGCTATTAGCAAAGAAGACAACAACCAAGCAAATGATTGGTCCATGTATATAAAAAAAAACAGTGAAATTTTGTTTCCGAAGACCATTTTAAGTAAGTGAACTTGAAATTTGTGTGTTTCGTAATCGTAATTTCCACCTCAGATTACTCCAGTTTAAGAAAACGGAGGAGTAGAGGGAGCCTCATTTTACTATTTCAGAGAGCCTTTTTAATCAAAATAATAAAAAAAACAGACAAGAAAACCATTTATTCTTCATTTAATGAATGTGAACCACAAACATCATCAAATCATTGCACTTTTATTGTTCCCAGTGTTGCTAACTGTGACATCAAAATTAGCGAAACTTCGCTAACTTTAAAAGGCTGCAGTTAATCCATGAAGCGTTGGTCGAGAATGATATTTGGTGTGTTTATTATTCAGGTAAAGTTGAACCATCTGACAAAATTTCAGAATTTTAAAAAATGGTGTTTTCGAGAAAATGTCGCCCAAAAATGGCGATTTTTGAAAATTTTACAATTTCTCGAATTTTTTGCGACAAAACGGTTGACCACAGAAGCGATACATTTTTTTTTTTGGAAAGCGGGTAACTAGGTCTTACCAACCGTGAAAACAGAATTTTAAAATTCGAACCGGAAGTGCTCGAAAAAATTTGCAAACTTCGACTTTTCAGATAAATTGACGTTCATTTGTTAATTTATGTACAAAAAGATACGCATGCGCAAACCAAACTATAATAAAATATAGTTTATTTATATCCCTATGTACATACCACAACAAGAATTATAACTCTACCTGTCTCCATAGCCGAATGGTGAGGCTCCGAAATTGACCATTTTCCATGTCTTCTACAATTCATAAATTGTACTCCCCGTCTTTGATGGCCCATTACTTGGCGGGAAAATCTTTTTCAACAAAACAAAAAAATACGGGTCTCTTAAAAACATGTCTAGTTGCTATAAAAAAAGTTTCAACAATATCTGAGATGGTGATGGTACAATTTTATATGTTTTTGCCTGAGTTGAAATGGAAGGCACCATTATAATTCTTCTTTACCTTAACTTCTACTTTCCAAAGAAGAAAAGACGGAAGAAATATTTTTCACATTCTTTGAATTATATCAACACCTCTAGAAATGGACTGTTCTATGTTTATCCAAAACAACTACTAGTTTATTTCCTTATCTTTGTATGAGGAATTGGTCGCAAATTGTGAAAGCAGAAAACAACTATTACAGTAATCCGTGTTCGAATCATGTTGTGGCAATTATTATTTTTTCTTTATTGGCAGGTATTGTTTACGTAATTGGTATTGTAATCCTGTTATTCCTTTATTATTATTATTGCAAAGTCGAGACTTAGGCTACATATTTTATATTTTATGAAGTTTTCATTGGATTTTAAGTCTTTTTGTTGAAGAATCAATACACTCCGTTGTAAGGGACTGGGGAAGGGAAATATTATCCTGTTGCTTTTGATTTGTTTACTTGCACACTACACCAAGCCTGGATACTTCATTTCACTTTTCAATATTTACGGGAAATGCCCTCAAGGGTTTGATGATTATAGGAGAGGAAGTGAATAAGTGATGAGTTCAATGAACTTCGCGTATTAACATTACAGTATCAGTAGGAAAACTTATGACGTATTTCGGTAAAATATGACAAATGATGATTTGTGGATATACTAGAGCTATTCAGATCCATGCAATAGTTATGTCATAAATAGCTGAGATGTTGAGCGTCTTTGTACTAATATTGTTCTTTGTTTGGTTTGGTTTTACAGATTTGACAACATACAGAAAATGTAAGACCAAAAATTGCATTTTCCCCATATTTTATTGTTTTACCTCAGGCAAAGGGAGAATGCGCGAAGAGTGTTTGTGATTTTTTACTGTCCACAATGTTTTTGTGGCTTTGTAGCTGTTCTTAAAAAGTTACTAGAAAAACTGTAAAAGTGAGTGAGATGAGTAAAATTAAGTAAAATGCCTAAAAATAGGAAACATAAGGTACTGAAGAAGCTGCGTTTAATTTAGTTAACTTTTAAAAAATAATACAGTGCCCTAAAACACGAGATTCCAGTCAACATGAGTGCCTGTCCAGTGCCTTGCCGTGAAAAATCAGGGCCCGAGGCCAGAGCATACGACGGCGCTTCCATACATATGAGTGAGGTCGCTAGAAAGCCGGGAAGGGCCACCACCATGATTGACGTAAGAAAATTTTCAAAAATAAACCCTCCTTTTCCTTGATTTTGATCACTTTTATTACTTTTTACTTCTTTTTTCCCGAATTTTGCGCTCCCTTACTTCGGCTCTTGGGGCCGTCACCCCACTCGCTCCCCTCATGGCACGGCACTGTGCCTGTCAAGGGTTCAAAGCCCTCTAGAAGCCAGTTTCTCCTTCATGTCCTTGCGTGTTTGTACGTCTTTTTGTTTTTCAATTTAAAGTTGAATTCTCTGGACTATTCTTTGTACATAACACTACTATTTTATCATGTATGAAATCAGAAGGTTTAATCATAATGACATTAGAATCGTAAAAGTCCTTAATTTACTGAATTCCCTGCACATAGTTTTTTCCTTCTGCCACAACAGTGATGTCTGAGAGTAGTGGCTTAAGCGTTAGTTCTACAACGTTGGGGTCGCAGCTTCGATTCCCACTGAAGCAAATCTGATGTATACTAATATGAAAAATGTTCAATTTCTCTGGGTCTCAGAGTTGAGACGACTTGCTTCACAGGTGAAATGCCAACAACACAAAATTACGTTACCCGTATCAACCTTGGTTCGTACTGTTATGGAACGTAACGTGTTCAGCCTACAATTGATGAAAGTATAAAGCCCATCCTTACTGTTAATATGGGCCAAAATGTGTTGTTACATGGGGATTCTGGAATTGTTCCTACATGTGCACAAATTGCAAATAGTGATCGAACTTAAAACTCTAGTCACGAGAATGATTCTATTTAAGATGTCCCCTCGTCTTTCTACTTAGAAGAAGGGTAAAACAAAATTCATTACTAATAGCAGCTAACAAATATTTATACTCCATTTCTTCTTGTCATAAAATAATTTTATTTGTAAATCCATACATGTAATAATATTATTGCGTTCATGTGTAAATCTAAGAAACATTTGACATATATCTTTCTTGTTCCTATGGATAGCTTCGACTATGTGACTTTTCCTTCTTTTGTCATAATAATAATAATAATAATAATAATAATAATAATAATAATAATAATAATAATAATAATAATAATAATGATAATAATAATAATAATAATAATAATAATAATAATAAAGGGATAAAGAATTACATTATCAATTACGTAAACAATATTTTCCAATAAAAAATAATTTGCTACGATGGAATTCGAATCCGGGTTGCTGCAAAGTGAGTTTCCTGTTTTAACCTTAGCCACAAATTCCTCACACGATGATAAGATAATATACTTGTAGTTATGGAAGATAAACGTAGAACTTCCTATCTGCACATGTTGATATAATTCGAAGAATGTGAAAATAATTATTTTTCGTCCTTTCTTCTTTGGAAATTAAAAGTTAAGATAAAGAAGAATTATAATGTAAATAGGGACCATCGTTGAAAACAGTGACCTAGCCGCAACTTAAAGAACGTTTCGTGATATTTGCCTCATTGAGGAACGTCTATAAAAAATATTTTTGAGTTAAACAAGTAAATCTCGAGTAAGTCATTATGACACTCTCATAAGGAATGTCTCCTTATACAAGCATTAGTATCTTGTGTGTCTCACATAAAACAATTTTAACTAGCTAATAGTTTAGTGGAAGATGAAGTGACGCGGTGGGTAAATGGTGAGCGCATTGAACTTCTATTCGGAGGACCCGGGTTCAAATCCCGGCCAGGCTCAAACTCTTCCAAATGTTTCAATTTCAATACATATTCAGTGTGACAAGCAAGATTTTCTCCTCTGCAGAGAGAAAAAAGATGTTGGAATGAGGAGAATTGGAGAAGGTCTGTCAATGAAATCAATGCTGTACAAACTTATTTCCAGCAGTTGTTCTAGATTTGATATTTTCATCTGTTTTCAATCATTTTCTCATAGGGGGGCGCGGTGGCTCAGTGGTAGAGCGTTCACCTCTGGTGCTTGGGGTCCCGGGTTCGATCCCAGCCCCCGCCAAGTGAACTTTGTGGTGGACAAACACCGTGCTCGTGGGTTCTCCCGTTTCCTCCCACTTTCTTCATTCCACCATTTCACTCATCTCTCATCATCACCGTCTCCTTTAGCCTAACCGGCATAACCGTGGGACGTAAAACTTACAGATTTCATTTCAATCATTTTCTGATTCATGCGTGATCAGTATTATTTCTCTGAACATACAATACATAACGAAATAATACATTACATACACAGCAATATTGAGAATAATATGTGCCGTTCATTGGACAACACGATCCGAACCATAGAGATTCATCTTACAATGGAGATTTGTCTCGTTAGTCACCTACTTCACAATATTACCTGCATAAACACGTGTAAGTTGGGTTTCATCTGTCCTGGCGTTCTCACAACTACAAATTATCTAGACCCCAAATAATGGAATTAGAGCTCTTACGGAAGGAGATGCTTTTGTTGGTGGCTGTACATCACATATTATGATACGAGACTATTTTACATAGTATATTACAATAAATGAGTTGCTTGGATGTAAAGAACTAGTACAGATAGGTACCTTTCACTTCTATAGATAGGTATTTTTAAAAGGATTTTTGTAAACACTAAATTATAAAAGAATAAACTGTTATGGTTTTGGTTCCCAACATAAAAGAAATATGGATTGTTCATGAGATATTGAACTTCTACTTTCACTCCTGGAAAATTTCAATTTTAGAGTTAGACCACATGGCATCAAAGCAGTTCACTGTAAGATAAATATACTCCTCACTTTACTCTAGTATCACACACTGCTTCTAGACTACGTACAGCCCTTCATGACGACCATGTTTCCCAACGGTAGTGGCATTTTTCGACAAGATAATGCACCATGTCACAAGGCCAGGAATGTGATAGAGTGGTTCGAGGAACACAGGGGGGAGTTCCAAGTGATCTGCTGTAACCCCCAACTCGCCGGAACTGAACCCAATCGAACACCTAGAATGTGATTGAACGTGACATTAGAGTGCATCACCCCCCTCCCCGGAATTTACGGCAATTAGGTGACCTGTGTGTGAACATGTGGTGCCAACTCTCTCCAGCGACCTACCAAGGGTCATTGCGTCCATGGCAAGACAAGTCATCATTGTTATCCGTACCAAAGGTGGACAAATGAACAATTAGGTAGGTAGTCATAATGTTCTGGCTGATGTGTGCGTATATTTTAACTCGTATATTTGGTCTCGACTCGAATTTCGAGACGTCTCGTCTTAAATTCGAGTGGAGTAGAGACAGAAACATATTTTCGAGTCGAGACAACATTTTCTCGAAACGAGTCGAGACAGGTTTAAATCTCGACTCGACTCGACTCGTGCGCATCCTTAAAGGAGTTACGGTAAGACGTATTGAGAAGTACTTTTTTTTTTTTTTACAATGGATTCAGCGAGCCAAGAATAGGTTCTATCTTCTCCGTTAATCCTCTATTCAAATCGGAAGTGGTAGAAATCAACTATTTTCGGTTTCAAAATTTATCACCATAGAACAACCCACCCAACCAGGTACATTCTAGGAACGTGCCATTTAAGTTCCATATGTACCGTTTACGTACCTGGTACTTGAAAAATGTACATTTCATATGCATAGCACGTGTCGCTAGGTACGTGCCTTTCGAGGAATTTCTGACACTTGAAAGGTACTTTTACATGCTTCACTGGAATGTGAGGAATGTGAATGGCACATACCCCATGTACCATGGCATGGTTGTGCGTAAGTTGCTTCGTATTGCGACTAGGGTTGCCAATGTAGCCACGTTGTGACGAGATCTGGCCATTTTGAGAACGTCGTTAGTCACATAATTTCCAAGGAGCCAATAGTGGCTTTTTAGCCATATGCTTTTCACTTCTATAGCCACTTTCTGAGTTTAGCCACATTGTAATATATTGTGTGTGTCATATTGCAATTTTCTGACGTTTGATGCGTTCTCTAGGTTGTAACATTCTAAACCCCACTGGCAGAATTGTCCTCATAAAATTAGCATTGATGGTTATATTGTGACGTTACACAGCAGAGAATTAGTGCAAAACCTGTACGTTAAAACTAGACGTTAAATAAAATTTTCGGGAAGACGTAAGTTTAAGTATAAACTAACTCCTTAAAGAAATTCAGCCTGATAATATAGACATCCTTCAGGAAATGGTTATCCTTCCTTTTCCATTATTATTTGGCTATGAAACAAATGCCGGAGACATATACAACCGCTATATACAACAGTGTGGTGTTGGAATGTGTAATGATTAGGATGTGATGTTTTATTTTATTTTTTTGAAAGTTCAACACTTCCAATGTACCCGTAAAAATGTACTAAAGAAATAGTGCCCATGTTTTTTAAATATTCAATTAGAACTGGACAATCTACATGAAATTTGCAATCGATCAGTGAAAACGTCATCTTTCTAGAGCCTGTAGTTTCTGAGATCTCATTGTCGAGAAACATATATGTGTATTTTAAAAGAGCTCCAAAGATGGCAGCACAATTCATTTGCATGTATTTCGGAGAAGGCTTACTAAAGGCAAAGGCCTTTGAACAATAATTTAGAAGGATAAACTTTGTGAAAAATATTTATTTCAGTAATTTATTTAAACTACACTCTTTTAAAAATATTTGTCTTTGTTATAAACGTGAAATCACAAATAACCGTAAATCAAAGGTTTGAATGCTAAGATTATAGGTTAGAGCTCGGTCGCTCGTAAATGTTACTGTAGTATTTTAATAGATAGTTAAATTGCCACACAGATACCGGAGGAGGGCATATATTTTCAGAGTTAGTTGCTTGGCTTTTTTTAAAAGTACAAGCTTCTAAATTCGAACGTAAAAATGAAGCGTTAAGGTTTTAGTATTTAAGTACTCGCACCCCCAGTTGCATAGCACTGCCCTAAGGAACATTACTGACATGCCTAGTACATTCCTGGCACATGCCAATGCCAAGTAAATGTGTCAAGTACATACACGGTACGTGATATACACATAATAGATACATTCCTCGGTATGTGTCATGCACGTACTTTTGGGCGGAAGTAACCTTATTCCTTACATGTGTATTTCACATGATTGCTCTATTCACGTACCTATCATGTACATTCCAATGTACCTCGAGGAACATTCTTTACACATGATCAGTATGTACTTGTGTTGGGTGGGAAAAACGGTGGGAGATAGCGAAAAGCTCTTTTTTGAATCGATTCAGTGTTTCAAGAGAATATACAATAGTATCACTTCCTGCAACACTCTACCAAATACGGAAATGGTTGAAATTTACAAGTACTTCCGGTTTTCAGTACTTAGTTCCATAGAGCAAGACAGATTCAACGTTCCGAGAATGAGAATGAGTTTTGTTTCGACTTTTTAAAATGTATCTGTTAAAACGGAAGTACTGAAAATCTTCAATTTCTGCTTAGAACATTCGTCGAATAGTGACTAAAACGGAAATAGCTAACGGCAAGCATTTTTATATGGCTTCAATGCTGCAAGAAGGACCGCAGTGGCCCAGTGGCAGTGGCGTTTATCTCTGGTGCTTAAGGTCATGGGTTCAAACCCTGCTGCCGCCAAGTCAACTCTGTGGTGGACAAACACCGTGTGCGTGGGTTCCTCGGGGTTCTAACGTTTCCTCCCACTTTGTTCATTCCATCATTTCATTCACTTTTCATCATCACCGTCTCCTTTAGCCTAGCCGGCATACGCGTGGGACGTAAAACTCAAAAATTTCATTTAATTTTTTTTACTGCTGCAAGAATATATTTCACTTCTGAATATATTTCTCCATTGCAGCCGGAAGTTATAAACGTCAATTAATAATACCTTCGGTTTCTACATCAGCTCATAGATGAGAAACATCAGAAGATGGCTTTCTCTTATGGATTCAGCGTATGATGGGGAACAGGTCCTATTTTTGATGTTATTAATCTATTGCAACCAATAGTTGCACTGTAGATGTACTATTACAAGTTTGAGTAATGAATTCCCATAGGTTAGGAACTATATCATAGTTTCACACTGTGCAACGAAACTCACTTTTCACCTTAAATGTCCAAATAATATATATAACTGTTAATCTGTTTTAAAAATGTCGAAATTCCGAACCCATTCATTCAGAAGTTGCAGTCAGTTGAAGTACGAATAATATGTTAAAACGGTTTTTAATTTGCGTGTGGAAGATTGTGCAACAGTCTGCTGGTTCAATGATCGCTTGAGAATGACGTTACAAAACCTCTGTAAAGAATGTTTTGGAGGAAGGAAGTTGGAACAATTTGTGTAGCTGTCAGACAATGAACCAAATGATCAAAGCTCGCGGGAGGTGGTGAAGTTCCATTTCTAACACCAGAGGAAAAAAGGGAACAACACTCTTGCATTAGAATGATTTTTAACACGAAGGTTTACTCCATACCTACTGTTAACTTAGTATTAGCCGGAACTTTATAACTGATTTTTTTTCTTTCTTGAAGGAGAGTTAATTATCTATAGGTAGGGTTAACAACAAGATGTAACAAGACCAGTGACGATGCCAAGGAAGCAAGAGGCGAACGTAATCCTATAGCTACGTTTACCCCGCCGACTGTCCTCTCGACATATTGTAATGAAGATCAAGCAAAATGAAAATATCCTGTCCGGTATTCAAAAGAATTGCCGCCTTCCAAAATTGCAATTTTGTACATAAATTTACGAAACGAGACAAAACAGTTTTTCAAGAATCGAGACGATATTAGATTTCCGCAATATTAGTGTTATTACCCTTCTAGTAACCTTGGTTATTACCTATTCTACATGAACTTCTAATGAATATGATAATAATATATATATAAAATTAAAAATGGTCAAGAAAACCTCATCGGATCACTTCATGTGGATTGACTCAGAAGCAAACAAGATGGACCAGTCAAATCTGAAGAGTACTTACCCCAGTCCTATACTACCGTACCAAATTTTCAGTTTTAGCAATTTTTAAAATTTAAGAAGTGTCCTATGCACCCGTTCCAAAACTTGAAGGGTGGACCAGCGTACTGATAGTCCAAATTTAGAGGAAGTTGTCTATATACCCCTAAGTCATTGTTCCCGGGATATGCATCATGGGCCTGTCAAGGGCTCAGCGGCACAAACTCTAAAATACACCGGGGCATACTACTGTACTTTCGTCTCGACTCCACTACTCGTCTGAGCTCTCGTTTCATTTTCGATGAAAGAACTGAGATGATACGAGTAGGGCTATTCCGATAATCGAGTAATCGATAACAATTCGATAAAATTTCAAAACCGTTTCGTCGATAAAGAATTTCAATTTTACCGAATTATCGAAGTTTCGAGACTCTCGAAATGTTCGAGATTCGAAATATTCGAGACACTCGAAGTGTTTGAGACTTTCGAAATGTTCGAGACACTCGAAGTGTTCGAGGCACTCGAAATGTTAGAAATATTCGACGAGTGTGAGACACTCGAACTGCTCGTCAGTCTCGGATTGTTTGAGAGGAGCAAATATTGAAATATCCCTGTATAATCGCAATTTATCGAGTCGTTTGAATATTTTGAGAAGTTTGGGATTATCGGAGTGTTTAGAAGAAACAATGCAATCGAGAGTATCAAAGGTGTACGTAATATGTACTACATATATGCAGCGTGTTCATTCTAAAAATTGCCTTCCTTGAAATGAAGAAAGTTTCTTCTGGCAGGTCTTTAAGACCAATGTTTGTGTTCAAGACTTAAGTAGTGTGTCAGGAAACGAACAGAAAAAAAGGGAGACAGGAAAAAAAAACGTGCAGCACCCGAACGGGATTGAATCCAAGATACCAGCAGAAAAAGGAGAATATTGCGTCTGGTAACGAGGGTTTAAATTCAAGTTCTGGGTGGAGACAACTTCTGATATAGACAAGGCTGAAAGAAGTTTGATAATTTATTATCCGGTACTCGAAATTCTTCGAGTATTTGAGATTGTAGAAATTTCGTGTAATATTTAAACTTCGAGTATCACTAAAAAAAAAAAATCTTGAGAATTTTGGGTGGGAAGCTCCTTGTTATACGAGTAGATCATACTTTTTTTTTTTTTTTTGTGACGTCCGACAACAACTTTCGAACAGATTGTCCGATTTTGATGGAACTTACTTTAAAATGTTCCCCTTTGCTTTCGTCATACACCAAACGTTTTTTGTTGCCTTACGACAAGAGGAAGTCCCTTGAATCCGAGTATTTGTTGCTACTTTGAGTGTATCCGTTGTTACGACTATTATTAATATTACTGTTTTCTCACTATTCATATTACTACTACCACTATAATCTTTTATTGCTGTCTTTTCTGCATCTGACACCTATTATGTTTCAATAGTATATTTTAGCTCTTTTTCTTTCTTCTTTGTGGACTCATAGTGTTATATAGACTATGAGAAGTAGGTAAATATTACTCCAAGTTATTTATATGTTTTAGAATAGTTTGGATTTATATAACATAATTAATAAATTTTAACTACAATCAAATATTCTGAATATTGGGATGGTAACAGAAAACTAAACTTCATTAGGTTACCAAAGGTTTCTTCCCACCAAATACTAGCTGCATGTTAGTGAAAAATAACTAGACTCACCCTTTCGCCAGTGTTTGCATTTTCTTTTTTTGCCACCAGATTGTTGTCTGCCATTTTGAAATGCCTAGGATCACGTGCTGCAGTAATACGTAACGATTAGAAATCAGGACTTGAGACCGCCCTTCTATTTTTAGCGTGCCTTTCTATGAACAAAATTTCCGTTTTGTCGCCATCTTGAAATGCCTATGACCACATACCGTAATAATCGAACACATTCCCCCCTGTTCGCAGAAGGTTCGCAGAAGAACCCTCATTTTTGCCATTTTCGAACATTTCTTTTGGCACCCTCCGGAGCCCGCCCCTCATGAAATTATAAGCCTGTAACTATAGTTGACTAAGGTCAGTAATCGTGGAAAGATTAACTCGATTCGGTTCATCAGTTTAGAATATTAGCATGATTATACTTTGTCACTTTCCCGTTGCGTCTATTTTCTTTTGGCCACTATCTTGAAATAAAATGGTGAGACTTACAACTTTTGCCGTGCCAGTTCTGTTGTCTCTGGGACTAATTCAAAGTGTGTGCAAAAGCCAATCGCTCTATTTGGTGCCTTTCGCATAGCACATACATACACACACACAGAGATATAGCCTAGGCTAAAAACAGAAGCAAAAATGAGTCAGATTGGACAGATCGATGGCTATGATTTGAATCTGAACCTTTTTTTTTTTTTTTTGAAAGATATGTTAACATTGAGCATTCACTCCCTCTCCTATGGGGCGACACTGATAAATTCTAAACCTTTCAAATTACGAAAAATTAAAAAATCGTCGTACAAGTGTTACGCATGAGGAAGGAGCCGGACGAGCATCTACGGCCACAAATTATGACATTCAATGTGCACGTGACATGGTTTTGTTAGACAGACGAGTGACTATTGATGAAGTGGCTCATCGTCTGGAAATTAGTCATGATTCCTGATACACTTTCCAACCACAAAAACTGTATCACCACTCGTTGTTCCTCTTTGGTGCAAACTTCTAATAGAGCGGCCATGATCTATCTGCAACAAAAGGAAGACAAATAGGAGAAATTACAATTGAACTTTCATAGCATGACTACAACAGCATAACAATAAAATAAACACGGTATAGTCAGAGGTCAGTGTAAATCATGTAAGAATAGTTATGTCAAAATGGCGGATAATTTGTAACTTATACTCGTACTAGTGTTAAGTTTAGCAAATGCATAGCTTCCTCTCTTAAAAAAAAAAAAGAAAATCAACGCTTTTTGTTTTACAAGAAAGAACTGTTTTTAAATTCTGCAATATTTTTAGCATCTAAAAAAAAGTCATATAAAGATGACATATACCTAGATAGATATAATTAGATTGAATAGAATGATATGTATAAATGTAAATCCTCATGCGCCATTTTCGACAAAATCGAGATGAAATATTATTTGTAAACGTATAAATGGATGCTATAAGAAACCATATCATTCTACTTTTCTGGTTATTTTCTACAATTTCATTGAGATTTATTTGAACTCCTCTCGTTTATTTTTGTGTTGTTCATACTGTGCACTTCAACAAGCTCGATATATATTGTGGAAAATAATTTAAATCAATTTTCACATTCAATTTACTAATAAATTATTAATGATATGGATTATGAGTCCTGTCAAGAACTCAGCGGCACAAACTCTAAAATACACCGGGACATACTACTGTGCTCTCGTCTTGTCTTCACTACTCGTCTGAGTCTGAGCTCTCGTCTCATTTTCGATAAGATAACCCAGACAATACGAGTAGGGCTGTTCCGATAATCGAATAATCGAATATTGTACTGGAAGATATAAAACCTCAATTGAGGTTATGAAAGAAGGAAATGTTCTTTTGTGTCACTACAGTATTTTTAGTTTCATTACTAGTGATATATGCGACTGGGATCTAGATCTGTACCGGAAGATATAAAACCTCATTACTTAGTGATAAATATGATTGGGATCTAGATCTGTACCGGAAGATATAAAACCTCAATTATTCAGGTTATGAAAGAAGGAAATGTTCTTTTGCGTTACTATCTTAAGTTTCATCATATCTTTAACCGGCTAAAAAAAAGAAAAAAGAAAAAAAAAGAAAAAAAGGTTCTCAGTTCAATTCGTTTATCATTTTCAAAAGTATACTTTTATATTTTAAAAGCCAAAATGCTCATAATGGAGATTCCCAACTTGTCTTCACGCGTGTTCTCAGCAGAGCTTTGCCTCGAAAACATTCTTTTGAAGCGAAGCTGCTTTTGTTTACTGTATTTTCACATTCATAGGAACTGGACGACACGATTCTCCATTTTTCTCTGTCGATTTCTTCTTCTTCTTTTTTTTACCACCGTTCTCACTCGTGACAACGAAAAATCGACAAATCGTGGACAGCAAATTGTCCATGGACCATTTCGCGCGTGCCTTCGTGGCTCCCGTTCATTTTTATCTGGAGAACAGTTTTTCCATTGCCCTCGCCAGACGGAACTCATGAAGGAATCTTAAATGTCCTCGTGTTCAACCAGGAGATGCGATTCTGCGTAGGTGTTTTGTTAACAACAGCAACATATTCCAAATAACTTCAAAAATTAATATTTTCCATCACCGTGACCCACGACTTGCAGTATTTCTCTTTAACAAATAGCAAGCCAGCTAATTCCGGAATTTGTTGGAAGCTATCAAAACAGGCCTTCATCTCTCACACTTGCTCTGGTTTTAGGTGTTTGAAAACGAAGGTATTTAGTCTTGTTCAACCACAACAAAAACTCGTCCCTTTACTCTTGATCACCTGCATCATCTGGCCTTTACCACGGTCTTTACTCTAATTTGACAACTTGCGTAACCTGGTTTTTACCACGTGCCTTTACTCTAATTTGCCCACCTGCCTCTATAGAACTTGCATTTTCCCACCACACACGCTTATTATTCTGTAAGTTTGCTCCTTTGTAACTGAGAGCTCGGCCGCGCTGAAGATACGGTTCCGTAGTGTTTCGTCCAGGTAGCGTTTCGTCCCAAAGCAAAATCCGTAGCATTTCGTCCCGGTTTAGTAGCGTTTCGAGTTATTTTTATTGATTAGTGAACAGACTAGTAAGTAGAGTTTCGTCCTAGCAACACGTAGGTGATGTCTTACACGAAAGTGATGGAAGATATACATATATAAGATGTGTGCTGCCTTAGCCTTTTTAAGCCAGCAGGAGTGGAGGAATTATGGCTACATATCCACAGTATCACAGAAGAGGGTACGCAATAAAAGAGGGTACGGAGTCCTGTCTGGTGCTAACAATGGACTTTATCGCACTGTAAACATAATCAATGGGTTTATATATATATATATATATATATATATATATATATATATATATATATATATATATATATATATATATATATATATATATTGTCTGTGTGTGTGTGTGTAAGTACTGGATGAAACGCTACTCGATCAGATGGCGGGCCGAAACCTATAAGCTTCGTGTTCAAACGGTACTGAGACGAAATGCTGCTTAGGACGAAACGATACTTGGAACGAACAGACACTACACGGAAGATACGTTTACTCTCCGAACGTTAAATTCACTTTTGCATGTTAGACGCCTGCAACCCAGGTTCGATGCCTGGTGGCAGCTCATGTAGCTCTCAAACTTCCAGTTCCAATATTAAATCTGCTTAGAGAATAGAAATGGTAAGATACAGACAAAGCTAGCTTTTATAGGTAGATACGGATTGAATGTTCTAATTGAACCACTGATTGGAAAAAGGGAATAAGTACAATTTTTTGCGATTTTAACCTGAGATAGCAGATGTGTTCCTTTGAGATAGTTACATCGTTGAGTAGAAAATAGGAATGTTTGGGCAACTCTATATGACCAATGTAGAAGACAAAATATCTCGCTGATTAGAAAAAGGGAATAACTACGTTTCTTATTTCCTTCTTCCAATCACTATAGGATACCACCACAACTGTGAGACTGTGTGTATGTAGACAACCATTGAGCCCTCTGCTGACGTTACGATACTTCGCCTTGTCTTCGCATTGCACAATCTATAGAGAAATATTTGCCCCAATCAGTTACAGATTTTCGTGTTTTCAGTGATACAAGTGGTGATCATACAATACCAAAACTGCAATCATACAATGACATTAATGCTGATCGTGTCATAACGCTTTACCACTGTACAGCAATATTTGCCCGTCAGAGGTCACAGTTTTTACCATGTGACCGAGATTTTGTTATAATCAAACGAGAACTCAAACGACAAAATCGCATTTATTTACCAGTACAGTATAACCACATGATTACGAATGCAAGAAATACTGATACTCCATTTCAGGTTTACGAAGTTGTCAATGAAGAAATCTTAGAGTTTAAACATTCGTGGTAACCGTTTTACAAGAAATCTTCAGGTAGTATTGTGGACAAAACAGTGAAATTCCAAGTAAGTAAATAGAGACACTGATTATAAAGCAGAATCTCTAGGTTATGTGCAAGCTCATAAGTTTATCAATGAACTAAGAACTGATATTTTTCGATTACTCGAAAGTAATGTCACAAACGTTCCACTGCCAACGTCAAAGGCATACGATTGGCAAGTCCCGATCAATCAGAAAAAGATAAACCATTCTTCACAAATTATCAAATGCATACCTGACCAATACAAAAAGTTTTATAGGATTATTTGCTCATGGAAAACCACTGACCAAGAAACTGTAGAAGACGAAGATACAGACGGATAGGACCCTATTTAAAGTCATTCTATTTTGACAACGTATTTTTTCAGCTGTCTATTGTATTACTTTTCTTGCTGTACGATTAACATGTGCTTTACAAAAAAAAAAAAAAAAAAAAAAAAGGAAGAAAAGAAAAAAGAAAGAAAGAAATGAACGGTGACAATAACAGTGTTAGAAGCCTAACATGCGTGATAGTTCGGATACATATATCCAAGATTAACATAGAACATTGTATTCAGCATGTATATTTTCATAGCTTTCTATCATAAACTGCACATTACATGCCCTACACACAATTACATTGCGTCCAACTCTAATTGATTGGAAAAAGGGAATATTTGTTTCCATTTTTAAGCTTATCTAACCAATTGCAGTGCTACAATACAAGATTCTTCTTCTTGTCTTAGTGTTTGTTAGTTCTTTTGCTACAAGTAATCAATTATACACTTTTTGCAACAAATACAAACAACGCCTCGAGAAGGTTTTTTTTAGCGTTTTTGAAAACTTAGGTCTGATGCACTTATTCCCATTTTCCAATCAGTGATTCAATTGCAAGAATAAGTTTCTTCTTCTTTGTCTCCGCCTTTTTCGAATTAGTATAAGTACCGATCGTCCGACCGGATGTCTTGTGAGTGCTATCTTCCACCGAGTTCCTTTGATTTCAGATGCTACTTCAAGATAACTATTTCACTTCTCAGACCTGTGAGCTCGAAGTGCAATTTACGACCGAAACAAGTTTCTATGAGAAATGTGTGAGGCAGTGATACTCTTTTCGGATACATTTTCACTTTAATCAGCTTCAGAACTAGCGCTAATGCAATGAAATAATCTCTGTCGAAATTTTAGTGTTTCTCTGAAAATTTATCTCCTAGTTTATTATTATTATTATTATTATTATTATTATTATTATTATTATTATTATTATTATTATTATTATTATTATTATTATTATTATTATTATTATTATTATTATTATTATTATTATTATTATTTAGCAATTCAAAGAAATATAGCTGAATCTGACTGAAGGTATAATAAAAAGAGTCAGGCTTTTCCATTTCAAACTTTACCTCAAACCGATATATTCCCTCAATGCATGCAAATTCTTACGGAAAATCTTTATGAATACAATCGGAATGTAATACGAGGGTCACTACGAAAGTTTTGAGATGTGAAATAACTTACATACTTAAAATCAATTTAACACTTACATTTTCTCAAAATATTCATCATTACACTGTACACACTTTTGCATCCTCGAAAACCACTTTTGGAAGCAGTGTTGCCAGTCTTTTTCTTCAAGTGTTGAAAGTTCATTTTCGCAAGCCACTACAGCTTCTTCAGGGCTGCAAAATATCTTCGAACGCATGCAATCTTTGATCCTAGGTAACAGAAAAAAATCACACGGGGCCAGGTCAGGGTTATACGGCGGATGAGTCATAAGTTTGACCTCCGTAGATTCTAAAAACTGAATTGTGATGTTGACCGTGTGTGCGGACGCGTTGTCATGATGAAGCAGGATCCCACGCAATCCAGTTCTTGGACGCCGTTCTCGAAGCTTCTGGAACATTTTTGTTAGGCAAACAGTGGTGTACCACTGAGCAGTAACAGTCCTTTGTTCTTCAAGTGGAACAGTTGCAACATAGCCAGATTTGGAGAAGAAAGTTGAAATCATCTTTTTCCCCACACTTCGCGGTCGCTTCACTTTCGTGGATGGATTTTCATCTGGAAAGATCCAAACTGTAGACTGGCGTTTATTTTCAGGGTCAAATTGATAGATCCAAGTCTCATCACCAGTAACAATGTCAGAGACGCGTCGAGAATTGCCTCCATCAAATCTTGCAAGCATTTCTTCACGCCATTCCACACGAATGCGCTTCTGCGGTTCAGTCAAAGTGTGAGGCACCCAACGAGACGAAACCATCCTGAGCCGAAGATGAACATGAAGAATTTCTGTTACTGCTGGCAATCCAATGTTCACTGAAGATTCAATGTCCTTGAAAGTTGTTCGAGGATTTTCTCGAATCATTTGTTCCACAGCGGCAATGTTTTCATCTGACACAGCTGTTGCCGGACGCCTAGCTCTCTCTTCATCTTTAAGTGATGTCCGTCCTCTTCTGAATTCACCAAACCACCGAAAAATTGTAGCACGGGAAGGAGCAAGGTTTCCAAATGCCCCCTGCAAACTGTCTAGGCTTTGTGTCTCGTTCAAACCATTTTTGAAATCGTAAAGCATCATTGCCCAAAAATGTTCCCTTTCGAGCTCCATTCTAGACAGCCGAATACTACTCAAATATATATATATATATATATATATATATATATATATATATATATATATATATATATATATATATATATATATATATATATTTGGTCTAGGAATTAATTCGTGCGGGTGGACAAGAGATGGCGCAACGAACGGAGCGTCCCACAGTTCCGTGTATCCACACATGTGTTGCAAACCCCTGTCATCGCGTATCGTTCATAGTATAGGGCAGTGGATTAAAGCGTCAACAACACCAGTTTGTAGTTAAGTGAACATGGCGCAATTTGTGCCTGATAAAGTGTTTTTGCGGGGTGTCCTGCTGCATTACTTTAACATGCAGAAAAGTGCGACTGAAAGTCATCGTATTTTGGTGGAAGTGTATGGTGACCATGCTCTAGATGAGCGAACGTGTCAGAAGTGGTTTGCACGGTTTAGAAGTGGTGATTTCGGCTTGGCAGACCAAGAGCGAGCTGGCCAGCCAAAAAAATTTCAAGACGAAGAATTGACAGCATTGCTCGAGCAGGATTCGTGTCAAACAGGAACAACTTGCAGCAGCATTAGGCGTTGATCAAACAACAGTCTCCAAACGCTTGAAAGCCATGGGAATGATTCAAAAGATGTCACATTGGGTTCCACATGAATTGTAAGACAGAGACGTTGAAAGACGAAAAACCATTTGCGAATTGCTGCTTCAACGACAGAGCAAAAAGGGGTTTCTGCATCGAATTATTACGGGTGATGAGAAGTGGATCCATTACGAGAACCCTAAACGAAAAAAGGCCTGGGTGAAACCAGGTGAACCAGGTCCATCACAACCAAAACGAGATATTCACTGTGCAAAGGTTATGCTGTGCATATGGTGGGATATGAAAGGTGTGGTGTACTATGAGCTGCTGCAACCGGGTGAAACTATGAATGGAGAACGTTATCGACGACAATTAATGCGTTTGAAGCAAGCTCTGGCCAGAACACGACCAGAATGGGAGAACAGACATGATAAACTTATTGTTCAACATGATAACGCTCGCCCACATGTCGCAAAATCGGTCAAAACCTATTTAGAAAATGTCGGATGGGAAGTTTTACCCCACCCGCCGTATTCACCAGACGTTGCTCCTTCGGACTACTACTTGTTCGATTGCATGAACAACGATTTGATTGGACAGCGGTTTACTTCTTCAGAAGATATCGAAACATGGGTCTCTGACTGGATCGCTTCCAAGGATGAGGACTTCTTTCGCCACGGAATCCGTACATTGCCTGACAGATGGGCGAAAGTGGTGGCTAGCGATGGACAATATTTTTCTTAAGGTATTTATGTATTTTGTGTTTGTACTACAGCTTCAATGTGTGCGTACCAACCGCACGAATTAATTCCTAGACCAAATATATATATATATATATATATATATATATATATATATATATATATATATATATATATATATATATATATATATATATATAAAACAAGTGAAGGCGAAACGGCCACACCAATAAGCGAGGCGAGTTGAAACTTGATTCGCTTCTTCGCTCTGAATACCACTACCGAACGCAATTGTTGGAATTCAAATAGTGTGCCATAACAATTCGTATCTTAAAGCTTTCGTAGTGACCCTCGTAGGAATTGACCCCTTTGCTCATTTTAGAATTTTCGAAAACTGTGAAATGCGTATTTATCATTTTTAATGAGCAATATATTTTCAAGCTTCATTTCCTTAACTTCAGGGCTTCGTAGCGAACACTATCCCCTCCCTTTCCCCTTCATCCATCTTAGGACACATTTTTCATCAAAAATATAAAATCTTAGCTAGACTTAAGAGGCTCCATCACGGGACTTAAAATACCGCTAAGTTTACAAATAAAAATATGTGATATCTTCAAATAGATAAAAAAAAAAATCGAAAAGTGGCACTAGAGCTCCCTAGACAATATTATTTTACATAAGATACCGTTATCACGACTTACTTATTTGCTTTCGATTTCCAACCATTTAGAAAATCGGAATTTATTTTCCCGTTTATCAATGGCCGCAAAAGGAAGGTGACTCGTGATAACAGTACCCTATGCAAAATAACCTATTGTCTAGCGCGTTCTTGTTCCACATTTTTATTATCTTTTATCTATTTGAAGATGTCATATAATTACTGTAAAATTAGCGGTATTTTAATTTCGCAGTGATTAGTTCTCTTAATTCATTTCAAACGGTTCAGCCATTTTGTTGCGAAAAGACGACATATAATCGATTTCATAAATAAGTTTTATTGGCAACTTCAACAGTTTATACTGTGTATAGCCTATCACCCTCCTTTAAAAAAAGGAGACAAATCTTCAGAGAACCATCTGGGAAATTCCATATCGAAGAATAATATTGAACTCTTCTTTTTATTAAATCTCTCAGAATCTTTCAGGGTCCGCTGGCCTTCTGAGTTTTGTCCATACCCTCGCCAAGAAATGTTCACAAATTAAAACACATCAAAAACGTATCGGCTTCCGTTCGTTAGAAGAAAAAAAAATTAAAAAAAGACTCGATAATCTTTCTGATCGTTATATTTTGTATAGAAACTGTTCTGGAAGGCGTTCTCATGGTTTAGTGAAGCATCTCGAAAAGGGAGTCACGAAGAAATTGTATTTCCTGATGAACACGATTTCTATCGCTTATCTCTGGCGCGGATTTCTCTAAAATTGTCTTATGTGTCCCATCACGAGTGCTTTGTCTTCAACAATCAGCCAAATGAATCCACGGATTGTTCTATTCAGACAAGATTTGTTACGTTTCACAGATCACATTTTAGCGAACACCTATCTCAGCCGTAACTAAAACTCACTCTGATGTTGGGGCCACGAAGCGTGTTGTCAGTCAAATTGGCTTTTATTTGAGTGATGCGTGGTCAGCACATTTTCTAACGTCATCGTTCTTCTTGACATTCTGAATTCATATACCTCCCAATCGTCTTAGAATGTTGTCAACACACAATTCGTAGCCTCCAGTAGAAATCAATTTTCGGGCCACATCTCCTTTGGGATAGAGTTTGTTTTTCATACAAAGCAAGTTTCCAAGAGGGTAGGAGATGGAAATTTTCGGTTTTTTATTTTCCTATTCAAGTATCACCTTTGTTTCCCTCTAATTGAATTGTACAACCAACAACAAAAGTTCTTTTCGTTTGGTAAAATTTATTTTGGGAATAACGATGATTTGGCTGAAACGTACAGAAAGTTACATTCTTTTTAATTTACTGAAAAGTATACTCAAATTGTCCTTCCATTCTGAAGTTATTTAAGAAATTTTCATGAAACGGAAAGAACTTTTGTCGCTGACTGTACAATTTAAAAAGTGCCTGTACAACATTCACAATGTATGAGTCCTATGTTCCATCCGGAACTGGTTATTTTTGATTGGTTTTCGAATTGGCAATTCAATAGTAACTACCAAGTCTTAATTATGCAACCCAACATATCAGAAGAATCATATTGGTTGCCTAATCACCTTATTAAAATTCCTAAAAGATATACATCTTGTCATGTGTGCTGTAAGGGCTGCCTACATTTAGGGATGCGCACGAGTCGAGACAGGTCTCGAATCTCGACTCGAATTCGAGTCGAGACACGCTTTGTAAAATTCAAGACAAACGTTTTTCTCGACTCGAATTTTCGAGTTGAGACACGAGTCAAGTCGAGACTGCTCGTAAAAATCTGGGCTAGACTCGAATGTCTCGAAAATCTTTCTATAATTTTTTATATTATTTTGAAGAAAGTATTCACTCAGAAACAGCCTTGAAACCAATTCCAGCGTTTATTACTTTAGAAAGGTACAGAACGCATAAAATAAATAGTTAATCTTTCGAGATCAAGATTTAATTTTCAGCTGAATTCAGTTAATTGAAACTAATAATTAATGTCGTGATGTTTGATTGTACTACAATAATAATAATAATAATAATAATAATAATAATAATAATAATAATAATAATAATAATAATAATAATAATAATAATAATAATAGTTGATTATCAGAAAGCCAGGAGTGTTATGGAGTGGTTCAAGGACCATAGGGGCAATTGATGTGCTGGCCTCCCAACTCGCCGGATTTGAACCCAATCGAACACATCTGGGATGTGATTGAAAGTAACGTCAGAGCGCATTGTCCCCCTCCCCGGAATTTACGGTAATTAGGTGAATTGTGTGTTCACATGTGGTGGTGCCAACTCTCTTCAGCGACCTACCAAGGATCATTGCGTCCATGCCAAGACGCGTCGCCGTTGTTATCCGTGCCAACCGACATACTGACAATTAGGTAGATAGTCATAATGTTCTGGCTGATGTGTGCGTATATTTTAACTCTATATTTTGTCTCGACTCGAATTTCGAGACGTCTCGTCTCGAATTCGACTCGAGTCGAGAGAGAAATTGTCGAGTCTAGACACAAGTCGAGACAACATTTTCTCGAGGACGAGTCGAGAAAGGCTTAAATCTCGACTCGACTCGACTCGTGCGCATCCTACACATTCAAACTGGCAGATAAGAAAAAGAATCCTAAAGTAAACTAGAAACAGATACTAACCCTTGCTCGAAGTGCCACTTTCAGTGAAATTGTGTTAAGATGAATCGGGTTGGGATTGAACCATAGAACAATATGTAGGTAATGTAATTTCAGAAATGTACGTGCAGATGGCAGGGGCGGCTTCTTTGGTATGTGTCATTGCATGGAATTGGGAATGTTCCAGTTTACACGAAAGTTAGAAAATGTCAGATACCATTATTTTTCTCCGATCCATTCGTTTGTTTCGGTATAGAATTTTGCTTACATTTCGTTCACCGTTCGGGAAACAATTTATTGTGGACTTCAGATATTCTATTAGAACCTAATATAAGTTCAATTCACAAACGAACATTTTGAGTATGATATTAGTTTAACGGAATAAATGTTCATTAGCTTCAGAACTTTCTTTCTTAATTTCTTTGTATCGTGCCAATGTATTTGAAATATGATATTTTGGTATAGTGTTTCTAACGTTCTCCCGCTCGAATTTTAACGCCCTCAAGAATTGCTATGTATTAGATACAATTCTTCCGCGTAAACCTTTTATATATAGAAGGTGTCTTTAGCTTGAAACAAGTGAGTTTCATTTCACATTGTGAAACTACGGTAGACGTCCAAACCATGGAAATTCAATACTCAAACTTCAAGTACTACATCTGTAACTACTGGTTGCAATACATTATTAATAAAATCAAAAATAGAACTTGTTTCTCGGACGCTGAATTTATATCAAAAAGCCATTACTCACTATATTTTACTGTTTTGTTCTATGGCGTTAAAGATTGAAACCGGAAATCGTTAATTTGAACCACCTCTGGTTTGAACAGATGGTTAAGGGTGGAAGTAGAAAGTATTCTTGAGAAGTTGAATCAATTCCAAAAAACTGCATCTCGATATTTTTTACCGTTTTTGTCCTGAGGAAATCAGATCAGTATTGAAATGAGAACTAATAATAAATTACAAACAGTTCCTATTTTGGTAGAGTGTTGCAGATGTCATGGTATGTCCCCTTGACATCCTGAATTGATTGAAAAAAAACGCTTGTCGCTATATATTACCAGTTTTGTTCTATGGCAATAAATGTTGAAACCGGAAATAGTTAATTTTAACCACTTTCGGTTTGAATAGAGGGTTAGTGGAGAAGTCGAAACCTATTGTCGGAAAGCTGGATTAATTGCAAACAACCGCAACTCGATATCTCTTAATGCGCTTTTCCTCTACGGAAATCAGTATTGAAACAGGAAGTACAGGTAGTAGTAAATTTCAACCTCTTTCGTTTTCGGTAGAGTTCTTGCAGGTTGTGATGGTACGTCCTCTTGAAATCCTGAATCGTTTGTAGAAAACTGTTTGTTGCTATTTAATAACCATCTTGTTCTATAGCGATAAGTGCTGAAACCGCATCTCGATATATCTTACCATGTTTGCTCTATGAAGTAGTAGTAGTAAAGTTCAACCACTTCGGTTTTGGTAGATTGTTCGACATTGTGATGGTACGTTGCCTTAAGATACTAAATCGTTTGCAAATTGATTCTCGCTATCTGTTGCTGTTTTCGTTTCATGGCGATAAACGTTGAAACCGGAAAAGACTTAGTTGAACCACCTCCAGTGTTAATAGAATTAACGGAGGAGTTGGATCCTATGTTTGGAACGCTGAATAGATTGCAAAAACCTATGAACGGACGGACGGACGGACATAACCGTTCTATAAGACTTCCAATACTTATACATAGCACAGTTTGAAAGTCTAAAGAGCTGATATTTTAGCTTATGTATAATTTGTAAATAATATTTTTGTTCCAGCATGTCTAACTACTATATTTTCAGAATAGTTATTGGTAACACCAGGGGGTAAAAGTGGATCTGAAAAGGTAGGGCGACGCATGACGTCACGTCGTTACCCGTGCCTATCTTTGCATATCGTATTTTTAGGAAGTGGAGGGTCGTCATAGATATTTTTTGGAATCGTGGCAACGACGTCCTCCCGTGTTCCCCTTCACTTTTACCTCTGGTTAACACTATTAAATTGTCACTGAAACATTTTTATTGTAGAATATTTATTCTAATAACTCGACAAACAATTCGTCCGAAGTACAAAACTCATTACGTCCACCGATTTGTCCCTTTTCTTTCCTGTCAAATGATCGATTATGTTTGGTTATTGAATTCATATTTTTCTTGCTTCAAAATACAGTGATTAAGTGCTTTCTCGTGTTATAATGGGAAAAGAAAGGTGAAATATATTGTTATTTATTCGTTCAAGTTCAAATCTTTTTTAAAAATATCAGGCAAAAAAGCGTGGAATAATTTATTTTTTTTAAATGCCGGTTTTTGCCCGAGCCTATTCATATCTACGTGGGCACATGTGACAGCACGGATAACATATTAAATTCTTCATTCATTTCCATAATATCTTTAAGTCGATTTAGTTCATAGCCTAAATATTTATTATTATTTTATGAGATAGGTCGAAGCATAATGTAGAAAAGTAGTGATAAACTAGCATCTCCTGTTGGAAATTAGTTTAAATTAGGCACCAGAAGAACATCCACGTGTCAGCATTAAAATAAAGCAATAAAACCAATTCACATTTAGTTAGACCAAACAAAAAAAAAAAAAAAAAAAATGCCATCTACGTGTTGAAAATGTTCAGTTAGTATACTGTGCTTAGAATGCCCCACATTCAACGGCTGCTTTCTTCAATATCTCTGGGAGCAAGAAAACGACAGAAGATGTTAGTTTAAGTGGCGCTGGAGACAGGTAGTGACTCATCCTGAGAGAAAAAGCTAATTCTGATGGTGTTACTATCGCAGCCTCTATCTAGCAGTCATACCACATAGCTTGATGTCAACAGAACAAAACTCGTTCGTCAGTTTGTAAATCTCACTAAACCATTACCAATAGACTTTTACTACATCGCCATCACGAAAGAAGGGAGAAAAAATCGCATTCGTAATTTTTGGGACAACTACGTGAGATGTTAGGATGCTTTAAAACTTGTTAATGGATTCAACTGGACGCCATCTCATTTTTTAACTATGGCTCATCACCTGACAATATGTGATACTAGCGTAAAAACCTTTTTTTCTAACCTACAACATCCAAAAATAACCTTCCAGCCGGATCAGATGTGAAATTGCTGGAGCCAACAATCTTTCAAAGTCGTCTTCCTGAAAGCTGTATTGACCTCTCGTTGTTGTTGATTATATATCTAAGCCGGATTCTGCTTTCAAAACTATCGAACCATCCATCGAAGAACTGAAAAGTTCATACCGAGATAATTATTTTTAAAAATCTATTATTTCAAGCTCACTGACGTTTAAATTCACTGTTGGGGATGAAAAAGGTTTATAATTTAGACACATACTTTCACGTTTGTGAAGAACAACTGAACAATATGCGCATTACTCTTTCCAACGAACTTTAAAAAAGTTCGTTGCTGTATTCTCTATGTCTGTTTGTCTGCCTGTTATTTGCGATTTTTTTTTTCAATCTTGAACCCTCCATTCGATAGAGTATCAAAAACTATCAGAGAAAGTGATTAAATTTTTCGCGTCACTCTTACCAAAAAAATAGCTGATTTCCGGAGATTTAAGGAGCCATATCTCGGGAACCGTAAGTCATAGAGAGATGATGTTGGTGTTGATTAATATCTAAGAGGATGGTGAACAGTTTGGTATCAAATAGTAACCAGTGGACATTGTCCAACTGGCCACCGTTCCCCAGATATTGTCCAAAAAAGTTCGAATTTCAGGACCCATATCTCGTGAACCGTAAGTTATAGAGAGGATATTTTGCGAATTTTTCAATTTTGAGCATGTGTCTTCGTAAAACAACATATCGTAGAACGTTTTAACAGAACTCTTAAAATATGTGGAAGAAATTTAGTACTCGAAGAAATTATAAATGGCTAGATATATAACAAGAATTGTTTAATGAGTATAATAATAAAGTACATAGGACAATTGGTATAAAGCCTGTAGAAGTTAATAAGAAAAATTAATTCTTTTTAAGTTCGTTCTGGCAATGCTCTTGGACTATTCTCAACTGGCTTTTATACTATAAATGGATAGATATATTACAAGAATTGTTTAATGAGTATAATAATAAAGTACATAGGACAATTGGTATAAAAGCTGTAGAAGTTAATAAGAAAAATTAATTCTTTTTAAGTTCGTTCTGGCAATGCTCTTGGACTATTCTCAACTGGCTTTTATACTATAAATGGATAGATATATTACAAGAATTGTTTAATGAGTATAATAATAAAGTACATAGGACAATTGGTATAAAGCCTGTAGATGTTAATAAGAAAAATTAATTCTTTTTAAGTTCGTTCTGGCAATGCTCTTGGACTATTCTCAACTGGCTTTTATACTATAAATTGATATATATATTACAAGAATTGTTTAATGAGTATAATAATAAAGTACATAGAAGAATAGATATAAAGCCTGTAGAAGTTAATAAGAAAAATTAATTCTTTTTAAGTTCGTTCTGGCAATGCTCTTGGACTATTCTCAACTGGCTTTTATACTATAAATGGATAGATATATTACAAAAATTGTTTAATGAGTATAATAATAAAGTACATAGAACAATTGGTATAAAGCCTGTAGAAGTTAATAAGAAAAATTAATTCTTTTTAAGTTCGTTCTGGCAATGCTCTGGGACTATTCTCAACTGGCTTTTATACTATAAATGGATAGATATATTACAAGAATTGTTTAATGAGTATAATAATAAAGTACATAGAACAATTGGTGTAAAGCCTGTAGAAGTTAATAAGAAAAATTAATTCTTTTTAAGTTCGTTCTGGCAATGCTCTTGGACTATTCTCAACTGGCTTTTATACTATAAATTGATATATATATTACAAGAATTGTTTAATGAGTATAATAATAAAGTACATAGAAGAATAGATATAAAGCCTGTAGAAGTTAATAAGAAAAATTAATTCTTTTTAAGTTCGTTCTGGCAATGCTCTTGGACTATTCTCAACTGGCTTTTATACTATAAATGGATAGATATATTACAAAAATTGTTTAATGAGTATAATAATAAAGTACATAGAACAATTGGTATAAAGCCTGTAGAAGTTAATAAGAAAAATTAATTCTTTTTAAGTTCGTTCTGGCAATGCTCTGGGACTATTCTCAACTGCCTTTTATACTATAAATGGATAGATATATTACAAGAATTGTTTAATGAGTATAATAATAAAGTACATAGAACAATTGGTGTAAAGCCTGTAGAAGTTAATAAGAAAAATTAATTCTTTTTAAGTTCGTTCTGGCAATGCTCTTGGACTATTCTCAACTGGCTTTTATACTATAAATTGATATATATATTACAAGAATTGTTTAATGAGTATAATAATAAAGTACATAGAAGAATAGATATAAAGCCTGTAGAAGTTAATAAGAAAAATTAATTCTTTTTAAGTTCGTTCTGGCAATGCTCTTGGACTATTCTCAACTGGCTTTTATACTATAAATGGATAGATATATTACAAAAATTGTTTAATGAGTATAATAATAAAGTACATAGAACAATTGGTATAAAGCCTGTAGAAGTTAATAAGAAAAATTAATTCTTTTTAAGTTCGTTCTGGCAATGCTCTGGGACTATTCTCAACTGCCTTTTATACTATAAATGGATAGATATATTACAAGAATTGTTTAATGAGTATAATAATAAAGTACATAGAACAATTGGTGTAAAGCCTGTAGAAGTTAATAAGAAAAATTAATTCTTTTTAAGTTCGTTCTGGCAATGCTCTTGGACTATTCTCAACTGGCTTTTATACTATAAATTGATATATATATTACAAGAATTGTTTAATGAGTATAATAATAAAGTACATAGAAGAATAGATATAAAGCCTGTAGAAGTTAATAAGAAAAATTAATTCTTTTTAAGTTCGTTCTGGCAATGCTCTTGGACTATTCTCAACTGGCTTTTATACTATAAATGGATAGATATATTACAAGAATTGTTTAATGAGTATAATAATAAAGTACATAGAACAATTGGTATAAAGCCTGTAGAAGTTAATAAGAAAACTTAATTCTTTTTAAGTTCGTTCTGACAATGCTCTTGGACTATTCTCAACTGGCTTTTATACTATAAATGGATAGATATATTACAAGAATTGTTTAATGAGTATAATAATAAAGTACATAATTAGAACAATTGGTACAAAGCCTGTAGAAGTTAATAAGAAAAATTAATTCTTTTTAAGTTCGTTCTGGCAATGCTCTTGGACTATTCTCAACTGGCTTTTATACTATAAATGGATAGATATATTACAAGAATTGTTTAATGAGTATAATAATGAAGTACATAATTAGAACAATTGGTATAAAGCCTGTAGAAGTTAATAAGAAAAATTAATTCTTTTTAAGTTCGTTCTGGCAATGTTCTTGGAACATTCTCAACTAGTTTTATTTGAATTTAAGTTTTCTTGTAAAATAGAGATAGTACCATATAGGCGAATTAGGCAAATGGGCGACAAATTTTACGTGCGTACGGGAAAAGATTTTTTTGTAGAAAAGGAATAACAATGCATTGTTTTATATGGTTTTGCAATAAAATATTACTTTCTTCTTTTTCGTCTATTATTATTATTATTATTATTATTATTATTATTATTATTATTATTATTATTATTATTATTATTATTATTATTATTATTATTATTATTATTATTATTACTGTTGAAGAAACTTTATTCCAGATATTTCACCAATAAGAAATGCTTTGAGAATTAAAAAAAAAAATCATCGGCTTGCTGATTAATTATTAATACCATAGCGAGATGTAAGTTTGATTTCATGCTTAAACACGTAGTAACAGTGGGATGATGGGGTGTAAATGGGACGCCAAAATATTTATCTCCTAGGGTATCAAAATACATAGAGAGAGGCCTTGTACATAGTCTGTTTTTAAGGCTGATTCCATTTAGTGTTTACTAAGTGCGAATATTTGTGAAATAATATGCAAAATAAGCTTGTTATACACAGAAAGTAGCTAAGATATAAAATTTAACTCAACATTCACTCAGCACATTTATTCAGAGGAGATGGATTTGTCAAACTAAAACTAATAACGCTTCTGACTTCGATCCGATAAACCCAGATTCCATTATTTGTCAGAGCTCATGTGCAGGCTTACTATAAGTCCGGGATTAGCACGTACAGTTCGGGATTTGGATTTTCAGATTAGTCAAGGGAAGGATGGGAAATTTCGCTCTGTTTGTTCAAGCTGTCTTCTGTGAGCTTTAATATGATAATATCAAGAGTAATAAGCTGTTTCACGAAAAAAAAAAAAAAAAAAAACGTACTTTCATCAGAGAAACACATTTTTAATCAGAAAATATTAATTTAGAACATACTTAAAACAAGTGTAAAAATATTTTTTTAAGTAAAGAAAATGAGTAAAAACATTTTAGAATTTAAAATTAGCCTTTTTTTTACTTAGCCCCATCTAACCTAATTCTAAAAAAATAAAATCCGAAATTAGTGTCCATAAATTATATTTCTACTCATGTAATTCTACTGTCCTGAATTGAACTGTAAATCAACGTCTGCTATAGCCTGAGTGTGTCTTAATAATAATAATAATAATAATAATAATAATAATAATAATAATAATAATAATAATAATAATTAAAACCATGATAACTCCATTTTCACGTCCCCTCATCATAGTGATCATAGGCACTCTGCCATTACTGGTAGATCACTTGCCGCAACTGAGAAACTGAGAAATGAGTTATGTGCCGCAACTGAGAAATGCCGGCATTTCCGTGCTCCACGGTCTTCAGCTAACCTATTCGTTTTTACGTACGACTTTTCTCTTTTGATATCGTCCATCAATTGTAGGGTCCTTCGCCCCTCCTTCTCTTTCCTGCCACCATACCCTCTAGTACGTCCTTCATGATAAGATCCTTCTTAGGCAACGCCCCAACCAGTTTCTCTTCCTCTTCTTAATAATATCTAAAATTGTTTTTATCCTCATCATTTCTAAGACACTCTCATTTGTTTTTCGCTCAATCCCAGCTATTTTTTCCATTCTTCTCTACATTCACATTTCGAAAGTTTCCAGTTGTTTGTTATCATTTTTGCTCACACCCATGTTTTTGCCCCATACGGTAGAATATTCCACACCATTTTATGTCTTTTTCTCAACTATTCATTCAAGATCCCACAAAATAGTATTTCTTCATTCTAAAGGCTTTTTACGCTATTGCTTTCCTTGCTTTTATTTCATATAATCACTAATAACACTACTCAAGTATTGAAAAGTAATCACCTGTTCTATTTTTCCCTTCCTACTTCTATATTTGACACCGACCTCTTCTTTCCAATCACCATGGCTTTTGTCTTTCTAACATCTATGTTCATCCCATATTCTTCACAACCCTTCCTCAAGTGTTCTAACATCTTATTGATTTTTTTTTTTCATATTCTACAACATGCGCCATTATCATCTACAAACCGTTTACACATAATCATTCTACCTCCTACTGAAATGCTGTCTCCATTATGTAGATTCTTTTTTCACTATCTTTTCTAGATACAGTGAAACCTCTCTAAAGCGGACAGCCGTCGGGAATCAAAAATTGTCCGCTATAGAGAGGTGTCCGCCTTAGAGAGGTTTCAATATTTTCTTACGTAAATTAATAAACAAGGTAATATGCAATTAGAAAAAATATTTTTGCATGAATCACATATTTATGAATGTTACCATAATGCTACTGTACCTTCATTATCTTGCGCCATCCAATTCGAGGCACAACATGGGAATAAGATGTTATAGTTCTCTGTACTTTACACTTATCGCTACTTACTACGTTTTCGGTGTGTTGCTTTAATTTGTGAGTTAATTGCAGTTCAGTAATGACTTTTTTAAAAGACAATATGCGTACCCGTGGTCAAAAATACCAAACTTGTCTTCTGCTTGGTTAGAGATTCCAGCGGGACAGTAGAATGATGTGTCATTCCAAACAGTGGGCAACTGTCAATCACTTTTGTTTCTGAAACAGGTTGGGTGGGAGTGGAATGCAAACAAAGGACATAAGGGTGTTGTGAGGGGTTGCTGAAGAGACAGTTGAGGAGGCAAAATGTTGTCACACCTTCATGTTCTTCCTTGATGACATATGTATGAATTACTAAAAGTGCATTTTTACTGTACTTTTCAACTTGTTTCTAGAGAAAGTGTCCGTAATACGGAGGTAAATAATACCTATAAAAGACAAGAAAGACTGTTCGTGTCCGTACTAGAGAATGTCCGCTTTAGAGAGGTTTACCAATATGTTTTTTCCTATTACAGTGTTTGGGGATTACAAAATATGTCCGTTATGGGAGGTGTCCGCTTTATAGAGGTGTCCGTTAGTAGAGGTTTCACTGTATATTAAATATTGTTGACAAGAGACAGCTTCCCTGTCGAAGTCCTCTGTGATTTCCTCTCCTATTCTAACACTTATTTCTTGGTTCATATATAAGTTTGTTATGAGTCTTCGATCTTTCCATTCCAATCCACACTCCTTTAAAACTCCCAGCAACAATTCCCAAATTTCAAAAGAATTTTCTAGATCAATAAGTACAACATACACACCTCTTTCCTTTTTCCTTTACTGATTTCAATACTGATTTCCACAGAGTAAAAATGGTTTTAAAAAATACCGAGATGTGGTTTTCTACAATCGATTCAGCGTCTTAGGAATAGGTTTTATATCATTCCTATATTCTTTATTCAAACTGGAAGCAGTTAAAAATAAGCCATTTCCGGTTTTAACATTTATCGCTATAGAATAAAATGGTTATTAAATAGCGATTAACAGTATTCTGTAAATGACTCAGGGTATCAACAGAACATACCATCATACCTGCAACAATCTATCAATACCGGAAGTGCTTGTAATTTGCTACTACTTCTGGTTTCAGTACTGATTCCCTTAAGGCAAAAACGGTAAGAAATATGGAGATATAGTTTTTGCAATCGATTCAGCTTCTCAAGAGTACGTTCTACCTCCTCCTTTTATCATCTATTAAAACCAGAAATGGTTCATATTAATGATTTCCGGTTTCAATCTTTATCTCCATAAAATAAAAACAGTAAGGCATAACGAGTAATGAACGGCTTTTTGATACGGATTCAGCGTCTGAGGAACAGATTCTATCTTTAATCTTATTCCTCTATTGCAACCAGTAATTGAATAGGGTGTTTCAAAACAACACCAACAACGTTTGGGAGGTCATTCCTGACACCAAAATAAGACAGAAAGTATAGACCAACCTGGGTGCACAAATGCTTCCTTTCGGAGTTATAGGCTGCCGAAAACATGAAAAAAAAAATGAACTTTAAAGGTCCATAGCTCTAAAACGATGGGACCTACCGTAGTTGAATCAAGACTTTATTTAGGAACTAGTATGTGCCCTATCCAAATATCCATGTTTCATAATCCTGCGGTACTTCCGTAACAACTTTTATAGAAGTAGTTGGTGAGTACTTCAAATTATATGTCCGTATCCAAACTGTCTCTATAAAAATTGTTGCGGAAGTACCTTTTTCTCAGGAATCACCTCCCAAAATATTGTCGTGTTGTTTTGAAACACCCTGTAGATATACTACTTCAAGTTTGCGTGTTGAATTCTCATAGTTTGGAGTCTACCGTTGTTTCACACTGTGAAACAAAACTGTTTTAAGAATTGCATTCTGCAACCAATGTTACATATTGGTCATGCGGGCTTACATAACAGCAGGGGATAAATACCCGGGAATGGAACAAGCAGAATCTTCTTCCTCCCTTTTTATCCAGGTTTTACATTAAGAAGTGACAACGAGTCCTTTCATCCTACCTACAAATAATCATTGATATTAACTGAGGAAATGTATTAGATGTCCCTAAACAGCCATCCAAGCAACATTTACTTTAGATATGTGATATGGACGTATCAGTACTGTCTGGGATCAGTTGCAAAACTTAGATTACTAAATGCTTTTCATAGTGCGAGTGAATTGGCCATAATTGTATTAAATTATGATCACAGAAGTTAACGGTGCTATCAGAAAAAATCAACTGTATGCAATTATTCTGGCATTAGTGTTTTGCTTTTGCCCCTGGAGTTGAGTACGCCCAAAAGAAACAGCCGATCGATGTTTACTCAGTGACAACAAACAATAGGATCTCAATTGATTTTTTTACATCAATGGAATTAAAAAAAAAGTAATGTTCATATGGGAAAACCCATCTCGTTCATTCTTGAGGGCAATCTGGAAACATGTGGTGTGTGCTGTGCGTGTCATTATGTTGCAGGATTTGTGAGTTAGGAATTGGGGAAATCCATTGGAAGATTATTTTATACCAGAATCGTGACAAGGAACAAGTAAGTAAAAGATTTATATCAGAAACGAGAGGCCGTTTCAACAACCTGATTTATGCTACTGTGTTCTTTTACAGTTTTTTCAAGTGGATTGGTCGTGCAGCAGACCAACTAGTGTAAACAATAGCAACCTCTTTGCCATCATTTACGGAATGTTTTAATCGAAAAACAAAAATAATCTTTCTTCTTGATTTATGCAACATGATGGTCTATATGAAAACTTTTCACGTTACCGTAAAGGAGCAGGAACATAGAGCATGGCCCATGACCTCGTCAACTGGAGGTTAGTGGCAGTGGCGAACCAGAATTTTAATTCAGGAGGAGCCAAGACTATCTAATACAGAAGTCTGCAAACGACGTGCTGCACCATCTGATATAGACAATGGCGTATTTAGGGGGGAAGGCTTCCGGGCTTAAGCCCCCCCGAAATCTTACTATCTTACTTACTATAGTAAAGTATTTGAAATATCTTGCAGAATTTTCACATTTTCAGCCAAAGCCCCTCCCCCGAAAGTTAGCAAAGCCTCCCCCCGAAAGAAAATCGTAAATACGCCACTGGATATGGACAACGTTGAATTCTCCCCATTACAAGAAATTTAGTTATCCCTATTATTAACATGTTAAAAGGGCTAAAAATAAAAATTCAAATTTACAAATCCCCTATTATCAACGGTTACAATTTTTAAAACTTGCATACTAATGATTATTTTATACATCTTTATTTTTGCATACGATTACACACTCTTTTCTAACACTTGTTACTCTAAGAAATCAATTTAGGGTTTACACTGGGATTTTACTTTTGTACAGTGCTTTGATTTTGATCCATTTTGTTTATTGATACATTACAAGCTTTGAAATACTACTGAACAAAATATACAAAAAATACACTTTAAAATTTATAATGACGGACTTTTAAATGTGGTCATGAACTAATCGAAATTTTCAAACTCTATGATACAGGTGCGGGTGCTTTCCAAGATCAAACACTTTAATAGTGCTGCACCAAAATTTGTCTGCAGCGCTGCTGTATAAGATAGGCCATGTTAGTTTTGGGGGTGGGGATGGCCCCCCGAGCTCATAGCTGGTTGCGCCACTGGTTAGTGGCAACTTAAAAAGATATTAAATTTCTTAATTCTGTGTTAGTTGTTTCATCTGCAGATTCATATTCTCAATATCATCAAAATATTTGCTCTGGTCTTTCACGCCCGGTTCTTACTTGAACTTTTCCTTTCAGTAGCATGTTAGTCTATTATGACGTGAAAATGGACAATCATCTGGAGGGGGGCGCACAGAAGGTTTTGTCCATAACATGCTTATTTATCATCGAAATATTACAATACTAATGCATAGTTAATTGCCAGAGCATGGAAACGGGCTTCAGCACAGAATATGTTCAATGTACAACAACGTCACGTCCTTCTCTGCTTGCTTTATTTTTACTTATCAACAGATCGAGATTACGGACTTTAAAAAGATTCATAATTAACAGTTTCAGACAGTGGCGTATTTACGATTTTGTTTCGACAGGGGCTTTGCCTGGAAATGTGAAAATTCTGCATGATATTTGATTTACTTTTCTATACTAAGTAAGATTTCGGGGGGGGGGGATTAAGCCCGGAAGCCACCCCACAAAATACGCCACTGGTTTCAGATATCGCATTTCCAAGTTCGCTCTAGATTGGAATCACTGAAGGTAATTATGGCGGTTAATATATTAAGGTAGGTGCAGGTAAATATGCCATGTTAACCCTTTTCTTGGCAAGAAGACTTGCGTTGCTCAGAAAAAATACTGCATGCGATTTCCGTATGAAATAGCTCTAAAATAAGACATAGTTGCAAATTTTAGTTTTATGTTTTATTTAGAGAAGGCTGTGATGTAATGTGTCTCATAGGATACATTGCCAAGAATAGGTAGTCACAAAGTCACCCCAAAAATATTCATAAGCATTATGTATCCCAAAGGATACATTGTCAAGAAGAGGGTTAACAGTGTTAGATTTTGTAAGGCCTCAATTTTCATGAAACACAAAGAACAACACATATGCATTGCAGAGTAGCTTTCTCCGCGTATAGAAAAAAGCGTGGCAATGATGCCACTCATGATTTGGTGTTGTACCCAAGGTAAAAGAAAAAATGCTACAAAGTTGCGTTTTTACCAACACGTGCAGGTAATTACGCCAAGTCTAGGATACTATTAGAAGCCTCTGACTTGACCCAGATCCCCTGACTTAACGCCCCTTGATTTTTATCTATGGGGGACATCTTAAGCAGATAGTACATGCTGAGACAATTCGTGATTTGAGACACTTGGAGGAACGCATCCAACAAGCCTGTGACCAAATTTCAGGAGACATCTCCTCCGTGTGCAGTCAGAGTGGTTGCGGCGACTACAGTTGTGCATTGCACGGGATGGACAACACGTAGAACATGTGTTGTAGCATTCAGTATCAAGGTAACTTTCCACCTTTGAACATTAATAACTTCTAAACCGTACAAGATAGAAAAAAACAAATTACATAACTAAATTCCTAAACTCAAGCTAGTGTTATTTGATGTGTCATACACCCCCTTCCCATTTAAAAAAAAAACTGACTTGAATCCAAAATGGCGGATTTGAAGATGGCGGCCATGAATGACATACACTCCAAAAGTTGCGGCCCCTCATCAAGCTCTGTTCCCATCATCACTTTTTACTTTTCACGTCGATTTTCAAACTTATGGAGGTGCCCAAGGACTTTTGACTCACCCTGTATATAAAATGTTTCCTCTTAGGTTGAAAATAGCGGCGGTATACGACATCCTATGAAGATTTTGGAGCACAAATTCTATTTAAGATATCAGTACTGTAGTGTTCACTAGTGTAAAATATAATCAGTGGTGAACTATTGACTCCAATTATTACTTGTGACTTTTTAGTATGTAAGTGTTAATTCTATAACCCACTTCACAAACATTTAAAGCACATCGTGCTTGGTGCTAAGCAGTTTTGTGGACGTTTCGACGACCATCGTTCACCTTTTTGGTGAGATCAATTTCAATTATGTTTTAGTTTATTTATTTGTTAACTTACACACATCTGATTTATTTGTGGTTTAACTATTACATTGGTCAACAGTGAAAATGCTTCCGAGATAAAGGTAACAAATTCTTATTATTTTAGGGTGCTGATAACGAATATGAAATAACTTTTTGAAGATTGGTTCCGGTTTCAAAGAAATACTTTATCACCGGATGTGCTCCTGCGGGCAAATGAAGGGTTCATGGCAAGAGGATATGTCTGATTATTTAATAAACCTCCATTCTTTGACGGTTAGTTTCATTGCTATCCTCAGGGACGTAGGCAGGGTCTTGCCCCCGCCCGAAATTACGACTTTTTTTTTTTTTTTTTTTTTGTACATTTAGTCTAATTTCAGGTGCAATTTTACAAATTTTAGTATAAGTTAGCCTCAAATTGTATTTGGACCCACCGAGAAGCTAAGAATCTCTCATGAAATAAATTCCTGCGTACGTCTCCGACTATCCTTGTTGCTCGCACTTCATCGCTGACAAACAACCATCAACCATATCACGGTTTGATTTAGTTTATATTGAAGAGTTTGCGAGAGAAAACGTGTAGTGGAAGGTTCTTTTGTAGTTAAAATTTGCCATCCCGAAAGTGGTCGTGGTGAGATATTGAGTGAATGTGTGCTATTATTATTATTATTATTATTATTATTATTATTATTATTATTATTATTATTATTATTATTATTATTATTATTATTATTATTATTATTATTATTATTTATCGTTCTATGACTGCCGTGTCGTGACAAAACGCTGTAACTTTGGCGAAGAAGTTTTGCGAAAATGAGCCTTAAAGTTTTCATCCGAAAATGTGATCTGTATCGTGCAGAACCAGTGTAACTAGGCAATAATGGTCAACCAATCAATTTTCACCAAATTTAATCACACAACATGCATTTACGTAACATTACATGTAACCACGTGTTTTCAAAGTCAAGATACACTATTTCTACACGATACAGATCACATTTTCGGATGAAAACTTTAAGGCTCATTTTCGCAAAACTTCTTCGCCAAAGTTACAGCGTTTTGTCACGACACGGCAGGACTGTACTGAGCACAAACACGTCGCGTAAATGTGTTTACAGTGCACAGCAAATTGTTGTTTTTAACGAAGTGAAACGAAAAGTGGAATTTCACATCTATCATAAAGAAAGCCAATCACTTGTACTTTGGTTGTAAAGTGGGAGATATGGACAAGAAGTGGGCATCACGTATTTTTTGTATATACTTGCTGGACTGGCTATATGAAAAAGGCCATACCTTTCATTCGCAGTTCCAATGATATGGAGAGGGCCAACTGATCATACTTCAAATTGCTATTTTTTTCATAGTTCTTCCAATTAAAAGTTTATCCGAAAAAGAAAAACTGGACTACTAATCCAAATATTCCTTGAGATGTTCGTCACTGTGGCACATTCTGAAGAACTAAAGGTTCCACAACTTCCCGTACCTTACTCCACTGTTTCACTCGAGGAAGAGCAAAAGGCGAACAAAGTCGACCCAGGTTGCTAAATCTGTTGCAGATACATCTCTTCCACCGATCCTGACTTCACAAAATCAACATACCATTATCTATTCGCCATGGGATACTCTACCTGAATTAAATTACCTGGGGTTGTCAAAAAATGGAGCAGAACTACTGGCATCCAGACTTCCGTAGTGGGGAGCTTATTCTGAAGATCTAAAAGTGTTCGTCTTTTGAACACGTCAGAACCCCATGGAACAGTATTTTCAGTGGAAAGTGACGTAGTATGTTGTATCAATCTAACTGGTCTTATGAGTAAACTTAACATAGAAGATAATTCCGAATGGCTGTTATTCATAGACGCATCTTCAAATATGTAAACTTGTAAACATCTGTAAACTTCCACAAATTGCTGAAACTAAAATCAGGTAGGAAATCCTTATTGGCCCTCAAATTCGCTAACTCCTCAATGATCCTGAATTTGATGCATTGTTAGAAGATTAGGAAAGGATTGCATGGGATTCTTTCCGAAAGGTTGTAACGAATGTTTCGGGAAACGAGCGGTCTCAGAACTATAAGGAAGTAGTGGAGCCTAATATCTTCTACCAAGCAATGGGGTGTAATGTCACAAAAAAAAAGTATATGTTGCACTCCCACATAAATTTCTTCTCAGAAAATTGCGGAGCAGTCATTGATGAACATGGAGAACATATCTACCAACTTCTATCTGTGATGGAGAAAAGATATCAGGGCTACTGGACGAAATCTGCGCTTGCCGATTGTTGTTGGACTGATTGAGCATGTCTGTGGGTACAATGTTTGCTTACTATACTGTTGGGTAAATGTTATTTTGATTACTTTAATCATTTTGAAGTTCTTTCTGTTTGAGTGTATCTTTTGCATTGCTATCTTCACATGATTTTAGATTCTTCTTTCCTCTGTATCTCCTGTGTTTCTGGGTGTTGGCCCGTAAAACTTTGGATTTCTCACTTTTCTTCACTCCTTTATTGATTGGGCAATGCTACTACCAATATAAGATGTTCCCTTGTCAGAAGATTTACCGTCTTGCAATGGAACTTACAAAGCGTCTACGGGAAACTCCATTATTTAAAATTCTTAATAAATATATATTTATTAGATATTCTACTACTCCAAGAAGCAGAGGCGTAAATAAGGGCCCCGCAGACACCGCATTGCGGGGTGCCCGAAGCCATCACGGGGCCCCAAATCGTGATGTAGGACGTAGAGAAGGGGCTCCATTCCACGTTGTCTGCGGGGTGGCCCCCAAGCCCTTAGTTATGCCACTGCCAAGAAGCCTAGTGTAATCCAAAATTCCACTCAAACTTAAAGGTTACATTTGTATAAATCAGCTAAGACATGATTCACATGGTGGGATTGCCGTCTGTATTAAAACTAATTTGAAATTTCAAACATCTAATCTGCATTTGATTAATCATCACCCCCACATCCAACATCTCGGTATTCAAATTTGAAATTTATAACAGTCTACATTTATATTCCTACAACATCGAAAGCAAATATTTCATTCTGGCAATCTTTGCTTCTTAACAACCAAGACATAGACTATATATTGATGGAGACCTTAATATTTCCAATAAGATCTGGGGTTCAAACAGAACGGATTCTGCGGGCAGATCATTCCTGAAAGTTTTATCGGAACCTCCATATGTACACTCATGTCCAAAATGATTGTCGCATATCTATAACTGTCTTCTTGTAAGAGTATAATTTGATACTTATTTTGCAGACTACTTTTAATATTGATACTACGTGTATAATGAGAAAATGTATATTTGTGGTAAATTTCATAGGAAAAGAGTTATAAATACGAAAATTAGAATGAGTAAAACAAAATATTGCTAAATAGATAAGAAAGTTTTATTTTCGTTTTATTGTTCTTATTTACTGTTCTTTTGACATGAAATTTGCCACATACATGTCTTGCCGATTATATACACACTAACATTATAAGAAATACCGGACGATTTCGTTATCAAATTATATTTCTACAACAACATATTTATAGACATACGACAATAATTTTGGACATGAGTGTACATATATCTTAATGACGGATCCCCAACAAGGGTTCAAAACAATTCATTTAGTGTTTCTGATCTAACTTTAACAAAACTTGCTCACTACATTGAAACTGAATGGATAACATATATCCATCCATGTAACACCGATTACTTCCCAATAATCTTCAGAACTCATGTTTTGTCTCATACTTCTACCAAACTACCTAGGTACAATCCAATAATTTAATATTTAAATCAAAATTACATGTGGCAACCGACATCAATTGGACAATTTATCAAACCATAATACAGGACAAATTATCTCAATAACGAACGGGATATTTTTAAGATAATTAAATCGATCTCTACGACTTTAAACTTTAATAATAGACACAAGAGGAACAAGATTGCCAACCAAAAGAAACGGTCATTCGTAAATCCATATTGTAGAATCTTGAATGTCAAAAAGTATCAATAAATGTATTTCTGCTTTTCGATTGTTCCTAACAACCAGGTCTTCCTCTGCGTTTTTTTTTTTTTTTTATTATCAACAACAGAAAGTAAAATCCAAAATTATAAAACAAAACGCCAGTGTTGGCAAAAATTTTGTAATTCTCTCTCGGAACGAACAACCCCCTTTAAAAAATCTGGAATTTTTGGAAAAAAGTTCAAAAACTATAACTCAGTCAGCGAAGACCCTTTAATATCTTGCGACCTACTTTGGATTGAGATTTTTCATCGTAAATTAACGCCATGCTCAGTCAATAATGATCGCGCACTCATAGGACCTTATTTATTCAGAAATCCTAATCCAGAACTGGATAAGAACTTTACGATGATAGAATTGGAAATTGTACTTAAAAAATATTCATAAAAATATATCCACAGGCATGGACGGCATTGGATATTACAAGTATCTTCCACCTTCTGGTCTTCAAATTCTACTTAATTATTTCAACCATATTTGGAACTCTGGAAAAATATTTCTCCAATGGAAAAAATACTAATACTATCAATACCTAAATCCAAACAATCAACTACCGCGACTAACAGCTTTCGGCCGATTGCTTTACTCTCCTGTGCTATGAATTTTTTTTTTGAAAATCTGCTACTAAGACGCCTCATGTGGTTTCTGGAACATTCCCAAATGATCTCATGCAATGTCACAGGATTCAGGACAAACTTCTCGACTTATGATGCATTAGTGCTCTTTTTGCGGACATTTACAAAACTTTCTTCACAAGAAGTGCTTTCTTTGTTGTCTCCCTAGACATCCAAGGAGCTTATGTTAACGTTGTTCTTGATATCCTGATAGAAAAAAAAAATACATAAATTAAAAATTCCAGGCAAAATGATAAGAATGATACATAACTCTTTAATCAATAGGAAAGTTTACATTAAATTGAGGAACTCTTAGTCTTCTCCTAGAGAAATCACATTGGGCATTCTTCAAGGGAGCAAGTTAAGACCGATACTATTCAATATTTACATTTCTGACTTACTGAATACTAAATGGACTTCTAGTGCTCTTATTGGGTTTGCCGACGATGTTTTAATAAGTACTTTTAATATCAGAACATAATCTCTACAACCAACTCTAGAACATAATCTACACAAAATTAACAGATGGATGCTCCAGCATGGACTAGACTTTGATTTTTAAGATTCTGTCCGTTACTCCGCACGATAATCCTTAGTCTACACGAAAGTGTTTTTTATTTATTTATTACAATGAAAAGCTACAGAATTCATCTCGACCGAGATCGTTAGTGGAGTCAATTCATTAACATCTTGGCGGGACGGGGCATGGTGGCTCAGTGGTAGAGCGCTTGCATCTGATGCGTAGGGTCCTTAGTTCGATTTCCGGTCAATTAAGTTTGTAGTGGACAACATCGTGTCCGTGGGTTTTCTAGACGTACTCCCGTCTCCTCTCACTCTCTCATTCCACCAATTCTTCCATCATCATTCACTTGCCTTAACCATCCGTCTCCCTTAGCCTAAAGGACATAATCGTTAGACGTTAAACTGAAAGATTTCATTTTATAAGAGAAGAGAAATAATTCTCATTCCACCAATTCTTCCATCATCATTCACTTCCCTTAATCATCCGTCTCCCTTAGCCTAAAGGATATAATCGTTAGACGTTAAACTGAAAGATTTCATTTTATAAGAGAAGAGAAATAATTCTCATTCCACCAATTCTTCCATCATCATTCACTTCCCTTAATCATCCGTCTCCCTTAGCCTAAAGGACATAATCATTGGACGTTAAACTGAAAGATTTCATTTTATAAGAGAAGAGAAATAATTCTCATTCCACCAATTCTTCCATCATCATTCACTTCCCTTAATCATCCGTCTCCCTTAGCCTAAAGGACATAATCGTTAGACGTTAAACTGAAAGATTTCATTTTATAAGAGAAGAGAAATAATTCTCATTCCATCAATTCTTCCATCATCATTCACTTGCCTTAATCATCCGTCTCCCTTAGCCTAAAGGACATAATCGTTGGACGTTAAACTGAAAGATTTCATATTATAAGAGAAGAGAAATAATTCTCATTCCACCAATTCTTCCATCATCATTCACTTGCCTTAATCATCCGTCTCCCTTAGCCTAAAGGACATAATCGTTAGACGTTAAACTAAAAGATTTCATTTTATAAGAGAAGAGAAATAATTCTCATTCCATCAATTCTTCCATCATCATTCACTTCCCTTAATCATCCGTCTCCCTTAGCCTAAAGGACATAATCGTTAGACGTTAAACTAAAAGATTTCATTTTATAAGAGAAGAGAAATAATTCTCATTCCATCAATTCTTCCATCATCATTCACTTCCCTTAATCATCCGTCTCCCTTAGCCTAAAGGACATAATCGTTGGACGTTAAACTGAAAGATTTCATTTTATAAGAGAAGAGAAATAATTCTCATTCCACCAATTCTTCCATCATCATTCACTTGCCTTAATCATCCGTCTCCCTTAGCCTAAAGGACATAATCGTTAGACGTTAAACTAAAAGATTTCATTTTATAAGAGAAGAGAAATAATTCTCATTCCACCAATTCTTCCATCATCATTCACTTGCCTTAATCATCCGTCTCCCTTAGCCTAAAGGACATAATCGTTGGACGTTAAACTGAAAGATTTCATTTTATAAGAGAAGAGAAATAATTCTCATTCCACCAATTCTTCCATCATCATTCACTTGCCTTAATCATCCGTCTCCCTTAGCCTAAAGGACATAATCGTTGGACGTTAAACTGAAAGATTTCATTTTATAAGAGAAGAGAAATAATTCTCATTCCACCAATTCTTCCATCATCATTCACTTCCCTTAATCATCCGTCTCCCTTAGCCTAAAGGACATAATCGTTAGACGTTAAACTGAAAGATTTCATTTTATGAGAAGAGAAATAATTCTCCTTCCACCAATTCTTCCATCATCATTCACTTGCCTTAATCATCCGTCTCCCTTAGCCTAAAGGACATAATCGTTGGACGTTAAACTGAAAGATTTCATTTTATAAGAGAAGAGAAATAATTCTCATTCCACCAATTCTTCCATCATCATTCACTTGCCTTAATCATCCGTCTCCCTTAGCCTAAAGGACATAATCGTTGGACGTTAAACTGAAAGATTTCATTTTATAAGAGAAGAGAAATAATTCTCATTCCACCAATTCTTCCATCATCATTCACTTGCCTTAATCATCCGTCTCCCTTAGCCTAAAGGACATAATCGTTGGACGTTAAACTGAAAGATTTCATTTTATAAGAGAAGAGAAATAATTCTCATTCCACCAATTCTTCCATCATCATTCACTTGCCTTAATCATCCGTCTCCCTTAGCCTAAAGGACATAATCGTTGGACGTTAAACTGAAAGATTTCATTTTATAAGAGAAGAGAAATAATTCTCATTCCACCAATTCTTCCATCATCATTCACTTGCCTTAATCATCCGTCTCCCTTAGCCTAAAGGACATAATCGTTGGACGTTAAACTGAAAGATTTCATTTTATAAGAGAAGAGAAATAATTCTCATTCCACCAATTCTTCCATCATCATTCACTTGCCTTAATCATCCGTCTCCCTTAGCCTAAAGGACATAATCGTTGGACGTTAAACTGAAAGATTTCATTTTATAAGAGAAGAGAAATAATTCTCATTCCACCAATTCTTCCATCATCATTCACTTGCCTTAATCATCCGTCTCCCTTAGCCTAAAGGACATAATCGTTGGACGTTAAACTGAAAGATTTCATTTTATAAGAGAAGAGAAATAATTCTCATTCCACCAATTCTTCCATCATCATTCACTTCCCTTAATCATCCGTCTCCCTTAGCCTAAAGGACATAATCATTGGACGTTAAACTGAAAGATTTCATTTTATAAGAGAAGAGAAATAATTCTCATTCCACCAATTCTTCCATCATCATTCACTTGCCTTAATCATCCGTCTCCCTTAGCCTAAAGGACATAATCGTTGGACGTTAAACTGAAAGATTTCATTTTATAAGAGAAGAGAAATAATTCTCATTCCACCAATTCTTCCATCATCATTCACTTGCCTTAATCATCCGTCTCCCTTAGCCTAAAGGACATAATCATTGGACGTTAAACTGAAAGATTTCATTTTATAAGAGAAGAGAAATAATTCTCATTCCACCAATTCTTCCATCATCATTCACTTCCCTTAATCATCCGTCTCCCTTAGCCTAAAGGACATAATCGTTAGACGTTAAACTGAAAGATTTCATTTTATAAGAGAAGAGAAATAATTCTCATTCCACCAATTCTTCCATCATCATTCACTTGCCTTAATCATCCGTCTCCCTTAGCCTAAAGGACATAATCGTTGGACGTTAAACTGAAAGATTTCATTTTATAAGAGAAGAGAAATAATTCTCATTCCACCAATTCTTCCATCATCATTCACTTCCCTTAATCATCCGTCTCCCTTAGCCTAAAGGACATAATCATTGGACGTTAAACTGAAAGATTTCATTTTATAAGAGAAGAGAAATAATTCTCATTCCACCAATTCTTCCATCATCATTCACTTCCCTTAATCATCCGTCTCCCTTAGCCTAAAGGACATAATCGTTAGACGTTAAACTGAAAGATTTCATTTTATAAGAGAAGAGAAATAATTCTCATTCCACCAATTCTTCCATCATCATTCACTTGCCTTAATCATCCGTCTCCCTTAGCCTAAAGGACATAATCGTTGGACGTTAAACTGAAAGATTTCATTTTATAAGAGAAGAGAAATAATTCTCATTCCACCAATTCTTCCATCATCATTCACTTGCCTTAATCATCCGTCTCCCTTAGCCTAAAGGACATAATCGTTGGACGTTAAACTGAAAGATTTCATTTTATAAGAGAAGAGAAATAATTCTCATTCCACCAATTCTTCCATCATCATTCACTTGCCTTAATCATCCGTCTCCCTTAGCCTAAAGGACATAATCGTTGGACGTTAAACTGAAAGATTTCATTTTATAAGAGAAGAGAAATAATTCTCATTCCACCAATTCTTCCATCATCATTCACTTCCCTTAATCATCCGTCTCCCTTAGCCTAAAGGACATAATCATTGGACGCTAAACTGAAAGATTTCATTTTATAAGAGAAGAGAAATAATTCTCATTCCACCAATTCTTCCATCATCATTCACTTGCCTTAATCATCCGTCTCCCTTAGCCTAAAGGACATAATCCTTAGACGTTAAACTGAAAGATTTCATTTTATAAGAGAAGAGAAATAATTCTCATTCCACCAATTCTTCCATCATCATTCACTTGCCTTAATCATCCGTCTCCCTTAGCCTAAAGGACATAATCGTTGGACGTTAAACTGAAAGATTTCATTTTATAAGAGAAGAGAAATAATTCTCATTCCACCAATTCTTCCATCATCATTCACTTGCCTTAATCATCCGTCTCCCTTAGCCTAAAGGACATAATCATTGGACGTTAAACTGAAAGATTTCATTTTATAAGAGAAGAGAAATAATTCTCATTCCACCAATTCTTCCATCATCATTCACTTCCCTTAATCATCCGTCTCCCTTAGCCTAAAGGACATAATCGTTAGACGTTAAACTGAAAGATTTCATTTTATAAGAGAAGAGAAATAATTCTCATTCCACCAATTCTTCCATCATCATTCACTTGCCTTAATCATCCGTCTCCCTTAGCCTAAAGGACATAATCGTTGGACGTTAAACTGAAAGATTTCATTTTATAAGAGAAGAGAAATAATTCTCATTCCACCAATTCTTCCATCATCATTCACTTGCCTTAATCATCCGTCTCCCTTAGCCTAAAGGACATAATCGTTGGACGTTAAACTGAAAGATTTCATTTTATAAGAGAAGAGAAATAATTCTCATTCCACCAATTCTTCCATCATCATTCACTTGCCTTAATCATCCGTCTCCCTTAGCCTAAAGGACATAATCGTTGGACGTTAAACTGAAAGATTTCATTTTATAAGAGAAGAGAAATAATTCTCATTCCACCAATTCTTCCATCATCATTCACTTCCCTTAATCATCCGTCTCCCTTAGCCTAAAGGACATAATCATTGGACGTTAAACTGAAAGATTTCATTTTATAAGAGAAGAGAAATAATTCTCATTCCACCAATTCTTCCATCATCATTCACTTGCCTTAATCATCCGTCTCCCTTAGCCTAAAGGACATAATCGTTGGACGTTAAACTGAAAGATTTCATTTTATAAGAGAAGAGAAATAATTCTCATTCCACCAATTCTTCCATCATCATTCACTTGCCTTAATCATCCGTCTCCCTTAGCCTAAAGGACATAATCATTGGACGTTAAACTGAAAGATTTCATTTTATAAGAGAAGAGAAATAATTCTCATTCCACCAATTCTTCCATCATCATTCACTTGCCTTAATCATCCGTCTCCCTTAGCCTAAAGGACATAATCGTTGGACGTTAAACTGAAAGATTTCATTTTATAAGAGAAGAGAAATAATTCTCATTCCACCAATTCTTCCATCATCATTCACTTCCCTTAATCATCCGTCTCCCTTAGCCTAAAGGACATAATCATTGGACGTTAAACTGAAAGATTTCATTTTATAAGAGAAGAGAAATAATTCTCATTCCACCAATTCTTCCATCATCATTCACTTCCCTTAATCATCCGTCTCCCTTAGCCTAAAGGACATAATCATTGGACGTTAAACTGAAAGATTTCATTTTATAAGAGAAGAGAAATAATTCTCATTCCACCAATTCTTCCATCATCATTCACTTCCCTTAATCATCCGTCTCCCTTAGCCTATAGGACATAATCGTTAGACGTTAAACTAAAAGATTTCATTTTATAAGAGAAGAGAAATAATTCTCATTCCACCAATTCTTCCATCATCATTCACTTCCCTTAATCATCCGTCTCCCTTAGCCTAAAGGACATAATCATTGGACGTTAAACTGAAAGATTTCATTTTATAAGAGAAGAGAAATAATTCTCATTCCACCAATTCTTCCATCATCATTCACTTGCCTTAATCATCCGTCTCCCTTAGCCTAAAGGACATAATCGTTGGACGTTAAACTGAAAGATTTCATTTTATAAGAGAAGAGAAATAATTCTCATTCCACCAATTCTTCCATCATCATTCACTTGCCTTAATCATCCGTCTCCCTTAGCCTAAAGGACATAATCGTTGGACGTTAAACTGAAAGATTTCATTTTATAAGAGAAGAGAAATAATTCTCATTCCACCAATTCTTCCATCATCATTCACTTGCCTTAATCATCCGTCTCCCTTAGCCTAAAGGACATAATCGTTGGACGTTAAACTGAAAGATTTCATTTTATAAGAGAAGAGAAATAATTCTCATTCCACCAATTCTTCCATCATCATTCACTTCCCTTAATCATCCGTCTCCCTTAGCCTAAAGGACATAATCATTGGACGTTAAACTGAAAGATTTCATTTTATAAGAGAAGAGAAATAATTCTCATTCCACCAATTCTTCCATCATCATTCACTTCCCTTAATCATCCGTCTCCCTTAGCCTAAAGGACATAATCGTTAGACGTTAAACTAAAAGATTTCATTTTATAAGAGAAGAGAAATAATTCTCATTCCACCAATTCTTCCATCATCATTCACTTGCCTTAATCATCCGTCTCCCTTAGCCTAAAGGACATAATCGTTAGACGTTAAACTAAAAGATTTCATTTTATAAGAGAAGAGAAATAATTCTCATTCCATCAATTCTTCCATCATCATTCACTTCCCTTAATCATCCGTCTCCCTTAGCCTAAAGGACATAATCGTTAGACGTTAAACTAAAAGATTTCATTTTATAAGAGTAGCATGTTGACCTAACTACGAGCGCAATCCCCCTTCCACCCCCCTAACTACCAAAAATTACATATCCGCCACTGACCATAGTACTTAAACAAAGTTACAGAGCGCAAAGTATTCCCATAACTATAATTCTAAAGTGAGATTGAGTAAGGTGCTTTGAGCATAGGACTTTATGATGTTATAACCATAAAGTTTAAATGATTAGAAAATACATTTACAATTTAAACAATCCTCATTACCGCATAAAGACTCGGAGTTAATAAATATAATTCTATAACAAACTCGATTATATTCATTCTGGTATATATGTAATTTTCCGTTTTTAATATTTCTTTTAAGATGTTCATAGTGCTTTTCGTATCTAGATGGTAGTTTTAATACAGCTTTTTCTTCTTCTTTAGATGATAAAACAGCATAAATTTCTCCATTAATAATTACATAATCAAAAACATCTTGTAGCCCTTCTAAATGAGTACCTTTAAGTATAGTATATTTAAAGTTCGGTTTATTTTTTTCTACATTCTATACATTTTTTAGCATTTGCACATCTTGGGTCTATTTTAAATTCTTTTTGACACATTAAACATGTTTTGGGTGGTAATGTTTCATACAGACATTCACGACAAAGAGAATCTTTTTCTATATATCTAAACTGAGCTTTATATTTTTCTTTTTTACATTTCTTACAAATTTTAGTTTTACTATTTTCTTTATGTGTTTTAGTCTTATTATGTTTTTCTATATCTAGTAAGTATTTGTTACATGGTTCACAAAGTGTCTTATTCATGTTTGTAAAATATAATAATTTTTAAATTTAAATTTCATTTTTATATTATCCCTCTGAAACTAATACTAAGTTGCATAACCCAAAGTGAGATCGCATATGCTTTTATGACATTTAAAATCATAAAAACTTACAATCTAAAAACTTATATCTAAATCTACATCTCTTCTAACTTATAATGTCCCCATGGTAGGGTATTGATCCCATCCTTTAAAACACATCTCTTATCATCTACACAACTTAAAGCTAACTTATTTACTTCTATACTGTACAAATCGTGCTTATAACTTCTAATCAAATTCATCTTCTTATAATATTCTTTTTGGCTAATCAAACAGTCCTTATACTCGTTAAATGACAGTTCTTTATACACAACACTCTTCTTAACACCTTTAGCTTTCTTACAACATTTTTCATTATCGAACTTACCTTTAAAGTCTTTATCTGCTAAATCTATTTGAGGTGCTTTTATACTGTACATCTTACTTCTTAAACCCACAAACTCTTCTATGATTGTGCCTTTAATCTCATCCTTCATCTTACCAAGTATTTTCTTATTGATTTGCGGTATCTTATATTTGTTATCTTTAGGGTAATCACTCGTGTCGAAGTAATCAATGTAATTTTTCATGTCCTCATACACATCTTCTGTTTGAATATGGTATATATAGCTATCAGTATCTGTATAACATACTTCTATTTTGTCTTGGTATTTTGGCTTCATCACATTGTAATGGAAGTCGTACATTAAATATTTTGACAAATCTAGAATTGACATACCAACATAAATCGGTTTGTTAAATTGCACTTTAACCTTGTTCATGTGAACTGCTACTAAATTTTCCGTAAAAACTGTAGTACTCTTATAATTCGGTTTTGCTACAAGTTTCTCGTATTTTTTCTCATCACTTACAAGTTTGATATTAACTCTCTTTCTAATATTCTCCATAGTCTTTCCAAAAACTGAATTGTTCATGAGCTTATAGAAGTCTTTTTCAAAATCATTTGCTGCTTTCGTTCTCATCTGTGTGTTTAAATCAATATATTTCTTTAACCAATCTGATTGTTCGAACTCTATTACTCGATGTATCTTGTTAAGTTTCAATCCAAGTGACAAACATTGTTTTAGGTTTCGATAGTGAATTACATATTTCTCTTTGTCATATAAGGTTGTTAAGAGTTTTAATTGTTTTGAACCAGGCGGACATATATTTTGAGGAGCTAATGGATAGTCTTTGTGATAGTCGTGTAATTCTTTAGGATATTCAAGATCAACTTCTAATATGTAACCAGTATCAGAATCATCAGGTATATTTGCGAAATCTATTTCTTCAATCTCATCTTCACTTAACCATCTGAATCCCTTATACGGCAGATATTGACTCATTGCCCACCCATACAAGTTATTGGCATCTAGATACATTAAGTAAGAATCTTCTTTATTCTTATTGTAATCTTCCATATACTTATTGTTTGCTTTCACATATCTTTTTGAACATTGACTAATCCCACCTCTTATACCTTTCTCTACCATTAATACCATATCATAATCCCACAACAATTCTAATTTTATATTTGTCATCTTTAACATTGCGTCCCAAGCTAAACCTGGTGCTGTCATATACCAAGCTGGATCAAGATCATAAGCTTTAAGACATGTTTCTCTAAAGTTCTCAAACACATCTGCTAACAATAATACATCCGTTTTCAAATATAAATCATGGTATTGTCCGAGATTCTTAATGTCAAATGTTTCCCACACTTTCTTTGCATGCTTATAATCCTCATCGCTTATATGTGTGTTGTTAAGCTTGTTGTAGAATGCTTCCTTTGGTGGTAATTTTCTTTCTCTAAACTTATCCCAATTGTTAACATAATCATATGGGTAAACACCTTTTCTTATCACAAGTTGAAACTGTTCTTGATTAGGATAAAAGTGTTGGGTATGTATCATTTGCTCAGGTTTCAAGTTCGATGACAATTTGTCTAAACTGCAAGCCATAAATCTAAATGAATCTACAAATTTTAATTTAATAGTTCCAACCTTTTTACTGAATGATATGTATCTTTCCTCGTTATTGGGTATTAGATCTATTTCTTCTTTATTACATCCAAGCTCTTTTATAAACAAGTGAGAGTCATATCCTGTCAAGTTATGTATGATCACTGGTACAAACTTTGGTACTTTAACTTTTAAATTGCAGTTATTACATAGAGGTGCTACAAACTCTCCTGTTATATGATCGTGATGTTTAACTTTGTGGTTTTCTGGTGTATATTTTACTTTACAGTAAGAACAGGATTCGGATTGGTTGAACTCTTTTATCTGTTTACGTGTTAATGGCAGTTCATTATTTTGACTATATATGTTTGATATTTGTTTGGCTTCTTTCTTTAACATTCTTATGAACTTCTTAGCTGCATCTTTACCTCTATACACAACAGGATTGGTTTTACTTCCATCGCTCTTTACTACATAATAACAAAATCCAGATGGCTTATGTTGTTGATATTTTTTCGTATATGGCTCGTCATCCGGATAACATTCTTTACAACCCATAACTTTATGTAACAAACATTCAAAATCAGCATAAATCACAAATGGCATTTTCATTGTGTATTGGTAGTTTTTAAATTCAACACATTTACCTTCTTCAGGCATTATTATTTTTACTGGCTCATTTAACGAACAATCTTGCTCATGTTTATTTAAAGCGTTTTGAGAGTAAAAGTATAACAAACATCTGTCACATAAATATTTTCGAGCTCTCCATTTAGTTAACTGTGCACATACTAGTCTGCTTAAATCCTTAATCCAACAATAGTGTGTTTTAACTTGGTCTTCATTTTGTTCTTTTATATATAATAAATTGACATGATTTTCTTGCTTGTTTTGTGTGTGATATAGTATATAGATTGAATAGTCTTTATCATATGCATAAACATTTATAGAAATACTAAGTAATTTTTCAGCTCTTGGAATATCACATAGTTTTACAGGAAAATGAACATTTTTTAATTTTTCTTCTAAGTATTTAACAGCTTGCTTGTACTTGGAAGGTCGTTGTGGATCTTTATTAACTGGGTATAGTGCAGAACAAATTGAATATAAGAAACATTTTTCATCTTCGTTCTTCACATTTATGATTGCTTGTTTATTTTTAATTTTATCAGGTAAATCTATGTATGTTGATCCTCTATATGGTGTATATTTGACGATTGCTAGTTGTAAAAAGTTAATGTTTATAAGAGCCCAGCCAGAACCTCTAGCTTGGAGCTCATCCATTCTTGTTCTTAACCTTTGTTTCATCTTAGTTATTTCTTCTTTCAAATTACTTGATCGATATATTTCTTGGTTTTCAGTGTTAAAATAGAAGTTTTGAGTTTCTTCACCTTTCTTATATGTACAACTTATATAAAGATTAGCTTTCAATGAACTATGTTTACTTAAGCTAATTTGTAATCTGTTTGATATAGCTTTAGATGTTGCAGTAATATATTGTTCAAGTGGATCTTGTGGTTTGTAATCTGTTGTAAATCTCCATGTTTCTAATCTTGATTTTAATGCAATGTTCTGCCGTTTTACATCGATTGGTTGTGATTCAACTTTGATTCTTGGTTCTTCAAATACTTCTTGTTTAAATGGGTATATATTTCTTATCTGTCTCCTGCTTTGTTCATCGTCATATTGTTTAAGAAGGTCTATCAGTTCTGCTTTTCTTAATCGGGAATATCTTCTGATTCCCCTCTCTTTACATTGGCGCCTTAACTCTACTACGGTAAATTTACTATAATTATTCATCCTATTTATTATATAGAAAATCTTTATTACTCTTCAATTTTTATCTTCACCGGGTTATTTCAGTTCATTTTCATTTATCCTAGTACAACGCTTAACATTGTACACCCCTGCCATTGTCTACATATTACGCGTTGTATTAGAACACGGCTTTCATGGGATTAACCCATCAAAGTCACATATACACATTTAAAACTGAATCATTTTTGTAAGCTTACTCATAATCATCATCATCATCATAATCATCACTACCATATTTGTATTCATCATCACTACTCAAATCAGATGTTTTTTGTTGCATTACTAATAACTCTTTTTCCTTTAACAGTATTTGCTTCCCTAGTAGTGTTGCTAAGAGTTTAACATCATGATGAATTAGTTCAAGTCTATCATGTAATAAATCAAAATTTTTCTCCATATTTGTTATATAGAAAACCAACAAAAATGAAATAATATTAAAAATCTAAGAATAAAAACAAACATGACTAGTGCTAAGGAAATATTATCTTACAAACCTGTATTTGATTGTGTATGTAAACATTTAGATATTGGTGGTTATAATGATAAAGACAAAATAAATTTTAGCGTGTCCATAGGTATGTTAGATCATTTGTTCAAGAAGGCCACTAAAGAAAACAACTCATTTCTCATACAAAACATTCTCTATGCAAACGTTATGGACTTATCCGATGAGATATTAGATTCACTGACTGATGAACAATGGCTATCTATAGGCCATGATGATTATGAGGAGGAATATAACTATGATCACATTACAGAAGACTTCATACGCAAATATCTGCAGAAAGTTAATTTGATTGAAATATGTTTATGGAAAAATTTATCGGAAGAGTTTATAAGAGAATTAGCTGATAAAGTTGATTGGGAGATTATTTCAGGAAGCCAAGACTTATCAGAAGACTTTATAAGAGAATTTGCAGATAGAGTTGATTGGAAAGAAGTATCGTATCACCAAAAGCTATCTGAAGAATTTATTAATGAGTTTATAGATAAAGTTGATTTTGATGCTATATCTTACAAAAACGAACTCTCTGAAGCCTTTATACGAGAACATGCAGATAGAGTTAATTGGTGGTACATATCTGGAACTAAACAATTATCAGAAAACCTTATAAGAGATTACGCTGACAAAGTAGATTGGGAAATGATTTCAATGTCTCAAAATTTAACAGAAGAATTTATTGCAGAGTTTGAAGGTAGAGTTCATTGGCGTAACATTTCAACTTATCAAGACCTATCTATAGACTTTATATATTCGTTTAGACATTACGTAGATTGGAGAGCTATAATAAGAAAATATCATAATAATCCCAATTTAGGTGATATGTTGAATGTAGCATTCGCTGTTGCAGCAGAGGGTTAATGCATAACACTTAAATTGTACTTTGATGGGTTAACCCATAAAAGCAATGGTATATTTAGTTTCTCGTACTTAAATGTCTCTTAACTGAATAAACCTGTCAACAAGATCTATATCGCTCAAATCTGTGTTCATATGCGAACCGTGCCAAGTTATTCTATCATCACATCTTTCTTTAGCTCTGTTGTATAAGTTGATAGAGTTTGGATCGTCGACGTTAAGCAAAATACTCATACTTGGATACTTAAGTTTGAGTTGTTTAATCCTACTTTCGTAATTGCATGTTTGTACTCTTCCAACCCAATATTTATATCGTTCTATTCTTTCTTTTTGATCTCGTTCTTCTTCGTCATAGTAAAGGAGTACATTCTCAAGTTGTTCTTTAGTAAGGTTTTTCTTGATAATGAATAGCCTATGTATCTTTCCTGGATCTTCTGTATATGGCGCTGCAACTGTTTTAAGATAATCAACTTTGCTTTCTAGTTCTTGATTGTACAATCGTAATTGCTCCATTTGTTGTTCTATCTCTTCTACTCTTGATTGCAATTCTTCTTGGTTTTCTCTATATTGTCTAAAGTCTTTTGTGTAATAGTCGATAATGATTTGATTGCATTTAAGGTAAAACTCTGGAGATAACCATCGTGATATATCTAGAATCAATTCTTTACAAACATACGTTCCTCTTATTTCATTCCATATTTCTCCTTTGCCGCCTGCTACTTTTTTGATAATTTCTAGACCCGGATTACCGGATTTGGAAATGTATGCTATGAGCTCTTTTGATCCTTTATTTTCTAACCAGTGATCAAACCTTTTTCCACCATCTTGACACAGTTTAGTAGCATTGAAATATCCTGTACTCTTATCTATAATCAACTTGAAGTCACCAAAGACGCCGTACCAATAGTTGTCTTTAATCTGTTCGTAGCAAATATCATTTAGACTAAGTGAACTATCCATAGTACCCATATTTATTATATAGAAAATCTTTATTTTTAACTTCATTTTTGTTACCAGCTAGTTTTATTGTGTAAAATGAGTTTCTGAAGTCCCCAGAACCCCGGGAACTTCGAAGTTTGTTGTAATACTCAATAAGCTCCTTAGAGTGTTTGTTTTCTAACCAATGATCAAACCTCTTACCACCACTCTGACACAGCTTAGTAGCGTTAAAGTATCCTGTACTCTTATCTATAATCAACTTGAAATCACCGAAGATACCATACCAATAATTGTCTTTAATCTGTTCGTAGCAAATATCGTTTAAACTAGAACTATCCATAGTACTCATATTTATTATATAGAAAATGTTGATTTTTAACTTCATTTTCGTTACCAGCTAGCCGGCGCCAGATATCCCGCACCGGCTTTGATTTATGTAAGAGACCCTGGAAATATATGCTATGAGGGTATTCGATACCCTTATTTCGTTCAAACTACCCTTTTATGGCATAATAACCATAAAAGACAAACATTTATATTTACACTACAACATTACTCTTATCTATCCAACTATTATGCGAATCATCAAACCCTAGCCATTTAACATATACTTTATCACCTTTCTTTCTCAACACCTTTTCTACCAAGTATTCATCTTTGTGTTTCGTCTTTAATAGTTCTGGTTCGTAAAATCTACCTTGCACATCCTCTTCTTCTAAATCTTTAATTCTATAGGTAGGCGGATTAGATGGAATAACTTCACTAATAACAAATACTTCTGTTGACCAATTAGGTGTATATCCTTTCTCAAATAACCCTTTCGACTTACTTATACGAACATGATCACCTAACTTGTATTTGGGCTTAACACGCTTATATTCTTTTTGATACACTTTCTCCAATATTGCTCGCTCATTCTTTTTGCTAACTTCTATAGGTTTTAAACCAATTGTTCTATGAATTTGATGATTATACTCTTTAACTAGTGTTGGTAATATCTCTATCCATTTGTAGTTCCCTTGTGTTGTGAACCTTTTCCACATGTTCTGCTTAAGCGTTCTATTGAATCTTTCAACCACAGAAGCTTTCTTACCACTATAGGTTGAGTAGTGATTAATCTTATTTTCCTCCATTAACTTCTTAAACTCTTTATTGTAAAACTCTTTACCTTGATCTGTTTGTAAGTTACTAGGCTTTCTCGTTCTTAATATGGATTCGAATGCTTCTGTAACATTCTTCCCACTCTTATCTTTAACAGGAACAGCAAACGCATATTTCGAGAACACATCTATAATCGTTAGCAAATACTTATAACCTTTATTGATTTTGGAAACACCTTTTAATACTCCGCTATCCATTTCTACAAGATCAGCTTGCCAAAGATCATTGATACCTTTTATAACCACACTTAATCTCTCAAAGTTTTTTCTAGATGGTTTGTGAATTTCTTCTATAATGTCTTCTCTAACACCTTTACCTTCTTCTAGTCAATCAGGCTTTTTAACGAATTGGGTTTTAGTAACACCACATACAGAACAAATACCTTTCTTTAGATATCTTCCATTCTTTGTTTGTTCAATTCTAATGGTATCTTTCTTCGTATCTGTCACTTTCTTACACTTAACACAATACATCCTGTTTATTATATAGAAAATCAATAACTATCGCTGTTTAATATTATGCTATCAACATTCTCACCATCATCATCACTATCTTCGTCTTCTCTTTCTACATGCATAAGAAGCAATAGTAATTTACCATGTTTCAGATCAGAACCTTTAGATGGTCTAACTGCTAGATTATCATTTGTATTAAAGTGCAATGGAAAAGTTTCAACTAGAGAATCATTTAAATAGAGATCTATATAATACGTATTGTAAGATGACTCTATATGCATTAACCTACCTTTATAAAGAAATTTGTATGTGATAGATAGATTATGTATTAAAAAGAACGGAGTTTCAACATTTTCTGATATCAACCGACTATGAAGCTCTATAACATAACTCCGTTTGATGAAGTTAAGCTCTTCTTTCAACATAGCAATGTCTTTTCTCACAACTGCATTATCTAACTCTGATGTCATTTTAACATTACCAAAGATATCCATATTTATTATATAGCAAACGTCTTTAGGAAAGCTCTCTCTCTATGTACATTACAACAAACAATAATTGTCCTTCTTCCATAGCAGAATTTTTATTTGGTTTAATCGTAATTATATCGTTCTTCTTAAAGTCAAAAGGTATCTCTTTAACCAAAGTATCGCCCAAATATATATCTAGAAAGTATTTATCCAAACTTAAGTCCATGTGCATTATTTTCCCATTATAGAGAAATTTGTAACCGTTAGAGAGATTAAATATTCTAAAGATTGGCTCCTTAACGTTTTTAGCTCTTAACCGATATAGTAGAGGCATGGTTTCTTTCTGCATAACCAGTTTAGTAGTATCCATCCTAATCTTTTGAAAATCTTCTTTCTTTATGTATGTGTCTTGTAATGTTTCTAATGCATCTTCAAATCGTTTTCTATCGTTCTCTAATTGGGCTTCTATTGATCTAAGTTGACTTACGCTAGCAATATCATTTAAATTCTCCAACAATTTTAATTTTTCCTCGCTAATATCAACATCACCTTTTCTATCTTTAACATTACCAAATATATCCATACTCATTTATTATACAGAAAATGTCCATCCTAGTTTTTCAAAACATTTCTTTAGCATCTCTATTTGTCTAGGTGAGCGTTTAAAATCAATATCAACATGAACATCATGCTTTTTCAACAGATAGTGCAATACACATTTCAGGTTAATAAACAATGCTCTTTCCGGATACAGCTTCCTAAAGACCTCGTGTAAGTTTTCGAAGTCGTTTATAAGTGTTTCTTCCATATGTTGTAAGTTTAATGGTTTTTGATCCGTAAGGTGATAGTGAATTAAATAGACATCATCATAATATTTTGTGTATTTGTTTTTCTTTAGTACTTCTAGAACATCTTTTGTTGATATTAAATGTTTTGGCATATCTCCAAATTCATCATTTAACACCTTAAGCACCTTTTCGGGAATAATTCTATCCTGTAAAGCTTGCAAACGAGATAGCTGTAACTTAAATCTTTTTATAGTATCATACCATGGTTTTCTTACGCAAGCAGCTTTCGTTTCTTCAAGAGTACTGTAAACCCAACCACTCTCTACAGAACAAACATCACAAATGTAACTACTCATACCTTTTGTTAATGACTTACTACCACAATAACTACATTGTAATGGTCTAGAGCTATAACTCGACAGCGAGTCCTTTAAGGTAATTATTGGACGTAACTTTCTCAACTCTTCTTCCGTGTACAGAAATTTTGGTATTAACCTTTTCCATAGATCAATAACATTGTATACGTTGTCTTTATCTTTTAAGTCTATCTCGCTAACATCCTGAAAATACTGATAAAAATAATATCTATCTAGTGCATCTAGTTCATCCTCATCCTTCTCAAAATAATCTAAAAATCTATTGTGTATAGCTTCCATATTTATCTTAAAGCAAAACTTTTATGGATACAAAACCATAAAAGCACTTAATCATTTTTAATCATATACATAACGTCGCTAAAAGAATACCCTTGATTTAAAAGATTTAAAACCTTAACACAAAGATGACCACATATAACTGAGTTAAAGTCTTGTATTCGTTCGTCATTGTAAAAGAAGTTTTCGGTACCAAGATATTGTACCAGTTGTTTAGGAGGAACACCACCATAAGAATCGAACACGTACTTTATGTTGTTATCTTTCCAATAGCATATCCAATGAGTACCAATGTTTTTTGATTTATCAAGGTTAACTACGCCGCACTCATGTACATAAGGTTTTTGTGGAAGTTCATCACTCATAAATACACCTCTAAATCGTTTTATCTTTAGTTCTTTAGCCAACCTCTCTATATCGAAGTTGGTCAATGGTTTTAGTTTTTTGACTTCTTTGGTTTACCTGCTCCCTGCTTTTCTTCCATAGCCATATTGTGCCTTTTTTGTTCTTCAAGTTCTTGTTTATTCTTCTTAGCATCCAGTACAGTTTTAGTAATCGCTGCTGCACCACCTGCTAATGAGCCAACTGCTCCTAAAGCTGCTAGAATGGCTGGAATTGTAAAGATAAAACCGCCAATATGCTCTTTCTTAATCTTTTTCATTTGTGCAGTAGTTAAAGTTAAATCCATTCCTTTACCTTCTTTAATTTTCTTAGCTTTATCGTTAAGTTGTTTCTTTGTTAATACATGATCAATATTTAAATCCTTTAGTTCGTTATAAGGAACACTAAACATACAACCTTTAATAGAACACATCTTCCTATTTATCTAAGAGAAAATCTTGGTTTGCAAAAGTACAGTTGTTGTTGCTCCACCAAAATCAATTAAGGAATCATTCTCATCTGTTATCCTTATCTCAAAATTGTCAACCTTGTCTTTGGATATAGGGAAAAATAATGGATAAGTGGGCTCGTAAATAATACTATGTTTGAACTCAGCATCTGTTTTGAATGATGCTATAATTCCTGTTTCTCTATGTGTGTATTCTGTATCTTTAACAAACATGCCATCTGCTATATTACAGTGAACATTTATAGTATCAAACGGATGAAACTTTGGCAACTTACTTCCAATATGTGTTTTGTTCTTTTCTAAAACTTCAAAAACATTAAACCCGAGGACAGTGCCTATACTCCCAATTGTAACATCATTACTATCAGTTTCAATTTTGACTCTATTTCTTAAATGATCTTCTGATAATGTTATGTTGATGGATTGAGATTTTAAATATTCATTAAGACTGTTTAAGCTGTATTGCCCTTCTGGTATAAAAACTTGTCTATCACCATATGAGAAACTGTTTTTTTCTGTTGTTATGTTTGGAGTTAGATATGTACTGTAAAACCCAACTAGTCCTATACTTAAATAGTTGCTCTTGTTGTCTAATTCGTAATGGAGTTTCTTCTTTAAAACAGAAGTATCGCTCGTTAGCTTAAATACCTTAGCCATTTATTATATAATAAATGAATGAGTTTGATTTACCTAGAGATATTCCAAGAGAGAAAGTAATCAAGTTAATAGAAGATGTCATTCGAAAGTTAGAATGCAGTTTAAAGAAGAAAAAAAGAAAACTACGAATTGTTAAATATGCATACTACACTTTGATCACGTTGTCGGTTATTCTTTCTGCAACAACTGGGTTTATTAATATTTTTATACCTGTAACAATTTACTCAATATTAACAACATCTCTTGCAACTGGAAGTGCTATAATAACAGGTTTGTCTTCGAAGTTAAACATAAGCAAAAGAAAAGACGAATATAAAACCATTGTCACTTGTATTAACTCATTTAAAGAACAGTTAGAGATGATAATAACATTGAATGGTGAAATGGATGGTGAATATATAAAAGATACGTTGCTTAAGATTAGAGAACAACTTAAAGATATAAGATCATAAGATTTGCCCCGCTGTATTCGGAGGTCCAACATGTTCTTAAAGGGTGAGCAAAACGCTCACCCTACAGTTCATCCTCAAACTGTTTGAAAGGGGGCCAGTGCTGGTGGCCCCCTGATTTTCTCTATAATAAATGAGTAAGAAAACTATTAATTGGGATGTAAAAGAGATGATAAAAGAAACAACAGCTAAGAAAAGAAATGGAGAGCTTATACCTGATGATGTTCGTTGTCTTATCGTGGGTCCGTCGGCGTCTGGTAAAACGTTTTTGCTATTTAACTTCTTATTACAGCCAGGTTGGTTAAACAATAATTACTTCTACATATATTCTAAAAGCATGAATCAGCCAAAGTATGAGCAGTTAAAAGATCGATTTGAAAAGGCAGAACTAAAGTTTAAGAAGCAAATAGCAACGTTCTTAAGCGGTAATGATTCTATTGTACCTATTGATGAATGTGAAAAAATACTCTGTTGTTGTGTTTGACGATTACATTTTGGAGAATCAAGATACTGTTAGAAATTACTTTACAAGAGGTAGGCATAGACATTTAGACTGTTTCTATCTTGCACAAACATATTCAAAAGTACCTAAACAGCTTATAAGAGATAACGTCAACTTCCTATGCATATTCAGACAAGATGATACTAATCTTAAACATGTGTATAATGAGTTTGTTGGGGGAGATATGTCTTATGATAAATTTAAAGAGATATGTTCAAAATGTTGGCAAGAAGATTATGGTTTCATAGTAATTGATATGACAAGGAAGGTAAACAATGGTAAGTATAGGAACAAGATAAAACACTTCTTAAACGTTTGATGTTTATTGACGTTTTACGTTTTAACGTTTGACGTTCTTTGACGTTTATTGACGTTTATTGACGTTCTTTGACGTTCATTGACGTTTGTTCTTTGACGTTCATTGACGTTTGTTCGTTTGCTATACAATAAATGGATGAGAAAGAAATTGATAAGAATATTAAGCTGAAGGAGTTCTTGATAAAGGGCTTCAAATCTTGGAAGAAAGAAAGAGCAGGTATATACGATAAATTTAAGACACAAGAACAGCCTGTAATTGATGCTATTCAAAACTTGGGAAGTGAGATCAAAGAAGTAGCAGAACAAAATAAAAATCTAATAACTGAACTTGTTCCAGTTGTACATAAGACGGCTTCAATAGATCCTAGTCTACTAGAAACACCTAAAAAGATACCTTATGATAGTTCTCCAAGCAGTAGTGATACACCTATAACGGGAGAAATAAAACAAATGAGAAAACAAATTAAAGACAAAGTGGAAGGAGTAGAACCTTTAACAACAGCACAGTCATTTGGTAAGATTGCAACGAAATATTATAGTAAAAGAAATGATACTGTGTTTGGAATAAGAACTGTAGAAGAAGATGGAAAAATAATAAATAAGATAGGAAATTTGGAAGTTAAAGTGAATGGTGATGATTTGATAATTAATGGTAAAACTTATAAAGGAACAGAAGGTCTATGGGAATTGTTAACGACGAATACTAATAAAACCATTGAAGATTATGATGATGATGATTTTGAACAGTACAAGGAAATAATAATAGACTCAGATGCCGCCTTCCAAAAATATAATCGAGATAAAAAGGTAGCATCTAGTAGAGGTTCAAAGTACATTAATATTATCAAGCCTATTTGGGATAATTATATTAAACCAACTTTACCCCCAACTCCTAAAAAGAACACGACGCCTAAAAGGAGTGGTGAAGGAATTAAACAATATACAGAGATACCTAAAGAATATGTATGGATGGATGATGTGAGAAAGTTAATTGATCGGTTAATAGTTATAGATGGAGAAGAAAGGGCTGGTAATCATAACTTTTACAATGAGAAAGTAGGTATAGTGAGTATGATTAATAATAAGCTTTCACAGTTTATTCCTAATGATCCAAAAGGTATAGGTTATTTGATTAAGATCTTAAATACGTTACCACCACGATTCTGGAATGATGAGAAGCTTGGAAAAGGATTAGTAAATGATTTGATTAATAAACTCCCATTTGAATTACATATTCCAGGTTTTAGATTTTGCGGGCCTGGGACTAAGCTTCAAGAAAGGTTAGAGAGAGGTGATGAAGGTATTAACCCATTAGATGAGGCTTGTAAAGAACACGATATATACTACAGAGACAATAAAGATACAGAGTCGAGACATATTGCAGATAAGGAACTAGAAACTAAAGCATGGAAAAGAGCATTTAGTAGTGATGCGCCAATTGGTGAACGATTAGCTGCTTTTGGGGTTGGTACTGCTATGAATGCTAAGGTTAAGTTGGGATGGGGATTATAAGTTTTTGATTGTTATTATGTATGATTCTTTTATGGGTATATCCCATCAAAGCGTTGTTTCAAGATTTTCTTTATAATAAATGGATAGTGTTGAAAGGTACGAGTTACAGAGTTTTAAAGCTAACACAAGAACATTTAATAATTTGAATGAAGCTAACAAAGATATTGAGTTTGATTTCGACGTGGGGGATGGTTTTATACACCCACACAAAGCAGATTGTCATATGACTTTTGAAGTTGTTGGTGCATCAGCTGGAGGAACATTTGGTGCAAACGATACTATAAAACTTGTAGATAACTTCTTCCCATTCTTCTTTTCTCAAATTGAGGTTAGAAAGCATGGAGTTGTTATAGATAAAATCGAGCTACCTGGAATTACATCTACAGCTGTCGGAACATTAAAGATTTCCAAGCCAGAAGTTGAATATTTAAAACAAGCAGGATTTGAAACAGATGATAAACTTGGTCTAAGAAAGAACTTTAGTGTTTTGTATCCATTGAGATTAATTCCAGGCTTCTTAAGTGATTATAAAGAGGTTATGTGGAAAGGTGGATTGAGAATAACATTTACAAAAGCTAACAACAATAACGATGTTTTGTACAAATGGACTGGATCGGGAGCAGCTCCTCATGATGGAAAAATAACAATAAAAAGTATGGAGATAAGAATGCCTATTGTTGAATACGAATCTAATTACGAAAACAAGTTAAAGTTGAATATTCTTAAAGAACCAAAAATCATGTTTTCATTCCATACTTATCAGTGTGTTCAAAAGACTGTTGCAGGTTCTTTCTTAGAGTTTGATGTTACTACGCAATTTAATTCTAGACAATTTGATATGCCTGATTTCGTAGTTGTAATGTTCCAAACTGATAGAAGTGGCAAACAAACAGCAGATGCAAGTAAGTTTGATCATTGTAAGGTAAAGAATATCTATCTTAAGAATGGGAGAAATGAGGTATTTCCAAAAGAATCAAGAAACTTAGATATTGCTAACAAGGATTATTTCAAGATGTACGAAGATTATACTGCGTTTAAGAGAATAACATGTGGCAACACCGAAATGTACTATGACCCTAAAGAGTTTATAGATAACAGGCCAATGTATGTGATTAATTGCAGTAAGAGGAGGAATGTATCAGTAAACGAAAGAACAAACATAAAGATTGTTGTAGACTGCAGAAACTGTGACTGCTGATACTATTTGTTATGCGATTTTAATTGGACGAAAGAACTTTACATATGATCCAAAGAATGAAAAAGTAGTAGAAGAGTTTTAGTTAGTTAGCAAAATATCAACGGACATAAGGGTATCGAAAAGATACCCTCAAACTGTTTTATGGAAGTTTTTCCATCAAACGAAATTGACGAAAATGATTAAATATTTTTGATTTTCTATATAATAAATACGATGGCGAGTCACATTGAACTTTTAAACAAGCTTGGAAGTCTTGAGCAAAAACAAGTTATTGGATTAAGAGAATTAGAATTAAATACAGAATATAAGATTGTGAAAATAGAAAAGATTAAAACTAAGTTTGGGAAGAGCATTTTAGTTGAATGTGAAGAGTTTAAGATATTTCTTCCACCTAGATTTACAAAACACTTAACAGATAAAATGATTGATGAGATCGTTAAAGATGGAATAAAAATCAAATACACTGGTCTAAAAGAAAACTATCCAACTGTTGAGTTCTGTATGTAAATCCAAAAATGAATGAAAATGAACAAAAATATGTTGTCAGAACCAAAAAATGGAGTGTTTAGAAATGGATCCTCAAAAAAAGTTCATTCTTACTAATAACTTTAATGTAATTGTGAAAAATGTGCAAACCGAAGTTCAAGTGGTTTTTGACATTAACGGCTGTCTATTCAGTTTGAATTACGATCAGTGGACAGAGTTTAAGAAGTCATTGTTTCCTATTGAGAACGAGGTTAACAGAAGATTCCATTATCAATATCCGAACTTGTAATTTTAAGTATGTTCTAAGTGTTTTATGGTGATAAAGCCATAAAACTAAGACCTTTGGATATACACAATGCATAAGGAGAAGCAGTACTTTTGAATGTCATTCGAATTTTAAAGATACATGTATAAATAAGAGATTTATTTGAGTTTTTTGTAATTATATCCTTAGAGTTATGCAACTTATAAGACATTCGATAGATAGGAAATTTATTTGTCTATTGACTGCCGTTTGAATTTTGAAAATCGGTTAATAAACAACGGAGATATAACAAATTCGGAATAGTATCCTTAGAGGTATGCAACCCACAATACAGTCAAAAGATGGCAAATTTATTTCTCTGTCGAATATCGTTTGAATTTCAAAAATCGGTTAATATTCGGTGAAGTTACAGAGAATTTTAGAAAAAATCAAAATTTCGGGAATTTTTTACGGGTTTATTTTTGAGTTTTCGGAAAAATGTTATTCTTTAAAAAAGTCTTAGAATTTTATGTAGATTATGCTAGTATTTTTTATTTTTCAAATTTATGAATTTTATTTTTTGCAGTGTATACCAACTCATAATTTTTTATCAGAAATTTGCCAACTTTTTTATTTGATGAGTTAGCACATTATAACTATGGGGACGTAAGACTACCCTATTAAAAATATTTTGGGTAAACACTATAATATTGGGCAAGTGAGTTGGCAACACTGACATTTTTTTTTTTGAAGATTGATGTTTGCTAGCTAGGTGGACATTCTAAGAAGTTACTCAGCTACTCAGTAGATAGCGCTGTATATCATGTAGTTTATCACTTTGCTAATAGATGGCGTTGCTTGTAGAAGTATTTGTTCGTATATAAGGACCAATTTTCACTTGATTTCTTGAGCGTAGTGTTAGCCGAGCTCGCTCGCTTGCAGTCTGGCCAGCTGTAAGTAGTTATCGGCGTGGACGTCGCAGGTTCGAGTCGCCTCCAAGCCAGAAGAAGGATTTTCACTCTCTCATCTATAAGCAGCAAATCAGATTGAGTTGACGTGAATGGAGACTAGCGCTAGTCGGGAAAAGAAAACGAAGGCACAAGAGAAGCAGCAGCAGAAAGAGAAACGGAGGCACAACAGAAGCAGCAGCAGAAGCAGCAGCAGAAAGAGAAACAAACAGAAAAAGGAGCCTGAGAGGCAGCCAAAAGCAAACCAAACAAACAAATAAGAGAAAGGCGTAAGTCCTCTCAGGTCCACCTGTGCACAGGTTTTGCTGCTTTTTACTTTGAAAATTTATTTATGATTTTTAAATGTCATAAAAGCCTATGCGACATACTAAACTTTATCTTCTTATAATTCAGCTATTTCTGAACCGATTTCGATCAAACAAAAACCATTTTTTCAATCAAAGATAGCTCTATAAGTTATAAGTTTTAGATATAAGTTTTTATGATTTTAAATGTCATAAAAGCATATGCGCAGTGTGCTCGACTCAATCTCGCTTTATACTATCCTTCCGTGTTAAAGTGTAATGGTCAGTGGCGGATATGTAATTTTTGGTAGTTAGGGGGGTGGAAGGGGGATTGCGCTCGTAGTTAGGTCAACATACTACTTATAAGAGAAGAGAAATAATTCTCATTCCACCAATTCTTCCATCATCATTCACTTGCCTTAATCATCCGTCTCCCTTAGCCTAAAGGACATAATCGTTGGACGTTAAACTAAAAGATTTCATTTTATAAGAGAAGAGAAATAATTCTCATTCCATCAATTCTTCCATCATCATTCACTTGCCTTAATCATCCGTCTCCCTTAGCCTAAAGGACATAATCGTTAGACGTTAAACTAAAAGATTTCATTTTATAAGAGAAGAGAAATAATTCTCATTCCATCAATTCTTCCATCATCATTCACTTCCCTTAATCATCCGTCTCCCTTAGCCTAAAGGACATAATCGTTAGACGTTAAACTAAAAGATTTCATTTTATAAGAGAAGAGAAATAATTCTCATTCCACCAATTCTTCCATCATCATTCACTTCCCTTAATCATCCGTCTCCCTTAGCCTAAAGGACATAATCGTTAGACGTTAAACTAAAAGATTTCATTTTATAAGAGAAGAAAAATAATTCTCATTCCACCAATTCTTCCATCATCATTCACTTGCCTTAATCATCCGTCTCCCTTAGCCTAAAGGACATAAACGTGGGATGTTAAACTAAAAGATTTCATTTTATAAGAGAAGAGAAATAATTCTCATTCCACCAATTCTTCCATCATCATTCACTTACCTTAATCATCCGTCTCCCTTAGCCTAAAGGACATAATCGTTAGACGTTAAACTAAAAGATTTCATTTTATAAGAGAAGAGAAATAATTCTCATTCCATCAATTCTTCCATCATCATTCACTTCCCTTAATCATCCGTCTCCCTTAGCCTAAAGGACATAATCGTTAGACGTTAAAGTAAAAGATTTCATTTTATAAGAGAAGAGAAATAATTCTCATTCCACCAATTCTTCCATCATCATTCACTTGCCTTAATCATCCGTCTCCCTTAGCCTAAAGGACATAATCGTTAGACGTTAAACTAAAAGATTTCATTTTATAAGAGAAGAGAAATAATTCTCATTCCACCAATTCTTCCATCATCATTCACTTGCCTTAATCATCCGTCTCCCTTAGCCTAAAGGACATAAACGTGGGATGTTAAACTAAAAGATTTCATTTTATAAGAGAAGAGAAATAATTCTCATTCCACCAATTCTTCCATCATCATTCACTTCCCTTAATCATCCGTCTCCCTTAGCCTAAAGGACATAATCGTTAGACGTTAAACTAAAAGATTTCATTTTATAAGAGAAGAGAAATAATTCTCATTCCATCAATTTTTCCATCATCATTCACTTGCCTTAATCATCCGTCTCCCTTAGCCTAAAGGACATAATTGTTGGATGTTAAACTGAAAAGTATTCCCGGCACTGAAAACTGTGCAGCATAAGTGCAAACACCTTTGTTAAGTAACTAACGTTCTTCTGTAACAGTCATCTTGAGTCTTTTTTTAACTTATATACATCCACTTTGCTGTTAATCTGTACCAATAATTAAATTTTGTTTCGAGTCTTCGTTCCCCCTCGTACCAGGGCCAAATTAAGGAGGGGTCTTAGGAAGACTATAGCCCTGGGCCCCCAGGTGCACAGGGTCCCCTATTCTGATCAAAATCTCAACTGGCTACCTGGAAAGAGCTATAACATACAATCATAAAATAAAATATGACCAAAATGAAATATATTCCCTTAACTTTCCTACTGTACTGTACTTCACAGAAATGTGTTAGGCGGAGTCAGCAGGGGCCATATATTTTTTCTAGCCCCGGGCCTCCAGATGGATTAATCAGGGGCGTCATTTAGGGGGGAAGGAAGGCCCCCCTGAGTTTGAGATTTATATAGATTTTATCAATAGAATAGTAGTAAATGAGTGAAAAACGCGAAATTTTACTTATATCGAGGGGTTTTGCCCTCCCCCCCAAGCAAAATACCAGAAATGACGCTCCTGGGATTAATCCGGTCCTGCCTCGTACGTTAGTGTTCGTCACTTGTAAATCAGTGCTAGAGCGGGTTACCTATGATGTGAGGGGCCCTTGGTTTGATCCTAGGAGGCGACGTGAGTTTATGATGGACAGCATCGTGTCCGTGGGTCTTCGCGGGATTCTCCCTTTTCCTCCAACGTTCTCAATCCACTAATTGTCATAATCGTTCACTTTTGTTACTCATCCATCTCCTTTAGCTAAAGGGTATAACTGTGCGATATTCAACTAAAACATTTCATTTCATTAGTTCTGAATGAAAGAGTTGAGAAAAAGACTCATAAAATGCTTCGTGTGGAGTGTTGTGCTGTATGGGGCGGAAACGTGGACATTACGTAAAGGTGATGAAAATCGACTGGAAGCCTTCGAAATGTGGGTGTGGAGAAGAATGGAAAGAATTAGTTGGGTCGAGCGGAAAACGAATGAGAGAGTGTCAGAAATGGTGGGTGAGAAAAGAACACTTTTAGATATTATTAGGAAGAGGAAGAGAAACTGGTTGGGACATTGCCTAAGAAGAGATTGTATCATGAGGGGCGTCCTAGAGGGTATGGTGTCGGGAAAGAGAGGGAGGGGACGAAGGAGTCTACAATTAATGGATGATATAAAAACAGAAAGATCATACGCGAAGACGAAGAAGTTAGCGGAGGACCGTGGAGCATGGAAGCTTCTCAGCTGCGGCAAGTGACCTGCCAATAAAGGCAGAATACCTATGATGATGATGAAGATGAGTTCTGAATGCTGATTCCAGAATTTATAACTAGGCCTCCTGTAAATATGAGAATAAGGAACACCGTAGCCTAGTGGTTAGAGTGTTGTACTCATCCCCGCGGTTCGATTCCCGGCCGGTGCTTCCAAAAAAAAATCGTTCACCTAGCGTCGTGAGGCAAACTGGGGAGACGTGACAGTCTAGAAAGCTCCTGATGCGCCCCTTACGGACAGGGCGTTGCAGCGTGTTGACCACGTGCTAGTCGCTTGGCTAGAGTTCGTTCAGGCGGTCGCTAGCAGGTGGCGCTGGAGCATCCTTAGGCTCACAAATGGGCAAAGTGCTTTCTTTGTTTTTTGTAATACGAGATTTTTCTGCTTTCTACTAATCAAAATATCAAAAACAAACAGATTAACATTTCTGAAAAATTTATTTCATTGTAAGTGCACAGGAAGGAAATAACAAGTAAATGTTGAGCAAAGGAAACAAACAAAAATTTCAGGAAACGAGATACACACGCACACAAAAAAACGAACAGTGATTTTTGATACATCAGATGTAAGGAAGGACAATCATAATGTACTCAACAGTTCTATAGAAATCTCTGTACAGATGAAGAAAGGTTTTTGGATAACACATTCTCCGTCTTCGTGACGTTCTACGTTTCATGCATATCATTCTTCTTATCTGCTAAAGCCAAATTTGGACTTAACAACTTGTTCTGCAAGCTGAATATCCTTGACTGTAAGAGTAACCCCTTTCCTATTGTGACAATTTTGTGCTGCGATGTGAATGATCTCATTCAGGTAATCCTTACCCACCTCCTGCAAAACAACAATTGCTTCCTTCTTCAATTTCAGCCTAGAATGATTCTCGATGTTTTGAAGAACTTCTTTCACACTTCGGCGGAGAGATGTTTTAGACAGCATGAATTTTACAGTCTTCTCAGCGCGTTTCATTTCTTTAATAATATTTATTTCTTGTTTACGATCTTTTCGGCTACGATCAGGTTTCAGTTTTGGCACAAGGACTGACGATTTCCACAACCTTTTCATCTTGTACTGGTTTAGGTGCCTGGAAAACTGCTTTGTCATCCATTTGTCTTTTGCTGCTGGTAATTTTGAATCAAATCGAATTATTTTACGAAGAATTTAGAGAACGAAACAAATTGAAATCCGTGTCTCTTCTTAAAATGTATCTTAGTAACCAAATTTTCTTATATTGTTGACTTTTGTAATAATCAAATGTTTGGACACATTAATCTCGACAAATGATATTTTTGTACTTGCAAGAAAATGCGTATTATCACCGTTTACGAATCCTTTTAACCCTCGGACTACCAACGGGGGTACCTTTTGGCCACTACATTTTTTTTTTTTTGTTTAATTACTCTTCTGTTTCTTTAAAATTGGAGTTATGGCTCAACATGTTTAGCTGAAGCATGTATCTTACATTGGTGCAAATTGTCTCATAAAATTTACTATTGTAAGGTGGTGGGCACAACGTACCCTCTCCCCCTCCCCGTTGGTAGGAGATGTGACTGATATTTAGAAGTGTCACTCCTAGATGGCAGTATAATAAACAACTGTTAGTTTTATCCTATTTACTGTTGACTTCAGTCTCTGTAGATTTTTGTGAGAGTTTCTAACTTGTTTCTTTTGCGAGATATATTTAATCTTAACAGGTAGGCACAAAATGCTCCCCCCCCCCCCTGGCTGTCCGTGTTACAAAAATACCTACGTAGTGCGAGGGTTTGAGATGTCAATTTCCAGGATCGCAAAAGGTTCAAGATTCCATTTTGAAATATTGGCACCAATGAATCAATCATATTCATATCTTTCATGTTATATATACTTTACAGTTACAAAAAATCAGAAATTTGGTGAAAATTACGTTCAAATTAGACCCGTATCCAGGAGGGTCTAGGGAGGCCGGGCCCCTCGTAAATTTTTACTGGTCCTCTAATCTTTTTTACGGTAGGCTTCCAAATGCACTATAATATGGTGGTGAACTATGATATGGTTGGATCGGGCCCCCCTAACTTCTACCCCCCCCATTTTTGGGATGGCTACCGCCCTGGTTCAAATGTATGGAAAATTTCGTAATACAGTAACAAAGTTGACTCATACCCATTAGGATGAATTGAAAAATACGAATTTTCGAATATTGATTTATAATAGTGTGGAAAATTTGCATATTCACATGCTACGAGTAATAAAGGGGAAAAAATTGAAAAAATTCCTATATTTTAACTTCAGTTCACAGAAAGAGCCTGAAGTTTATTTTTTCTCAGTTACTAAAAATATCGATGACTGTTTTAACGCCCAAGTTTTAAAGATTAAATTTTCCCAATTCTAACGGTATGGAATTATTTTAGTTGTTTAATAATGATATACATGGTGTCCGGAATGTGACTGACGGTTTTTAAAAGTATATAGTTGTAATATGATCAGAAATACATAAGGAAAAACATTCATATTGAAGGAAAACTCAAAAAGTTTTGTTCAGCAAATTTTCATACTTAAACAACTACCGGCGACGGCGCTAGTATCGCCGATAAACAAAAATGGCGTCGGCAGTCGAAAAGGCGCGATGCGTGTGTTAGTTCCCAGAGACAATAAGTGTTGTTCAAGTTCAACGAAACTTTCGACGTGTTTACCATAAGGATCCTCCATCACGCCGATCACGGAACAGTATCCAGGCGTGGAAGGATCAATTTTTGTCAACGGGAAGTATAGTGAAACAACACAGAGGTAGTAAATCGCGTGTGGCAGAAGAAAACGTGGAAGCAAGGAAGAGTGTTTCTCACGTAGCCCGAGGTAGTCAATTCGTGCAGCGCGCAGGCAATTGGCAATTCCAAAGCCAACAGTGCACGATGTGGTACACAATACATTACGTTTGCACGCATATAAGGTGCAAGAAATTAAGCCCAACGATAAGCCACAGAGAGCAACATTTGCTACTGAAATTCTGGACAGGATTGATTATGACCATAATTTCCTATTGAACGTTGTTTTCTCTGATGAGGCAACTTTTCACTGTCTACCTGTGTTAACAGACACAATGTTAGGATATGGGGATCTTAGAATCCGCATGCGTACAAGGAACATTCTAGAGACAGTCCCAAATTGAATGTTTGGTGTGATTTAACACATAATGCAGTTATGGGCCCCTTCCTTTTCATAGAGCAAACCATAACAGGATGTGTTCTTAGAAATGCTTCAACACTTTGCTGTTCCCTAGTTACAACATTTGCAACTTCAAGTGATATTCCAATTGGATGGTGCCCCGCCATATTGGAGCCAAAAAGTAGGCCTAAGGGAGAACCTTGATACTGAATTTCCTGGCCGTTGTATAGGCCGTGATGAACCAATTATGTGGCCTCCACGCTCTCCTGATGTCACCCCCTGGATTTCTTCCTGTGGGGATATATGAAAGACCTTGTGTATTCTGGTGAAAAGATGCGTAACCTTGATGAACTGAAGAACTGGAATGGCAGATGTTACAGACGTGGAGAGAGATTGAGTTCATGATAAATATTATAAGAGTTACAAGTGGAGCTCACGTGGAGTTACACTGAGTTAGAATGATTTGTAAGACGAAATAAACTTTTTGGGCCTTATGCAGAGTCGTTTTGACGTGTGATTAGTGACTAAAGAGTTCTACTAACATATGTTTCCTGTAGTAGTCAGCCCTTTAGTATGACGCTAATCATATGTCAAAACGACTCTGCATAAGGCGGTCTGTGTTCTTCTTTAAAATGCATGTTTTTTTTTTTCCTTCTGTATCTCTGACCATATTAAAACTATACACTTTTAAAAACCGCCAGTCCCATTCCGAACACCCTGTATTATTTTAATTACAGCGGAACAATTAGAGTTCACATATTTATGTCCAAAAGTTAGGAAATTTCGGTGAAAGTTGATTCTTTTTAATAGTTTTACAAACAGACGTACTTTTCTATTAAAATACATACAAAACCATTTTTAACTATTTTTTCTAAAGAGTGATTTTATATTTTCAAATCTAAGATGAAAAATTAGCTTGCAGCTCTTCATCCATTCCGCAAAATTATTCTTGCTGAAATGACCCAAATCTCTCTCCACGTGGAGGTGGCTCCATCTACATCCTACACCAATCATTCTGGACAATTTAAATTATGTTGTTTCACCATTATCAATGACAAATATTATCTTGAAATCGCATTTCCAATCTAATTTACACATCAAACATTGCAAGGTTGCCCTAATATAGCCAGCTCTGTTATCTTTTCCACATACTTTACCGGCTGACTCTGCCATAAGATTAATACACGTTTGCACTGCTTATATGTGACAGGGGAAGTTTATAAATTCAGCATTTTCTTTTGCATAAATGACAAAATATTTTCTGTTGTCAAGGTTTATATCGTTAGGGGGGGGGAGATAACATTTCGTCCAATCAACTCAATGTAATCCTTGGCATCAAAATGTTTTAAGGGAGGCATAGAAGGTGTAACAGATTTCCGCCTAGTCTGTTCATTCATAGCTTTCAATATTTTCCTGTAAGCCAATTTTCGTATATGTTATCTCCCACCCTCTACCATCGCGAACATGTTCTCAGAAGTGTCACATCAGAAGGCCGAATCAAAAGGGCCTCGTGCCAAAAACGTTCCACGTCAAAAACGCCTTAGAAGTGCAAAGATGCTTATTAGATGAAAAATACTGTCTACATGTATGTTCTTACAGGAAAATTAAATAAATGTTTTCCATTGAATACTTTTCATACTAATATGTATTTTTATATGTTGATCCAGGGGTGGAAATGGAATTTTAGAACTAAGGGGACAGTCATTAATAGATAAACTCTGATAGGGCTATGCCACGAGAATACACGGCCAGAGAGACGAGGGTGCAAACAAATGTTCATGAAGAATCGACTTAAGCGAAGGTAGCTGTTATTGGTACGTCTACTTTTGTTATTGTATTTTGATTGTTGTTTGGTCTTCAACTATCACTATGATAGTTGTATACCAAACAACAAACAATTTAAAGATCCCCATTCAAGTTTCCTATTTGTTACAAATAACCACTGATATTCTTCCTTCTTTTGGACAAACACTTCAACTTAATAAGGAAAAATTATCCCCTCGTGCATTCCTGATTTTCATTCTTGCTTTGATTTCAGGTTTTTTGTACAGGAAGCCGCTTATACCCAGGCTTATTTGACTCGGGCCTTTCTGTCCTTGCCCTTTTGTCCAGGGCCTTCTGACATGGAATTGTTTTCAGAATTACAGAAAAACACGTTTCTCTCATTGGTCTAGTAGGCTTAGACATTCTCGATGGTTGATGTACACCGGGTCTTAGGAATGTTTATTTCTGCAGCAAGTCCTACGAATGAACTCAAGATACTAGCCACTTATATTGTGAAGATGTATGGTTCGATATTAACCGTTCAAGCCGGAAGCCCGTACTCGCTAAATGCAGAAAGCAACGAAAAAATATCGGGATATTTATTACCCATGACGTCTTTAGTAACGTACAAATACAAATAATTCTTTTCGTGTACGTAAACTGAATCACCCCTACAGTAAATCTGTACAGACAAATGCAAGACCACACCCCAAAAGTGATTGTTTGAGATACAGAGTCGATTTACTGAAAAAGAAGTATATATGCCATGAATTTATGGATGGATCCGTACAATAAATCTGTAACATTTACCCTCTTAGAGAAGTGCATCTGTTGTTGGCTACACCTTACTAAAGCAATAACCTAACCAGCATCTTTACTGCGTTTGCATTTGTACCTTTCCATCTGTGGGCACAAAACTGGTTTAGATACTGTCTGGCATAAATATTAGTTTGGGTAGGTACTCAGTATATCCACAAAACCTTTTGAAATAATCCAGAACACTCACGCCATTGTCAAATTGTACGACTCGACTCGAGATGTTTTGTACACTAAAATCTATTTGTTAAAGATTTCCCTTAGTTTGTTGAATGTCCAAATGAAATGAAACGAAATCTTTGAGTTTTACGTCCCATGGTTATGCCGGTTAGGCTAAAGGAGACGGTGATTATGAGAAATGAATGAAATGGTGGAATGAAGAGTGGGAGGAAACGGGAGAACCCCGAGAAAACCCATGCACACGGTGTTTGTCCACCACAAAGTTAACTTAGCGGGAGCAGGGTTTGAACCCGGAACCCTATGCACCAGAGGTGAACGCTCTACCACTGAGCCACCGCGGCCCCTGTTGAGTGTTCAATTCCTATGACAGAAGTCATGTGAAAAGGTTAATTTAAATATATTAAAGGAAATGCCCACCACATTTTTTTTATTCATTTCCTTTTTGCTTCTATTTTTTCACTTTTTCCTTCACCTTTCTTTTTTCACCCAGCCAAAAATGGGTTTAATTTATGCTACTTTGAACACACACGCAAACACACCATCACACACAAAGTACTATTATTCAATTGGTTTATTTATGAAGAAACAAGAAAAAAGTAACATTTATATTGGTCACTCAGTCAGCGCGACAATTTCCCTGCATTTTCATATTTTAATCAAAAAATTCCCTTTTTGGCAAATTTACCTACAAAATTTCCTTAAATTAGGGAAATTTCCCTCAAACTACGAACACTGGTTTTATCACAAACAGCTTATTTGTTGTTCTTGTTTACTGTAAGAAGCTCTGTACAGTCACCGACAAAACAGTCGGTTACAAAATATCAAGTTTCACCAGACTTGTATAAACTCAGACGTGATTCTCATTGGTTGCATCAGGGTTGGCAGGCAATCCTTTCTTAAATTGCCACAGGTGTTTTGTCTCTTGCGAGAGTCAGTGTCCACTGTTAATCACTTGAACGTCAATTTAACCAAGAGCGTTTGTCCCTGATTTTGAGAAATGCATCTTTAAAAAAAGAAAAAGAAAAGAAAAATATACTAAAATACTAAATAGAAACGTGAAACTTTCTCAGTGGACAACCTTGTCCCCCCACCACTCCGGCAAAATCTAAAATGACGTTAACTGATTTCAAGACGACATGATAATTGGCAATAAAAATGTATACTGTAAACAAGATGACATGCTTGTTATAACATTACGATAAAGTCAAATCAGTAGCGCCATTTCAGATTTTGCTAGAGGGGAGGAAGACGCTCCACCCACATAGTTTCACATTTCTATTAGTACTTATTAGGTTACTATATTAGTATACATCGATTAAAAAGTATGAACTTCTAAAAATCAGGAGGGGCAATTGCCCCACTGCTCTCCCCAAATGACGCCTCTCGGTCAAATACAATCCACAAGTATTAGATAAAAATAAAATTTTTAGATATTAAAATGTAAATTTCACAATCACGCAGTAGTTTATGGCCAGGGAACATTTTTAGAACAGTAGGTAATTGTCGGGGGGTAATTATTATTTTATCACCATCATGATAAAAATTGTAGTTCGAAGTAAGGACTTAATAGGATCAGCCATGGAGTTCGAGCCCAATTATGAATCAAGAGCGCAGCATATGACCGAGTAAAGCTATTAAGAGCGACGGTGACGCTCACAGGCAGGGGAGTAAGTTGTGCTCATGAGATTATTTTAGGGATCAAATTTTTTTTGACTGAAACTGGTAAAGGGTGTCCAATAAAGAACGAACTTCTGAAATACCCGCCATTTCTATTCTAGTATGTTGGCAGCACTGAACATTATACAGTTGTCTTTGCGGTTAGTAATCACGGAGCACCGAATAGCGCAACCTGTCACACATCGATTGTAACAATGGACTTGTTACGGGAGTTCTTAAGTTGACATAACCACAGCAACAGGACATGACGTCACTTAATGTCGTCACTACCCTGGAGCACTTAATGCGCAGTGTATCCATAAGCAAGGCAGCTCTGTTGACAGCATTACGGCTGAGATAATATGCCAAGGTGGATTATAATCTAAGACATACCTGGAATTTGTTCGTATACTGGTGGACAATAAAAAACACATTATGTTGTTACAGCGGTTGTGTGAGTTGCGTTTTACATTCAACAAACGAACAAGATTATACACAAACAATGCACTGAATAATGCGTAAATAATTGCGGCATGTCCCATCAAAGGCGGGAAGAACGCCGGGATTTTTTTAAAATCTCATTTCGTGCTGCGCACTGATACGTGTATCAAGATTGAAATTTCAGGTTTCCTCGGTTATGCTCTATTTTATAAGTGTACTGACATTCATGATATATCAATTTATTTTAGCACCAAATGAACTCTTGTAGGTTTAGTAAGTGTTTTGCAGTGGCAGAAACGGGATTAAGAATACGCGGACATTTTTAAAATTACAATTTACAGGTAAAAGGTGTTAATTCAGAACAAAAGACAAATGTTTAGGGAATTTATTTATGAAGGCGCAGAATATGTAAGTCATCTGTGAACATAGATACAGCAATAAGATATTGCTTTATTTCTATGAAACTCTCCATAAGGGCGTTATTCCAGGGCTGCAGACTAATGTACAAGGGACTTAAAATATGACAATTTCGCTGCCTGAACCTACCCTAACCTAACCCGGACTACTGCTACTGTACTACTACTAGTATACTATTATTATTACTACTACTCAACTACTACCATTACTGCCTTACTATGCTACTACTACGACTGCTACTAGCCTATTATTATACTATCATTGCTACTACCAGGGCCGAAACCAGCTACAAAGTTTTGGGAGGACCGTGAATATGTTACGGGGGGCCAAGTCTTTAAAATTATCTTATGAATACCTAAATTGTGTTTTTTGTATTAATAATAAAATTTTGTATTGAAGTCTGGAGGGGCCACAAAAAGTTTAGAGGGACCTGGCCCCCCTCTGGTTGCGGGTCAAGCTACTACTAAACTACTACTCTACTACTACTGCCTTACTACTACTATACTATCATTACTACTATTACTACTACTAAGTGTGCACCCATATATTTTTTTTAAAATGTAATTTTTGAACAATTATCTCTTATAGCGCCCCTGAATTTTACCTGTTCCTGGTGGATCACTGGCATGTGCCAACACATGTGCAGTTTAGAAGGCGTGATGACGCTATTTTCATCGAGAAATGTGGGTTTCAAACTAATATGAATTTGCCCACGTATTATTGATCTGAACTGCGGAAACTGCTCTATCCCAATTTAAGGATGCACATTAACACTGATGTAATAAAGTAATTATGCAGCCTATACCTAAGCTACACGAGGTTTACGTTCACGCACCCACCGTTTCAACTTTTGAAGTATTTCGTTTTATTAGCTTATCGACGTCGACCATAGTAGTAGTGGTCCCGTTATATCTCGCCGAGTCAGCAAAAATTTTTGTGACGTCATAGGTCAAAGGTCAATGACCTTGGCCCGGGGTCAATGACCTAGGGGTACCTAGGACCACCCCCTCTAAATTTTGGCAGGGGTACCTTGGCCCACCCCCTAAATTTTGGCAGGGGTACATAGGACCACCCCCCTTAAATTTTGGAAATTTGCCAAATCTAAAAATTTGGTGTGGTAGCCTAGGACCATAGTATGTACCTCTATCAGTATTGGGTGTCTATGTCGTTCCCTTTCATGGGTAAAAAATTGCCAAAAATTCAAATTTCGGGGTTTTTTGACATAATTTATCCCCTTTGATGAGGTATTAATACCCTATATAGTTATATGGGCGTATACAGGGGTCCATTACCTTTCATAACATATGGGTATATTAATGCACCCTTTGAAAAATTTGGGAGGGGTACCTTGGCCCACCCCTTAAATTTTGGAAATTGCCAAATCTAAAAATTTGGTGTGGTAGCCTAGGACCATAGTATGTATCTCTATCCGTATTGGGGGTCTATGTCGTTCCCTTTCATGGGTAAAAAATTGCCAAAAATTCAAATTTCGGGGTTTTTGACCTAATTTATCCCCTTTGATGAGGTATTATTACCCTATATGGTTATATGGACGTATACAGGGGTTCATTCCCTTTCATAAAACATGGGTATATTAATGCACCCCCTTGAAAAATTTGGGAGGGGTACCTTGGCCCACCCCTTAAATTTTGGAAATTGACCAATTTAAACATTTGGTATTATAGTATAGGACCCTAATATGTATTATGATAAATTTGGGTGGTCCACCTCGTTCCCTTCTAGGGGTACAAAATTGCCAAAGATATAAACGTAAGCAATACGTTATACCACGTGTTTGGTTTTTGGTCGATTTTATCCCCTTTGATGAGGTGTTATTACCTTATATGGTTATATGGTCATGTATAGGGGTCCATTACCTTTCATAAGATATGGGTATATTAATGCACCCCTTGAAAAATTTGGGAGGGGTACCTTGGCCCACCCCTTAAATTTTGGAAATTGACCAATTTAAACATTTGGTATTATAGTACTGCACCCTAATATGTATTATGATAAATTTGGGTGGTCCACCTTGTTCCCTTCTAGGGGTACAAAATTGCCAAAATATAAACGTAAGCAATACGTTGTACCACGTGTTTGTTCTTTTGGCCCAATTTATCCTCTTGGATGAGGTGTTATTATCCTATTTAGTTATATGGTCATGTATAGGGGTCTATTCCCTATCATAAGACATAGGTACATTTGTGCACTCCTTTAAAAATTTGGGAGGGGTACTTTGGCCCACCCCTTAAATTTTGGAAATTGCCCAATTTAAACATTTGGTATTATAGTACTGGACCCTAACATGTATTATGATAAATTTGGGTGGTCCACCTCGTTCCCTTCTAGGGGTACAAAATTGACAAAATATAAACGTAAGCATTACGTTGTACCACGTGTTTGGTTTTGACCTAATTTATTCCTTTGGATGAGGTCCTATTACCTTATATGGTAATGTATAGGTGTTCATTCCCTATCATAAGACATAGGTACATTGATGCACCCCGGGAGGGGATTCGGTATCATAGTACATGACTAAACATGTATCATGATAAATTTGGGTGGTCCACATCGTTCTCTTTTAGGGGTACAAAATTGCTAAAATATAAACATAAGCAATATGTTGTACCATGTGTTTGGTTTTTGGCCCAATTTCTCCCCTTTGATGAGGTTTTATTACCTTATATGGTTATATGGTCATGTATATAGGTTCATTTCCTATCATAAGATATGGGTACATTGATGCATCCTTTAAAAATTTGGGAGGGGTATCTTGGCTCATCCACTCGGTTTTAGAAATTGTTTAATATAAGCATTTGGTATCATAGTACAGGTCTCCAATATGTACCACTATAAATTTGGATGGTCCACATCGTTCCCTTTCATAGGTAAAGAACTACCAAAAATCAAATTTCGGAGGTTATTGACCCCTATTTAGCATGTTATATGGTTTATTACCTTTATATGTTTATGTTCCCTTTTAAATTTGGGAATTATCAAATAACAAAATTCGGTAAACGTTTTCTAGGACCCATGGTGTTTCTCTTATGGCCAAATATTCAAAATTTAAATGTTATTGACCGGCTTTATTATTGAATAAGTACAGGATTTATTACTTTTTTCATAAGACACAGGTGTATTTATGTACCAATCTTAAATTTTGGAAGGGGTACATTTCTTATTGTCGTATCAATAATTGGTAATTGGATAGTATCTCATTCATTGGGTAAATCATTATGATCACGTGATCGGTTATTGACCTATGATGGGATTAGGAGTCCAGGACATTGGTACATTGAAACTTTGTAGGATAATTTGATAATGCGTCATTGGTTTGATTATTCCCGCCAAATATAAACGTAAGCAAGACGTTGTACCACGTGATTGTCCTTGATGAGGTAGTGTACAGGGATTCATTTCCTTTGTTGTGGTACTTCTTAAGTTTGAGTACACACACACACACTTCTAGAAAACAGTTGGTTCTACTCAGGTAAACAATTGACGGACATTATTGACCTTATTGAACATATTAACTCTAAGACTTAGGTATATCAAGAGAAGTATTCTTTAAATTTGGGAATGGTGATAAACAGAATTTTAACATAAGGTGCGAAATTTGAAACAATACATTGAACTTTAGTCACAGCTCATAGTCTAAGATCATTGGTGGTGATTGATTTGAAATCTGATAACTAACCTTATTGAATCTTATGACTCATAGACGAAAGGCAATACATGCTACAACAGTTTGAAATTTAATCATAAGGTGATGTAATCTGACACTAGCAAAGTTATTGTTAATGCAATTTGATTGGATGATCACTATCTTTCCTGCAATCTGATTGGTTGATCACTATCTTTCCTGCAATCTGATTGGTTGATCACTATCTTTCGTGCAATCTGATTGGTTGATGATTTTCAAATCTTTGCTGTATTCAGTTTTAAGATTTGTTTAACATTTAAAAATCTTGGTTTCGTTCAACATTTTGCACTCACTGAGAAATATGATCAAAACCGTTTATTTGTTAATCGAATAGTTAAAAACCGGATAAAGTTTGACGGTTAACCGTGAAACGTAAAATTTTTTTTAGTTTGAAATTTTTTTGTTTGAAATTTTTTGTTTCAAAATTTTTTCGTTTCCAAATTTTTTTGTTTCAAAGATTTTTGTTTCAAAGTTTGGTTTGACATTTTTAAAAGTTTGTGCACCCATTAGTAAAGAACTGGAACTGTTTAGAACAAAAACCTTTGACAACATTGTGGTGCAATAGTACACGTCAGAACCTGGGGTTGTACTTGAAATGAAAAAAACACAAATCATTGAAATGGATCATTTTATTATACTCCACATACATCCATACCAGATAGTGGTTCTGGATATTGTCGATACAATGTATTTTGAACTTCTTGCACTAGTTTGTCTTTAGCATATAATTTTAATTCCAATTGAAGTCTTTTAAGATCTATTGCAATATCAATTGGTGGAAACTCAATGTCCATTTGATCACAAATAAACTGTTTATCAATACAGGTATGCACCCACGAACGATGTTGACAACCATCACAATATCTAGATACATGTTGTACAATATGCATGACACATTTTTGAAGGAATATACTTGTTTTGTTGCACACTTCCACTGCATGTTTCACACACTGAAATACGTTGATAAATTTGTTCCATTCTGTTTGTGTTAGATACACCATGTTGCGAGGGACATGGAATGTACTCTTTTTACGTAACAGCACCATCTTTTCTTCGAGGACTGTACGCATCATCACTTCATGATTTGAGCCTAATGATTTGACTATGGTCACATTTAGCTCATCATGAAAATAATCGTTCATTTGGTCGATTCGTGCCATTCTTCACAGGTCAGTTGTACACCAAATTGTTCTGCTTTGCCCAATCGAATCACTGGTTCAAATGTTCTAGCACTGATACCAATCATCACATGTTTTGTTTGAAATATATTTATTGGATAATAGCTTGCGAAGATGAACTCTTTATTGTTAGAAGTACACATCTTTCCTGCTGAAACGCACTTGCTCAAATGATTTCATGGGCTGACACTGTATTGGTTGATTTATAGAACTACGGCTGACGTCATTGGTAAGGAATGTGCTGACGTTTGAATTCATGATTTCATCACAGTTACTGACGTCATGGTGACCAACCACATTCATACAACTATGTCTGACGTGCTGATTCATGATTTCATCACAATTGATGACGAATCTGGCTGTGTACTAAATTCAAATTGATGACTTCGACCCAAAAATCCTTTGTAACATAAAGATACAGATCCAGTATTTAAGAAACGTAACAGTTCTTCTTGTTTTGATGGTTCCATGGGTAAATATCTTGCTGGTAAAATTATATTCTTATCATTTTCAAGCTTCACTACGATTCTTAATCCAAATCATTTGGCTAGCTAAGATTCTATAAGGTACATTCTGTTGTAAATCAGTAATCTTGGTAAATGATTTCATCACATCACGTGTGTTTAGAAACTGCAGACAAGTAGCCATGATGACGTTATCATGAATACTAACGCGAACGATGATGCAAAACTGATGACGTTGCGTTATCATGTTCTGACGTGCACCACAATGTTGCCAGAGGTTTTAGTTCTAAACAGTTCCGGTTCATTACTAATGAGTGCACAAATTTTAAAAATGTCAAACCAAACTTTGAAACAAAAATCTTTGAAACAAAATTTTGAAACGAAAAAAATTCAAACAAACAATTTCAAACGAAAAAAATTCAAACAAAATTTTGAAGCGAAAAAAATTTCAAACAAAATTTTGAAACAAAAAATTTTAAACAAAAAATTTGGAAACGAAAAATTTCAAAACAAAAATTTCGAACAAAAACTTTTAAACAAAAAATTTTTAAAAATTTCAAACGAAAAATTTTTAAACAAAAAATTTTGAAACAAATTTCAAACAAAATTCTGAAACAAAAAAAATTTGGAAACGAAAAAATTTTGAAACAAAAACTTTCAAACAAAAAAATTTTCAAACTAAAAAAAATTTTACGTTTCACGGTTAACCGTCAAACTTTATCCGGTTTTTAACTATTCGATTAACAAATAAACGGTTTTGATCATATTTCTCAGTGAGTGCAAAATGTTGAACGAAACCAAGATTTTTAAATGTTAAACAAATCTTAAAACTGAATACAGCAAAGATTTGAAAATCATCAACCAATCAGATTGCACGAAAGATAGTGATCAACCAATCAGATTGCAGGAAAGATAGTGATCAACCAATCAGATTGCAGGAAAGATAGTGATCATCCAATCAAATTGCATTAACAATAACTTTGCTAGTGTCAGATTACATCACCTTATGATTAAATTTCAAACTGTTGTAGCATGTATTGCCTTTCGTCTATGAGTCATAAGATTCAATAAGGTTAGTTATCAGATTTCAAATCAATCACCACCAATGATCTTAGACTATGAGCTGTGACTAAAGTTCAATGTATTGTTTCAAATTTCGCACCTTATGTTAAAATTCTGTTTATCACCATTCCCAAATTTAAAGAATACTTCTCTTGATATACCTAAGTCTTAGAGTTAATATGTTCAATAAGGTCAATAATGTCCGTCAATTGTTTACCTGAGTAGAACCAACTGTTTTCTAGAAGTGTGTGTGTGTGTACTCAAACTTAAGAAGTACCACAACAAAGGAAATGAATCCCTGTACACTACCTCATCAAGGACAATCACGTGGTACAACGTCTTGCTTACGTTTATATTTGGCGGGAATAATCAAACCAATGACGCATTATCAAATTATCCTACAAAGTTTCAATGTACCAATGTCCTGGACTCCTAATCCCATCATAGGTCAATAACCGATCACGTGATCATAATGATTTACTCAATGAATGAGATACTATCCAATTACCAATTATTGATACGACAATAAGAAATGTACCTCTTCCAAAATTTAAGATTGGTACACAAATACACCTGTGTCTTATGAAAAAAGTAATAAATCCTGTACTTATTCAATAATAAAGCCGGTCAATAACATTTAAATTTTGAATATTTGGCCATAAGAGAAACACCATGGGTCCTAGAAAACGTTTACCGAATTTTGTTATTTGATAATTCCCAAATTTAAAAGGGAACATAAACATATAAAGGTAATAAACCATATAACATGCTAAATAGGGGTCAATAACCTCCGAAATTTGATTTTTGGTAGTTCTTTACCTATGAAAAGGGAACGATGTGGACCATCCAAATTTATAGTGGTACATATTGGAGACCTGTACTATGATACCAAATGCTTATATTAAACAATTTCTAAAACCGAGTGGATGAGCCAAGATACCCCTCCCAAATTTTTAAAGGATGCATCAATGTACCCATATCTTATGATAGGAAATGAACCTATATACATGACCATATAACCATATAAGGTAATAAAACCTCATCAAAGGGGAGAAATTGGGCCAAAAACCAAACACATGGTACAACATATTGCTTATGTTTATATTTTAGCAATTTTGTACCCCTAAAAGAGAACGATGTGGACCACCCAAATTTATCATGATACATGTTTAGTCATGTACTATGATACCGAATCCCCTCCCGGGGTGCATCAATGTACCTATGTCTTATGATAGGGAATGAACACCTATACATTACCATATAAGGTAATAGGACCTCATCCAAAGGAATAAATTAGGTCAAAACCAAACACGTGGTACAACGTAATGCTTACGTTTATATTTTGTCAATTTTGTACCCCTAGAAGGGAACGAGGTGGACCACCCAAATTTATCATAATACATGTTAGGGTCCAGTACTATAATACCAAATGTTTAAATTGGGCAATTTCCAAAATTTAAGGGGTGGGCCAAAGTACCCCTCCCAAATTTTTAAAGGAGTGCACAAATGTACCTATGTCTTATGATAGGGAATAGACCCCTATACATGACCATATAACTAAATAGGATAATAACACCTCATCCAAGAGGATAAATTGGGCCAAAAGAACAAACACGTGGTACAACGTATTGCTTACGTTTATATTTTGGCAATTTTGTACCCCTAGAAGGGAACAAGGTGGACCACCCAAATTTATCATAATACATATTAGGGTCCTATACTATAATACCCAATGTTTAAATTGGTCAATTTCCAAAATTTAAGGGGTGGGCCAAGGTACCCCTCCCAAATTTTTCAAGGGGGTGCATTAATATACCCATGTTTTATGAAAGGGAATGAACCCCTGTATACGTCCATATAACCATATAGGGTAATAATACCTCATCAAAGGGGATAAATTAGGTCAAAAACCCCGAAATTTGAATTTTTGGCAATTTTTTACCCATGAAAGGGAACGACATAGACCCCCAATACGGATAGAGATACATACTATGGTCCTAGGCTACCACACCAAATTTTTAGATTTGGCAATTTCCAAAATTTAAGGGGTGGGCCAAGGTACCCCTCCCAAATTTTTCAAGGGGTGCATTAATATACCCATATGTTATGAAAGGTAATGGACCCCTGTATACGCCCATATAACTATATAGGGTAATAATACCTCATCAAAGGGGATAAATTAGGTCAAAAACCCCCGAAATTTGAATTTTTGGCAATTTTTTACCCATGAAAGGGAACGACATAGACACCCAATACTGATAGAGGTACATACTATGGTCCTAGGCTACCACACCAAATTTTTAGATTTGGCAATTTCCAAAATTTAAGGGGGGTGGTCCTATGTACCCCTGCCAAAATTTAGGGGGTGGGCCAAGGTACCCCTGCCAAAATTTAGAGGGGGTGGTCCTAGGTACCCCTAGGTCATTGACTCCGGGCCAAGGTCATTGACCTTTGACCTATGACGTCACAAAAATTTTTGCTGACTCGGCGAGATATAACGGGACCACTACTACTACCATACCCTAGACGCCGCATGGACAAAGTCGCACATAGTACGAACTATTCGCAAAATCAAAGTAGGCGAATCACTTATCGACAATTTTCGCATTTATTACTGCCTTAAAATGGGGAGGTCCTTAAGTGACATGAATTCCCGCCTATATCTGTATGCGTTGTGAATTACACGCACAATATTTAATGGATTTCTCAAGAAATACTGAACCCACAGGTTCAGCACCCACATAACTGCATTACTTATGAACAAGAGCCCCCATCAAGGGGGGCAAGGTGGAGCGCTTGCCCCCTAAGAGGAAATTGTACTTGGGAATACTGAAAACCCAATAGAATTTTTACATTACTTACAACAAAATTTGAAACTATATTTGAAACGTCGCTTATACTTGCCCCCCTTGGAAACCCCAATATGGGCGCCCTTGCTTTGAACTGCACACTAAGAAAAATCCGTTCTTCGGACAGCGGTATATTGTACAAATATACAAAATCCTCTTGCTTACTACAGAAATCAGCATGGAGCATATGGTACATACACACTACCCTTAGATGTTAGATCATGCCATTGCAGGATGTTTGACATCTAACAGTTTTCCGTATATCATCTATGTTACACATTCTGCAGCTATATTCTATTCTACTATGGACATTCTGCATCGATTTGTATGTGAGATCCTGACCGCCTATATTGTTTCATACGGAAAGTACGTATAAATGGAAGAAGTATTATAAAACATGCGTATAGAAGTATGGAAAGTAAGTATTATAAAACATGCGTTTTCAGTTATGCGTTTGCTGTACGTTGTCCAAAAACTACAGGAATTACGCATGTAACCTACCGTTTTGAGTACGCTACCTACATTTTTTTTTCTCAGTATGTGCTTTGAAAACTAGCCATATGTCGGATTACTGGGAGAAAGCATTTTTTGTTGAAAATCATTGCTGTTTTCTTAAATGTTTTTGAGGTTAATCTACCTAAAGCCAAACATACCACTAACTAAAGAGTTTCAGACAGTATTGCTGAGCATGAGTAGTCGCTAATGCTCTCGTCTTTGGTCCTGGGCTCAATTTCCGGCAGAGTCAGTCGGTCGAAAAGGTGTAACAGCTTTTTCAGGCTAGCTATCCTAAATGAGGTTTTTCCTGGGATTTCCTCATTCACACCAGGTAAATGCCGGAATGGTATCTAATTTACAGACCTCAGGCCGCTTCTTTCCTTATCCGTTTCTTATATCCCTCCCCCGTACCGTGATTGTGTGCTCGCCGACGATATCATTCATCCAACCTGACGTGCTTAAGGCCATAGATGCCGGTATGGCCATGACTTGTATCAATAAATAAATAAATAAGTATTGACGAGCGAGCGCTAGCAAGCGAAGTCGGGTTAGAACGCCGCAATGCATGTTATATTTGTCCATTCTAATTAATAGCAAATAGTAATTGCAAAATTTTCCATTCAGCACACGGCATTTCCAGTCTTCTCAGTTCACAAATTATTCACATATCAATATCAATTATCTTTCCGCAACATGAACTCATTCCACCTATAAACATTGTCCGCCTTATGCAGAGTCGTTTCGACGTATGATTAGCATCATACTAAACTACGGACTACTGCAGGAAACTTGTTAGTCGAACTCTTTAGTATGGCACTAATCGCGCTTCAAAACGACTCTGCATAAGGCCCTGTGTTTTTAGGTAGTTTTGGTCCCCCGTAATCCTACAGAACCCGAGAAATATATTACATATTCTTTCGTAAATTTTGCAAATTCAAACTCATAAAATAGGACAGCACCATCGTTTTCTACATACAGTAAACGTTATATAATTTTTAAAAATTAGTAGTACAGTCCTCTTTCACACGCAGTCATTCATTTTAATTATAAATTAATGTTTTTATGTTTATGTATTCTACACCTGCATCCATTTATCCAGCGCCGTAACTTAGATTGTTTTCTTGGGAGGGGGGTAAGAAGCATTAATATGCGTATTTGGTGCTCCAAGAAAAAAAGTTGTTTCTCTAATCTTGGATTACCTCTTTCCATCTTTCTCTTACCCTTTGTGGGCCCTGGTCGTTAGTTACACCTTTGATCCCGTTCCATACATGACAAATGAATTAAGGGGGCAAAATTGACAAATATCAAAGCCATACGAATAAACATTACTTCTAGGGCCCCTAATAGAAACTTTTTTTTATTGAAATGGGCCCACTACTCATTCTTGTTTTATTTATCTTTTATGTGTTGTTTTGTTTATGTAATATAGTGGACATATTCGACGCTTCATTTATAATTTCATGTTCGTATCGCATACGGAGTAAGAAAATGTCTTAAAATGGGTCCCCTCGAACGGCGGGGAGCTTCCTTGGGGAAGCATTTGCCCTCTCCCTCCTCAAGTTACGGCCCTGTCGCTTATCACATACTAGGCTGGTAGCCAGCCCAAAAATCTAGGGGAAGCCCGGTAGAAGTTTGGGAGGGAGTCCCGATCCAAACGTATTATAGTTAATCATCATATTATAGCTCAGCGTACAAATTTTCGACTAGAAATTTAGAGCAGGCGACCAGTGTTCAGTAGGAATGGTTTCTGCCTTAACTCACAGGGCAGCGCATTTTGTTTCGCAAGAAAATAATTGTCACTGAGTGAGAGAAAACATGGAATGTGAAGTCTTTCTTTGTCATACCAAAGGCCGTTTTTTGGGGGGGACATCTCAATTTATATGTGAGAGATACTGGCGACCATTATTTTTGGATTGGCGAGTGCGTCTGACTTTGAAATTTTGCACCCTGTTATAGTTCATTTGCAAGCGTACTGTGAAAATTTTAGGGGACCAGTACCGTAAAAATTTAGAGGGACCCGCCCCCCTAGACCCCATCGATAAGGGCCTGTCACATATTAATATGATGTAGACCTATCATTAATTTTTATGTCAATTATATATTGTGGATCTCCAAATTTTTTGTGGCAACAAATCTTTCGCGGAGCACATCATCAAATATCGCGTGTGGAAATGTTGTTTTCATACAAATATACAAATATCTATTTAAGTATATTACTTCATTAACAGATAATCATTTTTAAACATTTTCTTTACCGGTCTGTTACTCTAGTATAAAATTAATAAATTGACACCAAATCAGTTGCAAACACTGCTCAACTTACTATCACATTTAGTGACGTCATATTGTGTGGTGCTCTGGTTTTGTCAACTTAAGATCTCCCACTTGTTACGAGAGAGGTTCCCTTACCGGGTGATTTCTTCGGTGACGTGAATTGGCTACCCAGATCTGTGATTTGCCACCACGCGATTTCCTTCTGTGTGAGTATTTGAAATCTCGTGTGTACGCGAACACATCACGATCGCTTCCAGAGCTCAAGGCCTCGATTCAGCATCTAACGTCACAACTAGAGGTGAAAGTATGCCGAAAAGTTGTGGAAAATTTCATCGATAAAACGACAGTATACCTGCAGAATCGTGGAGGGCATTTGAATGATATATTTCATACATAATCACATGTACAGAAGTTTGTTCGCTTTATATCCGACCATTTTGACGGGTGCTTACCTTAAGAGATACCGCATCGACATCACCGATTATGTTCTATTGGATCCGCAGCATTGTGAACTATCACACAGCATTGCAGTTTCCATTGCAGCACGTTCCGGTGCAGGACAGACATGGGGATTCTGTCCCACTCTTCCCTGCAAGCTTTCCATAGATCATCCACGGTGCGCGGGCGGCGTAGTTGAAGATGACATCTCAATAGGTTAAATGCGCATCAGGTCATTGGACTGGCATCTGGTCTTTTCACAGGAATGTCTTCAAACGGAATGACACGAACTCCTAATTCCTCTGCAATGTTCTGATAAAAACGTAGTGATTTTCTGGCGGTATGAATCAAAGCCTTGTCCATATGGATCATCCCCTGGTTCGCGTCCATTGTATACACTTCTAGGATGTCTCTCCGACAGATAGGTGTCAGAATGAATTCTTGGAAATATCTTGCATTCACTTTCACGTTTTTGCCCACCTTGTGTATCAGTAACTTTTCATATCCGAATGCCATAACATCCATAAAGCCACAAGGAAAACTTTCCTTCAACTGACGAAAAAGTTGTTGTGCCCCTTCGTCAATGTCACGGTATGTGATCGCCTGAATGTGACCACCAGCAATGAGATGGACATATGATTCGTCCATTGTGAGAACTTGCTTCCATTTGGAACCAGGAACTGCCAGGTACTTTTCATGCAGTTTCCTGCAATTCTTACGTTCGGCAATGTGATGCGGTAATAAGTAGTGTACATGGGCCTTCCCCACACATCAACCTGAGGCGCTTGCGAATTTTGTTCACAGTTGACGGTGCAAGGTAGAATCTGTGGCCCATAGGCATGCCAATTGATTGATTCCCCTTAGCACTACGGATGTCCTTTACTTGCAGCCCTTCTCCTGTTGGTTTTCGTGGGTGAATATTTCGCAAGGGAGCCTGTTGTGTGTAACGGGCCACAATAGCTTCGTAGCTTAACCCATTCTCCTGACACTGTTCACACTGTGTGCATGCGAAAACTTAGCATGTCATGGAAAAGGGCCATTACGTAACCCTTCCAAAAGCGGTTGATTTTCGGTGCCATTTGATAACATTCACGTACCTACAAGGTAAGACAACACTGCTTCCGCCAGCAAACCCATAGTTGCTAGGTGGCAGTACCGAATCAAAAATGGTCGGATATACAGTGAACAACCTTCTGTGGCATACACTGCAAAAATATATATATTATTATGCATCTAAAAGTTGAGTTCTTTATGAGACACCCTTTACAGTGAAACTGGAAAATGATAAATTTGGGAAGAAAAGAATAAATTTTGGAGGCAAAATAGTAAATATGGAGACGATAGGTAAATTTGAGGTGGAATGTAAATTGAGGGATTTGCTCCCAAGCCTTTGGGGGAAGGGATGAGCACACTGTTGATACAAGTATCTTAATATTGATTTTAAAGTATTAATTCTTATATTCCACCTATAGGGCTACGCGATACACTGGTTGGGGATCACTGATTTATTCAGAAGAAAGGAGGAATTAAAAAAAAAATACTAGATATAGTTCTGTTGATTTAATTTTCATTAACAATTGTAAGTTTAAAACAAAAACAATTATGCCCAACGTGTAAATATAAAATGCAATCATTTGTCTCTCTATACATCCATCCACATACATAAAACACGTATTCACATTTACACATGGTCATTCTTCCTTTGTAATTGGACTACAAAAGACATAATGATGACTGTATATAGTACGCTGCATACTACTGAGAATCTAAAGAGTAGAATCAAGTTAATTTACTTCGACATGTGCTTACAACACATCATCAATTACATAATCAACCAATCACACAGTGATTAAAAAATTCTGTACACAGTGTCTGCCAACAACTAATCCTCAGCATCATCATCATCAACCGGAGATTCACCTTCATCATCATCTACCTGGAAAAACAGAACACGCTATTAACACATACTTAAGAAAGGAATAACATTATTTGCTCTGTAACAATTCGTTCTATCTAACCTGATAGGCAACCAAAACCAAGTTCTCTCTCTCCTTCTCCTCTCCTAAGAGAATAGTCATCAGATTCAAAGTATTCTTTAGTTAGTTGCGTACCAGTGACATCATGAAAACGTATCTCTTATTAAGGATCGTATTAAAGGGGCAGACTACTAAATATTTTTCAAAGCTAACAAATTTTCTTTTGCCCATTTATCGTAAGTGAAAAGAGATCATGAAATGTAACTTATCACAATAATAGATAATGTTATTCTACACCCGAAAATACGATTCGGAGGAATTATCAGTGTTGCCATCCATAGAAATTACAGTGTGTCCAGAATTTGAATTACCCAAAAATCTAGGTTAAGGAAACGACTAGAAAAATGAACTCAACGGTAATTGATGTTTTCCATAAGTAGAAGCTTTGCTTTGTATATACTGAAACACAAACAAACTATTTGCTGAGCAAAACAATATATTCACATAAAAAACTACATGCGTGTTACAGTTTCGCCAACTAACATTCTGGCTTCATCAGACACTATCTAGATAGTGTCTGATGAAGCCAGAATGTTAGTTGGCGAAACTGTAACACGCATGTAGTTTTTTATGTGAATATATTGTTTTGCTCAGCAAATAGTTTGTTTGTGTTTCGGTAATTGATGACTTATCATGTTGTCTTGGTTCCTTGTTAACTACTTTTTAAATAATGTTTGTATTTATTTTGTAATAACTCATTTATTTTATAATAATTTATGTAAGTTATTACAAAATAAATACAAATATTATTTAAAACGTAGTTAACAAGGAACCAAGACAACATGATAAGTCATCAATTACCGTTGAGTTCATTTTTCTAGTCGCTTCCTTAACCTAGATTTTTGGGTAATTCAAATTCTGGACACACTGTAATTTCTATGGATGGCAACACTGATAATTCCTCCGAATCGTATTTTCGGGTGTAGAATAACATTATCTATTATTGTGGTAAGTTACATTTCATGATCTCTTTTCACTTACGATAAATGGGCAAAAGAAAATTTGTTAGCTTTGAAAAATATTTAGTAGTCTGTCCCCTTAATACTGGAGATGAAGAAATTTGTTTGTGGATGAAAGGGAAGACTTAGTTCTACCAAAGAGAAAATAACAAGACAGAGGTGTAACGTAAACAGCCAAACGTCTACGCGTTTTAGCATAGGATCACAGTAATCGAGCACCAGATGGCTCTGGCAGTCTCATTTACGGGATTAAATATTATAGGAATTCTTATATTTCAGCGCTCAATCGCAGAGCTTGCTCCTTTACTTCCTCATAAGGAAAACAAATACACAAAAGTTAAGCTCCACAAAACCGAAATTCCTGAAATAATCAATCATTTCAAAAGACTACCAACGGCATCTGGTGTTCGATTACTGCGACTCCTTGCTAAAACGCGTAGACGTTCGGCTGTTTACGTTACATCTCTGTCTACTATTTCTCCTTAGGTGACAACACCTTATTGACAGAAAAGACCAAAAAAAAAAAAAAGAAAGAAAAAAATGTTGTCTCATAAAGATGGTAGGCCTAAGGGAGCATTCAATTACACCACACACGTGTTTGACTATAAACAAGTAGCAACTTTGAGATCGGAAAAGAAAAAACGTTGTCTTTGACCTCCGGTCAATGTTGCCCACCTGAAGCAGCACAAAATCCCTTCAGAAGATCAAAAAAATTCCATTTTCCGTCCAAATGTACCATAATGCAAATGACTTTTTTTTTTTTTTTTAATCAGTAATGCGAATACTCTTCTCACATGTGCAAAGTAACTATGCCCTATACAATAGTGTAGACAGTCTTTCAACAGTAAATGAAACCATAGGAAAATAACATCGATCCCTGCTGCGATCCCACTTGGTGTCACTAAAAGGACACGTGCTTTCTTCCATATTTTTTTTTTCACGGGGATGATCAAAATCAAAATGTAACGGGGGTGGTGGACTGGGGCATTATTTAGTAAAGGACAAGCCCCGCACAAGTGTTACCTATAACTAAGATTTAGTTTATATTACCTCCGGGAGGGGGCGAGCGCATAGCCAACTTTACCTTTCCGGAAATATACCTGGAAGAAGCACTGCACGTGCTATTCCATTCAGTTATATCAACCCTCACTAGTAACAACTGTATTTAAATTTCATACTTACACTATATTTAAAGATAGTAACAACTATATTTAGATAATAATAAAATCCCGTTCTGGTCAGTTTTATTTCAGTTTGCAAAACAATTTACTACGTTTGAGTATTCATTGCTTCAGTTTATAGAAACCGATACTGTTTCTATGAGAATAATGTACATTCTTAATCTTTTATGGAGAAGAGCTCCTTCCTGGCTAAGGGATTAGCGTATGCGTCTTTGGTATGGGAGTAGAGATGCAAGGGCTCGGAAAAAAAACGGCTTTTTTTTAAAAAAAAGTTTTTTTTTCTTCGCTTTTTTGCTTCGGAAATTTTGGGCTTTTCTCAAAATTTTGCTTTAAATTGATAAAGCAGACTTTGCTTCGCTTCTCTACAGCATAAGAACTCATTTGATTAGTGGTTGACGTAGATAATAATATAGAACCTCTAAAATAAACCATGAATTTCGAAAAGATTTTTTAAAAATTCTTACATTATGACAAAGGATTAACCAATATTTAATATTTTATTTAACTTCTTATACACAAAAATAAGTACTCTTTTTTTTTTTTTAAAAAAAAAAAAAAAAAGATACACAAATAACTAGCAAAATTGTATGTAGTATTTTTACTTCAAAATATCACATACCCTCTTTTTGAAACAAAAAATAAAACGTAAGAGAAATACATTTATATGATAATCTTAAAACCTGCACATCAAGAGCTTGGTTTCAGATGGTTCTGTACATTCTTGAACTTTTTAAGTTTTAACTTTCATATACATTGTATGAATATTTCGAACAAATTTTTCATTCATTAATCACATACGAAATAATGTTACCACCTATCAGGTGCTTGGAATCTGCAAAATCGGTAAAATTCCGAATTCTATAATGCATTGACTGTTCCTTAAGCTTGTTCAGAATCGGGAAAGTACCAAATTTTCTGTTAATGGATCATATGCGTAATAGACTGTTCATCTGATCGCGCGGTTTCCTGGACTTACAACCACCATCACGGTTTACCCAGTCCTGTAGGTTTCTGAATTTTTAACGACAGGAATTCAACATATCATTACGAAACTTAAAAAAAAAAAAAAAAAAAAAAAAAAAAAAAAAAAAAAAAGAGAGAGAGAGAGAGAGAGAAACTATGGAATACATTTAAAAAGAGTGGAAAGAATCAATCACTGTTCCAATTCACAAGAAAAGCGACCAAACCGAATGTAATAATTATCGAGGCATTTCTTTTAATATTCTATTAACAAGATTGATTCCATACGCAGATGAAAATATTGGAGATTATCAATGTGGATTTAGGGAAATCGATCAACTATCGACCAGATATTTACTATTCGATAAATACTCGAAAAGAAATTGGAATATATTACCTAGTACATCAGCTGTTTATTGCTTTTAAAAAGGCTTACGACTCGGATAGGAGGGAAACATTGTACAACATTCTTACAGAATTCGGAATACCGAAAAAGCTAGTTAGATTAATTAAAATGTGTTTAAATGAATCCCAGAGTGAAGTCCGAACAGAAAAATTCTTGACCATGAGCTTCCACGAGCTTCCACGTCGAGAATACCCTGAAACAAGGAGATGCGTTATCGCCATTATTGTTCAGCTTTGTTCCGCAGTACGCTATAAGGAAAATTAAAGATAGCAACCAGTCCCTAGAGCTGAATTGTATTCACCAGGTTACGGCGTATGCTGATGATGTAAATTTAATAGGGGATGATATGAGAACAATAGAAAGAAATGCAGAATCCTTATTAAACGCTTGCAGGGACATGGGTTTAGAAGTAAATGCAGAGAAAACTATATACATGGAAGTTCACCGGGATCGTAATATGGCAAATTATGGATGTGTTAAAATATCAAATAATACTTTCGACAAAGTGGATACTTTCAAAAATATCTGGGATCAATATCACCAGACCAAAATCATATCCACAAAGAAATTAAATGTCGATTGAAATCAGGAAATTCGTTCAGTTCATTATTCAGTTCAAAGTATTTGGCGTCGTGAATTCTGTCAAGGAATTTAAAGCTTAAAATATATAAAACGATAATCATGCCTGTTGTGTTTTATGGTTGTGAAACATGGTCGCTTGAGGGAAGAACGCAGACTGAAACTATTTGAAAATAAAATCCTGAGACGAATATTCGGATCCAAGAGGAACGGGAATGAGGGAAACTTCATAACCGAAAACGAACTAATTTATACGGTCTACCAAACATCGTTACGGTCATCAAGTCTAGGAGGCTCAGGTGGACAGATCATGCAGCCAGAATGGAAGAAGGTACGAACGCTTTCAAAGTTTTAACTGGAAATCGGAAAACGTCCATTAGGAAGACTTAAGTGCAGATGGGAGGACAATATTAAAATGGATCTCGCAGAAATAGGAATACAAAGTAAAAACTGGATCCGGTTGGCTAAGGATTGAAGTCAGTGGAGAGCTTTTGTGAACGCGGCATTGAACCTTCGGATTCCATAGGCCATAGAGAGAGAGAGAATATATTTAAGTTAAGCACAACTGCACAACAACCATGAGTGAGTGGTTAGCTTTTGCGCTTCTATCGAGAAGTCCGGGATTCAACGCCGCATTCGACCATTTCGACAAAAGTTTTTCTTAATTGTATCTGTGAATGTAGAGATAGTGCGTGTACTCTGAGTTCTGGCCGATTTCCTTTCTTAGCGTTTTTAAATCGTTGTTATTACTAATTACCAGCAGTGACGGATTTGCGAAGGGGGTTAGGGTGGGGATGTTTTACGGGTGAAGCTTGTACCCCGAAATTACAGAATTTCTAAAACAAACGAAATATTTGTTATGCCTTTATTCATAAACTTCAAGCTCTTCTCAAATAAAAATTAGGTATTTTTAGAAAAACTAAACATTAATAAGAAAAACCCCTCCCAAAATACTTTTCTAAACCCGCCACTGATTGTCAGTGTAAAATGGTCTTCAAGATTGTATCCGGAAGGTTATTGCTGAATATACCAACAAAACGATATATTAGTATGCTTGTACTCATAAACTCCCAAATAAAAATTAGGGAATTTTAGAAAAAAAAAAAACAAACATTAAGCAGAGAAACACCTCCCAAAATACTTTTCTGAATCCGCTAGTGATTGTATAAAATGGTATTCAAATTTGTATCCGGAAGATTATTGCTAAATCATTGCACAGTTACAGTATAACAAGACTGTGGAAGTACGCTTTGACGGATATACTGAAAAACAAAAGTTTAACTTATGTGCTAGAAGCTAGAGTAGGCCTACTAATCTCTAGGAAATGAAGCACAGATGACTAAAAAGAAATGATGTAGAAAAGAAAAAAATGTCGATAACTCAGAAGTTAAAATAAAGTTAAATATCTTCTACAGTTGCACTCAAATACTACGTACTTTATGTTCACTTTAATTCATAACACATGTGTTCCATCCATCATGATGGCGAATTCCAGAGCGAAGTATAGCATTTAGGTCATGAAATCTTATTTAACTTTAGAGTATACAAGCTATTTAAATAGAAAAATCATGAAAATGAAAAAAGCCAAAATTTTCAACATTCTCGGTTTTTTTCCCAAAAAAAGCCGGCTTTTTATGTGCAAAAAACCATCGATTCAAAAAAACGGCTTTTTTGCATCTCTATATGGGAGATCCGGGTTCGATTCCTGGTGGGAGCTCATGTGGTTTTGATTCCACGTTAATCAGTAGGTCCATGTCTCATATAGTCTTGCTGCCAAACAGGACGTTAAACTCAAAACCAACTCAACTCAACTCTTCAATACAGAAAAGGGGTGAAACTCCCAAGAACACCCGCTATTATACAAAGATTATTTCCTTAACCAGTGTAGTTGGGACGAAAGCCACTTTGCACTCTTAACGACGGATGTCGATTCTCTTAGAAGGGGCAGTCCTCGTTTAAGAGCTTACGCCAGTTGACGAGAGCTTATGTGTCCTTGAGAATGAAGCCAGTCAACATGTCCTTTCTCACTTACAGTCTTATGCAGAGCCTTCTTTTATTTAAGTGACTTTTATTCTTCATGTGGCTTTGCAAGTAGCGACCTTTCCTTAAATTAAGGAAGGTATAGACTCATCGCCAGTATGGGCGTTTACCACTTGTCGAACGGAAGCCACTGTCATCCAAGGACACGAGTAGATTTATTCCATTGGAGCAGGCTTTTGTGGGTAGTTCTACGGCCATTCCTAACGGGAGCGAGACACCGCAAGAGTAGGCTTACAAAGTTTGATAACAGAGCTGCGATTTATTAGAGGTACGGAAGAAATATATTGCTTTCCTCAAACGAATGTAAAGAAGCTTCTACCATTCAATTCAACTAATCTCTTCCTCCGTCTATGTGTTCCATGATAACTTCCATACAATTTATCCCTTTTTAATGAAACTTGGTGCGTGTCTCTTTACAATCACCAGAAATAAGCAACCTATTTGGGAGTAATATTTGTCGCGAACAAGGGAGTGAAATCAACCTTATGTTGCACATTTACGCGTGGGTATATTATAATGTGATAACAAAACCACTTCCAGTATAACTGGTGAAAAGTATTCGATCCTGACTTAGTAGCGTACATTCTACTTAGAGCTTCCGAATCATTCTCATACCATGGGTAAGTTTTAAGTTTAAGTGCCAATTAAAAAATAAGTAAATAAAAGAACAGTCGACGACAAATTTTGTAAATATTCATTGATCTTTATGAAACATTAGAGTAAGAGGGCCAATATTAGCTTAAATAGACCTGAAGCGAGAGCCCGTAACACAAAAGTTTGTTTCGATTTACTCTCGAGTTAAATGGAATATTATCATTATTTAATATAGAAACAAGTGATTTGGCTTGAATGTAAATGAAATGAAATGAAATTTTTGAGTTTTACGTCCCACGATTATGCCGGTTAGGCTAAAGGAGACGGTGATGAGGAGGAATGAATGGAATGGTGAATGAAGAAAGTGGGAGGAAACGGGAGAACCCCGAGGAAACCCACGCACACGGTGTTTGTCCACCACAAAGTTCACTTGGCGGGAGCAGGGTTTGAACCCGGGACCCTATGCACCAGAGGTGAACGCTCTACCACTGAGCCATCGCAGCCCCAGGCTTGTGTGTGTGGTATTTCCTTTGAATATTAAAATTACAGCAACCATCCCTCATGCACAATACTATTCTCTTCCACTGAACCACTTGAAATTTCTACATTACTTTACAAGTAAGAGAGAAAGCTACAACTGAATGATTATGCTTAATTAGTGCGTGATGTCCCACGTTGACCCCGGGAGGGAATAGGTTTTAGTGTTGACTATTGGCAGTGTGTGGTCAATACAAACTCGCTCCTAGCATTATTGAGCTGGAACTAGCGCTTATTTGCAAATATCTCAGCGCGGACATGTGTTCAACGAAACATTAATTGACGCTTTGTTTACACTAAACGCGAAAGTCTACCTACGGGCAGGTGGCGCACATATAACAGAATGATTCACAGTTCGCGCGTAGTTATTTCTAGTTTCACAAGTCGGAGTTCGTGCTTGATGACCAATATTAGTATCGAAATCAGTTTTTGAGGTCGCTGAGATGAACAGTGACACTTCCGATTCCATTTAAACTCAAATTCAGCTCGCAACTTGGGCGAGGGAGGATATATATAAATTATCGAAAATGACCAATATCAGTGCCGAATCCATAGTTTTCAGGGTCACTGAGATGACCAATGACACTTCTGATGGTGTTTAAATTCTTGCCACCAAAAACGAAAATAGTACATTTTACGGGTAGCAAACACATGAGATAAAGAGTTCTGTGTTTATTTTTTTTTTTTTTTTATTTTATCCCAGCGAAGTGGGCAATCGATAGTTGGGTAATTGGCTAGTTATTTATATTTGTCAGTTGTGTTACATGAATCTTCATTACCGTTTCAAAAACAAAACAGAAAAAAAAAGTGAAATATACTTACTTTAGCCCCTAACTCCCGCAGTTTCTTCTTCAACTGTTGAATAGTAGAATCTTGATCCGCTAGAAGTTCTAGTAAGTCTTCTTGGTCTGCTTTCAACTTCTCCAATTCGGAGATCGCCTTTAATGACTCTGAATACTTCTGTGTCTGCTCAGCTATCCTTTTCTGAGCGGCGTCCAACTCCTGCCTCAGTTGATGAACCTCCTAGCAGATATAAAATTAAATTAGAACCTTTTTTTTATACCTTTTATATGCTGGATAGAAACATTATATGAATAAAGAAAAGTACTCACAAATGCAGCCCGTCAAAAGACTACAGAGGAAGCAATTTTAAACCGGGGAAAGACGGATTATGTAGTAACCACTGTACTGTTTCTATATACACTGTACTGTTTGTATCTTTATTTATAGGTGTAGATTTTGAAGGTAATAATATTGTGTTGTATATGCTTAGTTTGAGTATTTTGTTAATGATGTTGATTCAGTACACCTCGATGCTGCTAGTAACCGAGCCTCCTCCTTTCTGAACTATGGCGGGATGCAGGCAGCGCAACAACTATAACTAACTAACTTCGCTTGTTGTTTTGAATTAGTGACAGCAGTTTGTTGAAAGTTGTATGAAAACTTACTTTTAAATAAAGGTGCATATCAAGCAGTGTTATGGCACTGAAAAGTTTATTATAGATCGATAGCAATAGGGACCGCGGTGGCTCAGTGGTAGAGCGATCACCTCAGGTGGATGGGGTCCTTGGTTCGATCCCAGGTCGCGCCAAGTAAACTATGTGGTGGACAACATCGTGTGCGTGAGTTTTCCCGTTTCCTTTCACCTTCTTCATTCCACCATTTTATTAATTTCTCATTATTATTGTTTCCTTTAGCCTCGCCGGCATATCCGTGGGACGAAAAACTTAAAAGATTTCATTTCATTTTCGATAGCAAAGACATGACAGGCTTTAACAGATAAATTCGTTAATTTTTACATTTTTATTAAAAAAAAGAAAAAAAACTTGCAAGTATTTTCAAGAGTGCATCAGTTACATTCAAAACTGTTACAGAGATTTTATTGTGCGTTTTGCGGAAGATGTTTTAAAAATATTAAAGTACAAGGCATTTCATTGCAGTTTTGCCTAGTATCTGTATGGAAAGTGTCCAGAGACTGGAATGGGTTAGAAGACTAAAAGTACAAAGTTATAATTTTCTTCCTCTTGTATACAATAATTACTGCGTATTAACAAACACAAGGACTGGATAATGGTAACACTGTTATAATTCGTATCTGGCTTTATGCACCATGTTTCACGGGAAGTGCTATATAACACGGATGACAGGATCTCTTGTAAAGTAGTGCTTCCCGCAAATAGGTTCCTTCATTTCGAGGTCGTTACGAAGTCCCTGGAACCATTGTTGTGAACTGCGCCTCCGAAATCATTAAGGCGTTTCTACTTTCCCCCCATATTTTACGGCACTGCTGCTTTTGACTAAATACAAGGGCCGTTCGAAAAGTAATCTCCGATTGGTTAGAAAAGGAACATCAAAGTAAATAAGGAGAATTTATTACATAATGAGGAAACTACTTCTTTGCTCTATTTTTCAACATAGTTTCCATCAACATTCAAGCACTTATTGTGTCTCTAAACTAGTTTAGAAATTCCATCAGCATAGAAATCTCCCATCTGCGCCTTGAGCCAGCCTGTGGCGGCATCCTTCAGTTCCTCATCACCAAAGCGTTGAGATCCTGGACATTTGTGGAAATTCATCGGAAAGCTCCGAGATTGCGAAATATCGATTTTCACAAACTTTTCCATCCATTTTCTGAACGAGTTCATCAGTGAACGAGGAAGATGGCCTGCCACTCCCCTCTTCGTAATGAATGTTTGTTTGTCCACTTTTAAATGAACGAACCCATTCACGAACAACTCCTTCACTTATCACACTTGATCCATACAAGGCACAAAGTTCCCGATTAATAGCTGCTGATAAATATTGTTTTATCGTAAGAAATCGTATAATAGCTCGCACCTTGGACTTGCTGGGTTTTATATTGCAGTACACATTTTGAGACATTACAGAAGTGAAATGAAATCTTTAAGTTTTACGTCCCACGATTATGTCGGTTAGGCTAAAGGAGACGGTGATGATGAGAAGTAAATGAATTGGTGGAATGAAGAAAGTGAGGAAACGGAAGAACCCTGAGAAAACGCACGAGCACGGTGTTTGTCCAGCACAAAATCCACACGGCGCGAGCTAGGATCGAACCAGGGACCCCAAGTACCGAAGGTCCATGGTCTTTTCGTCTTAAATGTCCATGCTTATTTCCCCATTGGAATAGTTAACGATTTAAAAACCCTACGTTACAAAGAGAAGAGAGCAGGATTTCCCCGTTACCCGTTCAAAACGGGATTTTCCCTAATCATCCTCTGCATAAAACACTCGTTTTCATACTATATTGTACATACATTTGGGTCTCATTGTTTTATGATTATTATCTTTCACAATGGAAATAGAACAGAAGCGGCATTTTAGTTATTTTAACTTTAAATTCATTTATTTCGGAATTTGATTTAAATCAGACTGCTATAAATCAACCCACCCTGGATCCAATTTTATATAATGGTCAAATTCGCAACCTATTCTTGGCGACCAAGAGTATTCTTTTTTTAATTATTATTCTTCTTTTTATTATACAACAGTTGCAAATTTAAAAAACGACAAAGGTCTCACCTGTGAATCTGTGCCTCCTACAGGCACAGGCATCACATTGCGATTTTTCAGGCTCTCAATTTCATTCTCTCTCTCCTTGACAGTTGTTTGCAACTCTGAGACTTGTTTTCGTAGCTTCGTAATTTCCTCACTGGACGAAGAATCAGTCACAACTTGAATTAACTCCGGTTCCTGAGAAAATTGTTCTTCCTAGAAAAGAGAAAAAATGTATAAGAAAATATTGAACAAACTGAACTTATTTTTGTTTCTTATTCTTATTATAAACTTATAACAACTTAGACTTGTAGTCTGCCCTAAATTTAAATCCTCTCCCAAGAAAGTGAGAGAGAAAAAAGTCTAAATTATTATATTCACATTATTTCATTTGCTAAGATTCCATTTACTGGAATATTACCAATAATATTGATTAAGAAAGTATACACGAGCCGTGGTTTCATTTTCTCTGGAAACTTCACTATTCAGAAGAAAAATGTTTGCACTCACACGCTGTCTAACGTTTAGCGCGTTAGTGATATCAAGTTTGATTTCCAGTGGAAAGCGCAGATATTTCAAACAGCAACCCAATATCGTAAAGTAACTGGGTATGTATCTGAATTAAAAGGCAGATTATTCCTATTTTCAAAATCAGAAACAATCATGTTGAATGCCGATCCATTGACCACGCATCACCCAGTTCAGCGTATACCATCTGCCCGGTCGTAGCCCTTCCTTGTCCATAAGCCATATAGAACTTAGATTAATTTAGTTGTTTACTATCCAGCCATAAGGCATAGAGAACGAAATGTTGTTTACTATCGCAGGCCCATTTCAGACTTTTGTGAAAATCCAACAAGGAAAATTATAGCCAGTTCGGATAGTACTTACAGACAGCTTTTGGCGATATTTTTCGGAACGTTTTTCTCTCACGTAGATAGTAGGTGTTGTCTACTTTACGGTCGTACTAACGACACCGATTCTAAGTCGAGAGACGGTTTTTGAACCAACAAAAAAGCAGAAAAAGTTCGGTTTACAATCGGATAAATACCGTATATAGGAAAATATGAATCAAACAAGAAAATTACGAACGATTGATTGGTGTAATTTGCTTCATAATGAAACTACTCTAAAAGGAAAAAGTACAGTTAGGATAAACATATAATACTGAACACAGATGACTAGCTGAATAACTGAGATCTAGTTAATACCATAAATTATGTTTACATACAACGGATATAATTTCTTTTGTTATAATAAAACAATCAAAATTTCTTAATAATCTCTATTCTATCCCAGATACACTCTGACGAACTACAATTATCAATGTCAAGGTTAGCCGAATTTTTCTTTACGAACGTTTCGAGTAACTAAGTTCCTACTTATTTCCAAAAACCACTTAATATACGAAGGGGAGTCTGAAATTAAGTTTCCCCCAGGCAACGGTGGACATAGGTGGTGATGCTAGACCAAAGAACACCATGTGGCACTCAAGAACAGACGTACCATTATTTTTCCACGTAAGTACCACGTACATTAAGACATTTGTCATAGTGGTCTATAAGCTTCAAAAACCGTTCCAGGAAAAATTCAGGGCTGTGCATACGGAAGAAGCGTCGAACACCTTCTGTGACTTCAGCATTGCTTCTAAAGCGTCTGCCGCCCAGAGTCTTCTTCAAAGCCGAAAACAGATGGAAGTCACTGGGTGCGAGATCGGGACTGTATGGCGGATGGGCAAGGCGCTGTCACCCAGGAGCTGCAATGTGGCTTTGCGTTGCCGTCGCTGAGTATGGTCTCGCATTGTTATCCAGCAACAGAACACGAGGCGGTTATGGATTTCTGCTCCCAATACGCCACGTGCCCATTCATAGCGGACAATCGATCGCACTTCCTCCTTTGACTATGACGTCGAACCGCGCTTTCTCTCCATAGCTATCAGGCTCAGACTGAGAAACTCGTTTCCGCTTTGCGCAGACGCTGCGACGGCGCCATCTGCAGGATAGCGGGGCGAACGGTACCCACTTGTGTCTGGGTGTGTTGCGCTTGCAGCCGCTATCTTGTTTCGCCCATTGCGTTCGCTTTCCTGGGAAAAAACGAGAGGGCAAACTTATTTTGGGACTCCCCCTCGTATTTTGGAGTTTGCTCTGTTTCTTCCTCTAAGCTTTCAACGGCACCTTAAATATACATCCTTTAAATGCATGACTCGACCTTTTGTTTATGACGCTCCAACACATCCACATCTGTTGTGAGCATCAAAAAGCCCTTCTGATAGCCTAATAAGGTAAGAAATACAGATACCTACTTACAAGAACTTTAATATCCGTTTCCCTCTGCTCCGCTAGGTCTCTCCACCTCTTTACTTGCACTTTTAGTTCTTCCACTTCATTTCGAAGAGTTTCCACTTCGAGGTTCACATTCGCAGCAGGAACATCACCCTGTCCTATCATCCCAGCTGCTGTGTTCTGTTGCGCCTTCAATAGCATGTTTTGATCCCGGAGTTGCTGCACCGTGGAGTTTAATTCTTCTACCTGAGTCTGTAAGGGTAACAGATAAAGTGACAATTCATATAAAATTTATGCTGTTCAAATTTGCTTCTGATTTATCAATAACTGTAACTGAACGACAAAATTTGAACTACACATTAATTATATATTAATAATAAAATGAAATAATTATTCGCCCGTGATATGCTTTCATAATGGATTTTCTAAAACATTTCAAGCATACCTGCTCCTTTCGTCATTCGCATTTCGAAAAGATAAAAACACATCTTATAATGTGTAAAGTGTCCTCCTGTGAATATGTACAATCATATAATTTCCTCATCTTGGATTATTATTACTACTATTATTATTATTCCTGGGGGAGAAGCTGAACTCCCACCAGGCGCCTCCCCAGGTGGCGGATTGGGGAAGGCCTGCTAGATACAGCAGGTACCGAAAAATTCGGGGCGGACCAAATCAGCACTGCTGCCTTGCAGTTGGTAGGAGGACCTACAAAGGCTAAGGGAAGACGACCCTGACAGAAAACTCCTGGTCCTCCAGGTTGGGGGTTAGGCACAGGGCTAACAACCTTGTCTCGGAAAAACAAGATGTTCAGAAAACTACACCATTGCCTCGGATAGGACAGAAGAATGGAGACGACGGGAGAAAGAAAACGGACCTGATACTGGCAACCTGGAATGTACAAACAATGTTACTACCTGGAAAAATGGAAGAAATAGCAAACGAAGTCACAGAGCACAAAATAGACATCACCGCAATTCAAGAGATAAGGTGGCACAACCATGGAAGAATAGATAAGAAGAATTACACAGTCTACTTCAGTGGCACACCCACAAGAACAGGACAATATGGTACAGGCTTCATAATACGGAAAGAAATAAGAAAAAGCGTATTGCAATTCAATCCAGTAAATGAACGTATATGCACATTAAGGATCAAAGGAAAATTCAGAAATATAACCTTAATATCAGTACACGCTCCAACAGAAGAAAAAGGTGAAAAAGAAAAAGAAGAATTTTATGATTTACTGGAGAGAACATGTGACAAGATAGCCAAATACGACATGGTGATAATTCTAGGAGACCTCAATGCGAAAATAGGAAATAAAGACACGGTTGACAAAGTTACTGGAAAATATTCACTCCACGATGAAAGTAACCAAAATGGAAACCTACTAAAAGAATTTGCAATACGAAACAAAATGACCATAAAAAGCACCTATTTCCCGCACAAGAGAATACACCTTGGAACATGGAAATCGCCAGATAACAATATTATAAACCAGATAGATCACGTCATCACCAACCAAAGACATGCTACATCGATAACGGACGTAAGATCACACAGAGGATATAACTGCGACTCTGATCACTTTCTAGTTAAAGTCAAACTCAAAGAAAAAATAAGCAAGATGCAAAACACTCAAAAGAAAGTAAGAAAAAAGTGGAACGTAGATAAATTTGAAACAAAAGAGAACATACAAGCATATGAAAAAGAAAGAAAAACAATATAGTGCAAAATTGGGAAACAAACGAGAGAACAACAATAGAAGAAAAATGGGAAAGGGTAGAGTCGGCGCTGAAAGAAGCAGCAGATAATACAATCGGACAGAAACACAAGGAAGAGACTAGAGACTGGTACGACGAAGAATGTAAGGATATAATAGACAGAAAGAATAAAGCAAGACAAAAACTGCTACAGAGAGAAACACGAGGCAAGTATGAAAGATACAGAGAGCTAAGAAAAGAAGCTAATAAAATGTGCAGAAGAAAGAAGAGGGAAAAAATGAAACGTGAAATACAAGAAATAGAAGCATTGAGCACACAAAATGAAGCAAGAAAGTGTTATGCAGCAATAAAGAGAATAAACAAAGACTACTTACCAAGAAACATAGGATTCAGGGATAAAAGTGGAGAACTGATAGGAGATGAACAGAAGATACTACAGAGATGGCTAGAATATTTCCAAACACAATATGGTGAAATTGATGAACAGAACAGCTCCAGTGAGGAAGGAACTCAGCAAGAGACAGATAATACAGACAGTGATGACAATGAGAATAAACCTACAAAAGAAGAAGTGGATAAAGCCATCAGAAAACTACGAAACAACAGATCACCAGGTGAAGACGAAATAGTAGCGGAAATGCTAAAACACTCCGGAACCCGAATGAAAGAAGAAATACATAGGCTGATAGAACAAATATGGGAAGAAGAAAGGATACCAGAAAAATGGAAAACAGGAATAATCATACCATTACACAAAAAAGGAGATAAAACTGAATGCTCCAATTACAGAGGAATCATGCTGTTAAACACAACTTATAAAGTTCTGACAGGGGTAATCAATGAAAGAATAAAGAAACACACTGAGAAGATACTAGGAGAATATCAATGCGGGTTTAGACCTAATAAAAGCACAACAGACCAATTATTCACATTGCAGCAGATCATTGAAAAACACTATGAACACGGAGTAAAATTGCATATCCTATTTGTAGATTATGAGAAAGCATTTGACAGCGTGAACAGAAAGCAGCTAATAAAAGCCATGAAGGAATTCAAGATACCTGGGAAACTGATAAAACTCACACACATGACATTAGAGGAAACCTCAGCAAAAGTAAAAATAGAAGACAGTCTAAGCGAAGAATTCAAGTACTATAAAGGAGTGAAACAGGGTGACAGCTTATCCACAACATTGTTCATAATAGCACTGCACGCCGCGATCTGCAACATATATAAAGGAGGAACAATATTCACGAAAACCACACAAATATGCACCTATGCCGATGATATAGCCATAGTAACACGCACAGAGAGAGACATGAGGAAAACATACACACAGCTAGAGAAAGAGGTTAACAAAATAGGACTGCGAAAAGATGGCGTCAAGCTCGAAGTCGATGCAAAGTGGTGCTCTTATTGTTTACCTTTTTTTCGTGGTTGTGTGTAGTGTTTATGTGCGTGCTCTACTGTCTTCATGTAGTAACGGTGCTGTGACTTTCCCAAATGAAGCATTGCCAATGAAACATGGACTGAAGTGTAGTGGAAGATCATTTAATTTTATTGCTGCTGCCTTCATACCAAGAGGACCGCCATGTGCTCTCTCTGGTACTGCTAACAGTGACGGAGGAACTACCAGTGATTTTGTGCCAAGGTATGAGTCAAAAGCAAAAAAACAGTGCCTCATTCTCGTTTGTTTTCTCCTCCTTTGTGGTGATATTCACGTAAACCCTGGCCCACCCTGTCCATATTACACCAGTGCTTTCAATATATATTATCAAAATGTTCGTAGCATTAAAAACAAGTTACTTGAGTGCTCATTGCACCTAGGTGAGATAAGGGAACTGGATTGTTTCGCAGTGACCGAATCGTGGCTGAATGAATCAGTGAACGACAGTGAAATTATCTTTTCTAATAATTTCACCATTTATCGCAAAGACCGCATAACTCGTGGTGGTGGAGTGATGATTTCTGTAAATAATAAGTGGAAGAGCAAGAGAAGACTGGATCTCGAACGGGATTGTGAACTTATTTGGGTGGAAGTATTTATTCCAAAGCGTCGTTCTGTGTTTATTGGGTGCTTCTATAGGCCGCACAAGAACACCCCCCAGCACATCTTAGAAGCTTGCCATGACTCACTCTTACATGAGTTGTCACACGGTGACGTCATCCTATTGGGTGATTTCAACCTTTCCATCACGTGGCAGGACAGCAAGCATGGCGTCGCTAAAGATGGAAACGACAGTTATTTCATGGACAATTTTATTCATGGACTTGGTCTAGGTCAACATAATATGCATAATACCCGCAATAATAGCAATCTTGACTATATTCTCTCTAACTTAGAACCTCGTTTTGTTGTCCCATGCAGAAATCTTTTTCCCTCGGATCACGATTCCTTGGACGTTTCTTTCGATTTCCTCCCCTCCACTACTACAAACCAGCCCCTCAAAAGCAGGTCACAACTTCTTTGGAAGAAAGCCCCCTGGGGTGACATCTGCCGGGCTATTGAACTATTTCCTTGGTGTTTGTTAGAGGTAGGAACTGTTGACGACGCTGTGGACTTATTTACATCTGTTGTCCACTCAGCCATAAAGTACTTTGTGCCGGTGAAAGCATCAAAATCGAACAGGTTTCCGGTCTGGTACGACAATGAACTTCGTGAACTTCTTAAAAACAAAAAGCTTGCCTGGACTCTATGGAAATCACATCCGAGTGACTACACATACAAAAACTTTGCTAGAATTAGAAGTCTTGCCAAGAAGGTACAGCGGCGTAAATATTTTGAATACATGGACTCAATTGGTGATTTTACTGTTAGTAACCCTAAAGTCTTTTGGTCTGTAATTAAATCTAGAACAAAATCTCCGGGCATACCGGCAACAGTTCAAGATGAAAATACTGTAGCGAGTGATGATCAAAGACCTGACCTCTTCAATAACTACTTCTGCAAAACATTTACTTACCTTCCCTCTACAACCCATCTCCCCCCTCTCTACCCCATCTGTTCGGACACCTTATCCATTCTCTCTACCACCCCGGGCGAAGTTCTGGCTCTCTTGCTATCGTTATCTCCACATAGATCCCTTGGACCTGATAAAATTAGTCCTCTCTTTCTCAACAAAACTGCTTCAGTTATTGCGGTTCCTCTATCTATCTTATTCAATAGATGCTTCAAGAAAGGGTATTATCCCACCAGTTGGAAACTAGCTCACGTGACCCCAATATACAAATCAGGACTTAAAGATCATGTATCCTCCTATAGGCCAATATCTCTTCTTTCTGTAATATCAATTATCTGCGAAAAAATAATCAAAGACAGGCTACTTAAATTCACCTCACCTTACATCCATAGTTCTCAGCACGGCTTTCTACCGAAAAGCTCAAGTCTCTCAAACTTAAGTACTCTTCTTTCCTGTGCAGTCAAATGTATAAATAACAATACTCAATTAGATGTTATCTACTTTGATCTCTCGAAGGTCTTTGATTCTGTCAGTCACATTCATCTTCTTCATAAACTCTCCAATAGATTTAATGTACATGGAAAATTTCTCTCTCTAATCACAAGCTACTTGAAGGACCGTAAACAGAGAGTTGTTCTTTCAGGGGTGACTTCTAACCCCCAACCCGTGATCTCAGGGGTGCCTCAGGGGAGTGTACTTGGGCCTCTGCTGTTTGTCCTGTATATGGATGATCTCTACACGCACTTATCAGCTCAACCTAGTGGCCTTCTGCTTTTTGCTGACGATTGTAAGTTATACAGAGAAATATCGTGTCTCCATGACACAATTGCTCTACAGGAAGACATAAATTACCTTACGGGCTGGTGTGAAATGTGGCACTTGAAACTCAACAGTAAGAAATGTGACAGTATTACTATTACTTTGAAAAAGTCTCCTGTCCCCTCCACATACCATATCAACGATTCCCCTATCACACATTCTGCTAGTCATAACGATCTTGGTGTCATCTTTGATTCAAAACTCACCTTCTCTGACCACATCTCCTCAATACTAAAGAATTAAATGCGCATGTTGGGACTTCTTTATCGATTCACCGAACTACGCACTGTTTCTTCATTAGCAACTTTTTATAAGACTTTAATAGCGCCCAAGATCGAATACTGCTCTCCCATATGGGCCATGGCAGCACCTACACATCTCTCCAGACTTGATTCTGTTCTCAATTTCTACATCGCTATAGTCCGTTTTCGTGTTCCTGTACTTCGAATATTATCTAAGAAGGAGCTCTTGCGACATCTTAATATTCAGACTCCTGAAGTACGCAGAATTATCTCTGACCTGAAATATCTACATAAAATAGTTAATGGAAGCTTAAGATCGGAAATATTACTTCAGGAACTATCCTTACGTGTCCCTTCCCGCATCACCCGGAATACCCACCTATTCCATCTTGCCCGTCCTAGATTGGCTGTTACACAGAGGTCTCTTTTTTATAGAATACCAAACTGTTACAATCAAGTAACAACTGATGTGGACATTCTTTTCGAGCTACCCAGTGTTTGAAAGAGCAATTAAACGAGCTTTGACGGAATAGTTTTACTTTTACACTCTTTTTTCTATGTTGTTGTTATTGTTGTCTTGTTTTTTTCTTTCTTTTGTTAGCATGTCCCTGTGTAAAATGGCAAAGTTATGCTGTATCTGAGAATTTGTTCAATAAATAAATAAGTAAATAAATAAATAAATAAATAAATATAAAGAAAACAAAGTACATGGTAATAACAGCGTACGCAACAGAAAGAAATAAAAAATCAATCATAATAGAAGGTAAAGAATTTGAAAAAGTAGACAAGTTTAAATATTTAGGCCTAACAATCACAGATAAAAACTCCATAAAATATACAGTAAAGGAAAGAATACAACTAGGCAACAAAGCATATTGCGCAAACATGAAGTTACTAAAAAGTAAAAACACAAGTAGGGGAACAAAAATGAGAATATACAAAACGTTAATAAGACCAGTAGTAACATACGGCTCCGAAACATGGCCACTGACAAAAGAAATCGAGAAAAAACTCAGAACCTTCGAAAGGAGAATAATAAGGCAAATTTACGGACCAATTAAAGAACAAGAAACCTGGCGAATCAGAACAAACGAAGAGATCAACGACATAATAGAGAATCAGGATATAGTCAGGTTCATAAAATCGAATCGACTAAGGTGGCTAGGACATGTAATAAGAATGGACAACGACAGGATGCCATACAAAATCATGAAAGAAAGACTCTACTCCAGCAAAAGAAAAGGAAGACCAAAAACCAGGTGGCTGGACGGGGTGGAAAGTGATTTGGAAAAATTGAAGGTTCGAGGATGGAAAGAAAAATGCAAAGATCGGGAAGAGTGGAGGCAAATAGTGGAAGAGGCCAAAGCCCACCCAGGGCTGTAGCGCCAAGTGGTAAGGTAAGGTAAGGTATTATTATTATTATTTAAAAAAGTGTAGCTGGTCAGCAAGTTAAGAAAGTGCTTCAAGATCCAGTTTGTTAGACGAGGACAGATGCGATTTTGTAAAAATGAGAAGTAATTGAAAACAGATTTCTAACCATAACTGATGAAGGATGTTGCTGTTCTTGAAATATTTTAGGCATATGAGAATGATTAGTTAATTCATTTTAACAAAATACATTAAATTCATTTCTTTTTACATATTAATAATAATTTGATTTACAGTTTCGACTATTTGTTATTAATAATGTAAGATCCCTACCTTTCAGTGCGAGTACATGTTATCCATATAACACATGCTATTGTTTACAAACATCAGTAAAGTAGACGATACACATAAAATAACCAGGAAGACACGAAGCCAGCATGACAGGACTCGAGAAGGAACGAGCCACCCAGAAATCACCGATAAAAATTGACTCGAAGAGGAAAGAAGTATCAGTTGACCACTGATCGCTTAACCTATACTTGGTTCCGAGACCGCCCTGGAGGCTGCCATGAGCTAAGGGGATTCCTAACTACAACCTTAACCTCTGGTCGCTGCCATGAGCTAAGGAGATTACCAAAGTTTCGTATCCTGAAGTCGCTACAGACGCCCTGGAGGCTGCTATGAGCTAAGGGGTTCCCGTATAGAACATTTCCTTCCTTCACCTAAATTGGTATAAGGAAGATTCTGATATATTCTTTTTGTAGATGCAAAGACTGTTTTTATAATATCACATAAAACAAATTACGTGAAGGGCTAAATTCCAGACTGTTACTGTCTCTACCTAACAGACATTACAATATACTGTTAGTAATTTGTTTACATTTTGGCATTTAATTACAGTCCCACAAATATGTGAACATATTAATATGGAAATACAGTATTTAGCCTAAATCTGCATAAGAAAATGTCTTAACAAGAGTTCTAGTTACGGGCAATACACGACTATTGAAAGACAAAGGAGTCACCTGGTTCGTTTGCAGTCACCAGAAAAGTGAACATTTCGCCTTACAACCACCCTATACAATTTGTCGTACCAGTTAATCTCAATGTAAATTAAGCAATTTGAATCTGAGAGCTGTACCTCAAGTAACGCAATGGACCTTATATTAATCAACATTCAATTCATTGACCCTAACAGTAGAAATGTATAGCTAATCAGAAGACGGGTTACGTAGTGTACTGATTTGGTGGTTATAGTACACTGGCACCGTGAGCCGGAGAGAATCGGATTCGATTCCCGGATGTCTAACACTCTTTCAATTTCATTAATTTGAATACACTTTTCCTTGGCGTCTTTGTAAGTCACCGAAAACTAAATTCAAATTAGTCCGCTCATTCTGAAACTACTGATACAATTACATTTTTGTGGACTACCGACATTCAGATACAGTGAACGCTCTTTATGCTGGCCAACGTGGATTCCACTGAAAAGTGACCAACTTACTTTGAACTTGAAGCAAACACGACTATAGACTGTAATGGAAGCACTAACGCAGTATAGTGACCGGCACGTAGCATGGCAGCTCAAGGTCACTGCAAAAGCACACGAATTCCAAACAGCGATCCTACCGTCAATCAGCTTTCCAATAACCGGCAGTGTTGCCAGCCCTACGCAATTATTCAAGCATCCAATAACAACAAGTACAGTCAATCACAGAGGGATTAGTAACAGATAAAAAAAATCCTTATAGTAGAAATAATACAAATAAATTAATAATGACATGTGTGCTTGTATTTCTGTCTTAAAATTTATTTTGAGATCGAAGTGCAACATTTCATTCAAAATGATGGTATTTACATTTTATAACACATTTTTATTTTTATCCGGGAAAATGCGTAATATATTTAAATTTTATTACAACTATCCGGAAAAAACCCGATTTTAAATAAATAATGTTTATTTTCAGTTTAACACGAACAATAGCACCAATTTGTCGTAAAGAACATCTCTTTTGGGCAGAAAATAAGGAAAATTTCACGTCCCTACATTAATCAGTACTGTGTAACGTGAACGTAATTCCAGTTTGTGAGCGACAATATTTTTGCGTATTAACTAGAATATTGTGGTTGTTTTATACACATACACATACCTCATAACTCTGAGACACTGCAAGGTACATTGTGCAATGTAAAGTAGCTAACTACCCTGCCAACCCTGCAACTAAATAAAGTGGAAGCTCGCCTCGGCCAGCATATTGTAACTTTGAGCGGCCATGCTATGTGCCGGTAACTATAAGAATGCTTTGTAGGCCGTGTTCCGTGTAGTGCTGTTTCGTGTTTGAAATCAAGCTTCTTTTACCAGCAGTTTCAGCTTAGCCAGAAACAGACAAAAGAGAAGAACGTCTTTAAAACACTACACGGAACCACGAAAGACTAAAATTGGTAAGAAGAATGGGCGGTTGTGTTATTGTGATGCAGTTACCAGTCGACGCTACACATCACAAAATTTATAAATGATCGTCCAGTAGTACTCTGATTACGTTTTTGAATTTATGGCGCCTACTTATGATGTATTTTACGTGAGCCAAAGGGTACGATTTACCAATCTTGTTGTGGTCAAGGACGGAAGTCACTCCCACTGTTATAAGTACACCTCAGTTTTCACTTAGGAATCACAAAGTTTTACAAACTTTGGTGCAATACTGTGACTCAAATTGTTTCATTTTGCACCAAATGTAAATACAGACTAAATGCAACTCTTCACGCTTGTGCATGGGGGTGCCCTATATTTCTACATTACTGGAGATGGGAGCATGGAGGCTCACTGGTAGAGTGCTTACACCTGGTGCATGAAGTCCCTGGTTTGATCTCCGTTCCAGTCAGTGTGTGGTGGACAACATCGTTTCCTTGAGTTTTCTCGGGGTACTCCCGTTTCTTCCCACTTTCTTATTCCACCAATTTTTCCATCATCATTCACTTGTTTTAATCATCGTCTTCTTTAGCCTAAAGGGCATAATCGTAGAACGTTAAACTGAGTTATATATTTTTTACTGGACATCTCCTGTTATCAGTTTCCCAGTTGTTCCATGAAAAAGAAAGAAAGAAGAAAAAGGATGGATATGTTTTGAATATATGAAGTATGACATACGGTTGTTAACTTACTAAAACCAGGAAATATTCAACTACACAACAAAATATCGAAAAAGTACCTCCTTTTTTGTGTAAACGTACCTCAGCAGCCGACTTTTCTACTTCTAAGTTTTCCAACTGTTGTCTGAGTTCCTGAAGTTGTTTGTCCTGCTCCCTAATAAGTTCTTTGTACTGATTGAGTAACGCATTCTCCGACGTTGACAGTGTAAACTCAGTGCCTCCATTCACCAGATCAGCAGGTTTCGGCGTCACAGCTTTTGTAATAACACCTGCACCGAAGACAAATTATTGATAAATACTCACAGAAAGGATAAAGAATTATAATTACTGATAAACATTATTGTACAACAAACGCTTTTCTAAACGAATAATAATAATAATAATAATAATAATAATAATAATAATAATAATAATAATAATAATAATAATAATAATAATAATAATAATAATAATAATAATAATAATAATTATTCCTGAAGAGGGTATCTACTTTCTTTCTCAGGAGACTTCCACAGAAAGGGAGGACCTTAACAATGCGTCTAGTTTAGAAATTTCTAAACGTCACCGAAGAAAGTGTTAAAGCGCACTGAAACTCTACAAATCAATCACAAAAATTCGAGCGGTCCTGGGTTCGATTCCCGGTGGGGACCCTCGGTCGAAAAAGTGTAAAGTTTTTTTTTTTTTTAAGTCAGTCATCCTGAGTGAGCCAGTCATCCTGGGTGTTCCTCATTCACACCAGGCAAATGCCGGGATGGTATCTAACATATAGGTCCCAGACCGCTTCCTTCTTTCCCCAATAGTTTCTTCCTTCCCTTTCCTCAGATAATGTGATCATCCCTCCTATGTGACGGGCTAACAAGGCCATAGATGCCGAAAACCCAGAAATCTAAATCCTAATCCTAATCGTAATTCAAAAATTCAGATAGAAGTTATTTGAGTTATATATCCTGTAGCATCTACCTACAAATAGTCTAACAAACACGTCGGCCTTTTATTATATCAATGTAAGTATACTAGTTTTTTGGGAGGGAGGGGGTTATTATATAGTTATATATTAATAATGCGGATTGAACGTTAAATTGATAGATTTATCTCAAACAGACTCTTCCGCTGGAATCAACCTTTTAAAGGCTTATGGTGGTGGAAAAAGAGAAGTACTGTCAACTAATGGTAAGAATTCAAAAGAGAGAAAATGTTCAAAAAGAACGTACCTGATCTACAACATGGCAAAATTTATTTAGAAATTCTTGATCAGTATTCAATTCGGATTTTACTGATCTAAGAATAAACGGTTCAAAACATAGTTCATATAATGTAAGATCTTAACCACTAACATAAGTGACTCTGAATTTTGTTTCCCGGCGGGAGCTCATGTGGTTCAGATTCCACGTTAATCAGTAGGTCCACGTCTCATATAGCCTCGCTGCTGAAAAGGGACGTTAAACTCAAAATCAACAACAATCTGAATTTTGTGTTCGGTTTCTTCAAAAAGATATGGAGCGAAGTGGGTCATGCATGTTCTCTCATATTCGTAATTACATTGAACTTTGTCATGACAAGATATTCTCATTTAGTCACGAAGTGCCTTTAAACATCTAAAGATTATCTATTAACTTTCAAATGCCTGAAGTCGCAATGTCATTGCACTTATCACGAATAATACGAGAGACGTTCCGAAGGTAAGTTTCGTCATTTGTTTCGAACAAGAAGATGATACACTGGGTGAACCAAGCAATCGCCATAAGAAACCACAACCGTTGGTGGTTCAACGACGGAAGGAACGTCAGTAGAAGTGGAATGACGCATGCGCAGGCTGCCGAAGAAGAGAGAGTAGCAGCAGACCGGCGTGCCCGCGCTTATTCGAGTACAAATCGCGATGGGAGATAGGCGTGTGCTGACAACTGGTTGCCAATAGAAGTGCGTGCTATTATCCTGTATGAAAGGCCACGTGATATTAGTGTGTCCGTCTTTCATGAACGCCTACAGATCGTGTATGGTGAAGAGATCATGTCTCGGCAATAGTTGGTCGCTACTGTGATTCTTATTCAGTGAAGGAAGGCAGAGTGCGGTGGATAAAGGTCGAAGTGGGCTCCCCCAACATACACGAATGGAAACATCATTGCTAGAGTACAGAATATGGTGTTAGCGGACAGGCGAATAACGGTGTACAGCCTGAGATGGAGCAGGCTGTGCGATAATTCCTCAAATCACAGGGCACCGAGTTTTACCAGAGTGGTTTCTTCAAACTGATTGCATGCTACGACAAGTGTCTCAATATCGGTGGTGGCTATGTCGAAAAATGGTGCGAGGTGTATAGTTCATGATGAGATCGTATATTTGTGGTTAGCGTAAAGTTTCCATGTGAAAAAATGACAAAACTTACATTCAGAACGTCCCTCGTATTTCTCAATTAGATAATTCAAACATCATTTGCATACGTATCTACAAGTAGAGAATTAAAAGTAAGTGATAAATAATGAGTTGTCCGTCCATATCGCGAGTACTTTGCAAATGCTGCAATAGTTTTCATTTATTTCATGAAATGGTACTATAATAGGATTCGGAAATGAATCAACTAACGGCAGATTCTCTACAACATAATATATAACATTAAATGGGAGTAAAGAAAATATCTAAATACCTTCTAAAGCCTTGAAAAGTCTACAAAATTCGTGATCGTACAAAAGTTCATTTGGATGTTTGGGCTTCAACTGCGGGTGTTTGGCCGCTCGACTGTATAATTCGTGCCTGGAGACTTCTCCAAACTTATCTAGGAATGTCTCTAACCCTATTCGCTTCTCTATCAGTTGGCACAAGTTCTCCTGAAAAAGAAATAAATTAGAACATTTCAATTTCTAAAACAGAATTTTATTTCTAACTTTTAACAGGCAACGACATCTATAGTAAAAATAAGCTCAAATTATCTCATGTTAAAGATGTGAAAATCCTGAAAATTACTCCTGGATACGAGGGGTGCTGATAAAAATTGAGCCTTACCAAGAAAAAATTGAGCTAGGAGGCTGAAATTAGCAGAGTAAATAGAGCAGAATCTGTATAGACTATGTTGCAAAATGCAATGTTCTATGATGTTAACATCTTTTCTTTTTCATTTCAGAAATGAACACGGCAGCACCTCCAGCAAGCTTCAGTCCACAGGAGCATAGGACCGTCATGAAGTTTCTCTTCCTCCACGGAAAAGGCGCGACGAAGCTCTACGATGAAATAAATCAAACTTTGGGGAACCATGGGCCGCCATATGCAACTATCAAACGCTGGGCGGCAAACATCAGAACTGGCCATTTTGATGTTGAAAGTGCGAAACCCAGTGGCAAGCCTGTTTCTGTGACTCTTCTCGAAAATGTGCAAGCCATCCAGGACATGATAATAGAAGATCGTCGAATATCAGCCAAAAGGATTGATACACACTTGGACATATCATGTGAAAGAGTTGGTACCACTATTCATAATGATCTTGATATGAGGACGGTTGCAGCAAAGTGGATCCCCAAACTTCTGACGAAGGAAAAAAAAAGTAGGAAAAAGTGCGAACTTCGCGGACAGTTTTGGAACATTTTGAAGAAGTGAGGTTGATTTTTTGGAGAAACTTGTAACTGGTGATGAGACGTGGATCTATTGTTATGATCCTGCGACTAAAGAACGGTCTAAGGAATAAAGGCACAGTTGTTCTCCCCGGCCAAAGAAGTATCGTGTGCCGAGGTCTGCACAGAAACAAATGGAACAATCTTTTGGGATAAGGACGGAATTTTGCTTGTAGGCTATCTTCCAGTGGGTGCAAGCAGCATTAAACATCAAGAACAAACGTCGAGGTAAGATCTCCAAAGGTGTTCTGCTTTTGCACCACAATGCCTCCTTACACACGGCATCTGAAACACAGAACACATTGGTCACCCTAGGCCTTCAAGTGTTACCTCATTCCCCTTATTCGCCTGATCTAGCTTCATCCGATTATCATCTGTTCCCGAATCTCAAAGGTCATCGTTTTCAGAGTGTTAAAGCGGCAACTGATGCTACAGATGAGTGGTTAACAGCAGCAAACAAAAGACTTCTATTTACAAGGACTTAACAAGTTGCAGGACAGATGTCGCAAATGCATTGACATACTAGGGGAATATGTGAAATAGTGTGGGAGTTTCAGCTTCCTAGTTCTATTTTTTCTTGGAAGCCTCAATCTTTATCAGAACTCCTTCGTAATCCACTTCAATTCGACAACATTTAAGTTTTGTTCCATTTACCTTCCACTTGCATTTCATCTTCCTTATTCCTTACTTTTCCTGATGACCCCAACTAAGAACTGAAAACTCAGAATTTCGTTACGCTGGATCGAAAGGAGTTATTCAAGTACAATTAACAATCAGATGAAAACTACAAGTCTGAAAAACTGCGATTGGGCCACTAATAACCCCAAATCTCGGAGTTATCGCGATGGTGCGATATGTAGCAGAAATTTCTTCGCGCTCATAAAATAAGTGGAGCTAACTCGACATAAACGGATGGAATCATGCCTCATTCCTTTACATTAAAGTGCAGAAGAAAAGGTGGTTTCACCGGACTGTATCGCAGCCACACAGTGCCCACTATATTGTTTACCATGTTTCGAACAAGACAGGTGGAGCTCCCTGAAAGGCTACGAACTGTGAGTTGCTCAAAGAGGAGACTGTAAAAATAGATTAAGCACATTTCTCGGGGTAATTTTATATTTCTTTCTAAAATATTGTGTTATATTATGTATTCCTTCGTAAATGAGAAGCTGAATTACCATGATAGAAAATATAGGTAACTTATTTTGAAGTATTACCATATTTGCGCGAATATAGGTCGCACCAAAACTTTTGACATAAGGATATAGAAAAAAGTAAATCTCGAATATAGGCCGCACTGCTAAATTTACGAAAAAGTTTAATTAGACAGTACTTTGAGCTGCCTCTCTCTCTCTCTCCTTCAACTACCACATAACTAAAGGTGACTCATCACCACCAGGACAGGTTTTCGAAGGTCTGGTGACGAGACTAATTTAAGCGACAGTGTAAGGAAATTCAAAGTTGATTTATTCGAGAAAAGTTGATCATTTGGTTTCTGAGTGACGATAAGAAAGGCGCGTAACTAATCCACACAGCGAAATTTTTAAACTTCAAGTTATCAGCTACGCAAAGGAACACAGAAAGCGGGAAACTGGACGCAGATTTGATGTTGATTTAAAAAAAAAAAAAAAAAAAAAAAAAAGAAAGAAAGAAAGAAAGAAAGAAAGAAAGAAAGAAAAAAAAAGTTCGTTGGTGGTGTGCAAGTGAAGAGATACTCTTAAATAGTTCCAAAAGTCGGTGTTCATTTCAAGGCCAAAATTGCAAATATCCAGATGTGGAAAAAGACTCGCTTGATTTTGTAGTTCAAAACAGGAAATGTGGATATGCCGTTACAAATGAAATTATTCACATTGAAGGGTGCAAAATATCACGTAAAAGAAACATCTCGCCAATGGAATTTAAATTTTCGAATGTGTGGGTTCGGCGATTTATACAACGAAATAATCTATCTGTTCGTCGCAGAACTACGATTGCACAAAAGCTGCCTCAAACTTGCGAAAACAGTTTGATACCTTTTCAGTGTTACGTGATCCAACTTTTATATATATATATATATATATATATATATATATATATATATATATATATATATATTTACATTCCCTAATAAGGAATCCAGACCAAACGCCACTCTATTTTGATATGCTGAACAGCACTACCATAAATAATATAGGGGAACGTAGTGTACAAATACGTACATGTGGTGCTGAAAAGCAGCGGTGCACAGTGATGTTGAGCATTACAGCAGATGGATGAAAATTGCCATTATATGTGGTTTTAATCGGAATACCCCCCCCCCTCCCCCCAAGGGAGGCAGCTCTTGATGGTGGGTAGATGACAGAGGAACTGGTTCTAGACTGGATTTCAGCTGTGTGTAATAAGCGGCCAGGAGCTGTTCTTTGCTCAAAATCAATGCTTCTGTTGAATAGTTGTCGCGGGTGCACTGCTAATCGAGTGAAACAAAAACTGAAAGAAAACTATGATCCTGGCGGCATGACAAATGTGTTGCAGACTTTGGATGTGTATATCAATTATTCATTCAAAGCTAGTGTAAGACAATTCTATAGAAATTACATAATGAACAAAGCAACTTCGACGTCAGGAGGCCGTTCGCAATATGCGTCTGTGTCAGAAGTGTGCCGTTGAATTTTGGCCGCTTGTTAGTCAATATCGAAAGTACTTATCATGAGAAGTTTCAAAATAACTGGAATTTCCAATAATCTTGATGGAACTGAAGATGACCTTCTTTGTGATAGTGCTTCTGAGCAGCACTCTGGATCGTCTAGCGAGGGTGAAGAATCAGACGCTGGTAACACTGAGATGGTATGAAGTATTGGTTTGATTTGGGTAGGTACTAACAAGCTGACGAAGTATTGCGAAACCAAATTCCTTTTCCTTTCTCAAGAACAGCTACTGTATATAAATATTCCGTATATATTATACATACTGTATACGTACTCCTGTTAATAAAATTATTAAGCGTATAAGTGTTATTTGTGCCAATGTAAGGTGTTATCGGTATCAATGAAGATGGCAATTTTTGCGAACAAGGTTTACAAAAGTAACTGCTATTTTTTTCTTAAATCTTTGATGGTTTACAAAAGTAACTGTAGTAACTTGTAATGCTATTAATTTCAACCCACAAGATACGTGTATATTTTGAAATTGACGATTTATGATCTGAGGGGGGGAAAATCTCGATTATAGGCAGACCTGTAACCTGCGGGGGGCGAGCGGGGCGGTAGCTCCGGGCGCTGATAGCAAGAGGGCACCGAATGAACAAAAAGGAAGAGAAAGTGTTCGAAATGAATACACGATGCGTCGCTCCGAAAGAGTATTGGCGCCCTATTAAATCAATACTATTGTCGGTTTGCAAAGAAAGAAACAGATTTTGCTCGCTACGCTCGCAATTCGAACGTTTGAATAAGAGTCACAACGTTATTAATAACGATGTGATATACATGCTGCTAAGAATGACTTATAGTGTACGCAGAAGCTGTGTCAGAACTTAACCCAACAAATTTCTTCTTTTTCAAAAACTGATCACTATCAGTGATTTTTTTTTTTTTATTTTTATTCCATTGACATATGAAATGCTTCCAATTTGAAGGAATTTATTGGAATAATTTCTCCATCAACTACTTGTATCGTCAGGATTTTTATTGTGCATGCGTAACCCATCTAGTTGTGATATTTTTATCTATCTACATGCATACAAAAGATATATACACACGTGTGTTAGTGTATTTTTAATATGTTAATTAGTAATAAGGAATCTTAAATTCAGAATTTTCAATCATTAAGAAATTACTATAATTTCAAACACATGTCGTGGCCAAACTATATTTTGGGTTTTAAGTACTTAAGTACGTGAGTCGTTTAATATATGTTTCCCTAAGCTGTAAAATATTACTTTTAAAGATACATTTCATGTAGGTGGTTCCTTCTACATACAATTCATAAATATGTAGGTAGCTCCTTCTTCACCTGTCTACATAATTCCCACTACGATTCAGGGATTTGTTTCACCAATTTGTCCAAACCCTTTGCAAGAAATCAAGACCCTGGCTATTCACTACTCTCCTCACATTCAGCTTCACTTCTTTACCTGTTTCGAAACGTTCACCTTGCAATGTAAACTTTAACACCGGAAAAAGATTGAAGTAACTTGGCGCTAAATTGAGGCTGTATGGAGGGAGAGTGGGGCAGCTGCTCCCACCTTAATTCTTCAATTTTTGTGTCTTGTTTGCGTCCTGAGTTGGAGGTAAGCATTATAGTCAAGAAGAAGAGACGGGGTCGCTTATGTCGAATGCGTTTTCCTAAAGAAGAGTTCAGGTTTGACACAAGAGACCTGGTCTCCTGTCTACTAATGATGAAGTGAAGCGAAATGTGAGGAGAGTGCTAAATACTCAGAGCCCTGATTTCTTGCAAAGGGTTTGGACAAATTGGTGCAACGGTAAGACAAATGCCTAAGTATCAATGAGGATTGTGTAGAGAGATAAAAAAAGACGCACCTACACATGTACAGTCACCTACATAAGTACCTGGACCCCAAGTAATGGAATTTTAACAGTCAGGGGTCTAGGTACTTACAGGGTCGTATCCAGAAGTAGTAGGACTGATTTTTTCCCGCGTGCGCGGAGCAATGTAGGGGGGGCTGCAAGGCCGGATGTTATGGAGGGGAGCCTTGGGAACAGGTGTCGACCGGCGGCAGTCGCCTGCGTGCGTTAGTTGAGTGTGGACCACTGTGTTACTGACCTCCTGTTGAGACGCCTCGTCGTCAATTGCGATGGAGCGAAATTTTGAGCAGCGGTACGCCATCAAGTTTTGCGTCAAACTGGGAAAATCAGCGACCGAAACCAAGGATATGCTTACTCAGGCCTACAAGGAGGATACCATGAGCCGCACAATCACCAGGTAAAAAGAAGGCCAGAATGTCGAAATCGAAAGTAAAATCGATGTTGATTGCATTTTTTGACCGTCGTGGCATTGTCCATAAGGAGTTTGTACCTTCTGGACAGAGTGTAAATGCAAGATTTTACGTGGAAGTGCTCACACGGGTGCGAAATCGGATCACAAGAGTGCGACCAGACCTGGTGGGGAAATGGAAGCTCCACCATGACAACGCGCCGTGCCACGGCGCACGGATTATGAGGGATCTCCTGACCAAATTCGGTGTTTCCACGTAGCCCCCCCTCCAGCCCTGATGTGGCACGGCTGGACTTCTTCCTGTTCCCCCGTATCAAGAGGCAGCTCAAGGGGCATCGTTTCCACTCGGTGGAAGCAGTCCAAGCGGCGACGACGAGGGCGCTGAACGGCATCCCGGAGGACGAATTCCAGAAGGCCTTTGCGACCTGGAAGGCTCGCTACCAGAAGTGTGTGAATGCTTAAGGGACCTATTTTGAAGAGTATTAAGTCGATGTACCAAAATGTTCAATAACTTTAAAAAAAAAAAAAAAAAATTATCAGTCCTACTACTGGATACGACCGTGTATGTGGGTGACTGTATGTATAGTTCACAAATGTATCTTAGGGAAACTTATATAGTGAACGGCCCACGCACAAACATTAAACATATTTTTCACTTCCATCGACCAATGTTAAGAAATTCGCAAAGAAGGCTCCTTCTGAACTTTCGTTACATTTCTCAAAATATTTTTTACCGTAAAAGAATCTAAATTAAAATCCTATTTACGTGGTCACATACAGAATAAAATTACAAAAGTTTACAATTATTACTGGAAACTGACGCTGTCACCCATTTCGAACATTTTACAATCACATACAGTGGTTTCAAATGTATTTAAATTTAATTTCTTATTAATAGTATAAAACGTTGTAAATAGTTGTAAATTTCCATAACTGTTCTCCAAGTGAATTTGTATACAACCAAAGATAGTTTTGGAAGTTTAACAGGAAATCCAAAGCAAGCCTCTTGAAAACAGCTCCTTTATATAATGATCGGTTTTGGTAGTTGCAATGGTCTGTCCAAACAGTTTCATAAAAATTCTATGTAGCATAACAACAAAAGCTGCTTCTCTTATTTGAAAAGAAAAGAAAAAGAGAAAAGGAAAAGTTTATTAAGGTGAATGTAGGAGGCGCCGAATTCTACTTCGCCCCGGGCGCCGAAATCTCTAGCTATAGATGTGATTATAGTCCACACCATGATTTTTCAAGCCAAAATTTAGGAAAAAGTGCGGCTTATATTCGTTTCAAATTAGCTTCTGGTTTACCTGTTATTTGCTTTTATGCTTTCTTTAATGACTATTTTTGGTGTTAAATTTATTTATTTATTTATTTTTAAAAATCAATACTGCTTGGTTTCGGAAATCGCCTCTCCCGATAATCTGGCCTGTACAGTCCCTTGATCTCATTCTAATAGTCCTTTATCTGTGGAGTTTCTCAAGAGGCACGTTCATAAGCACAATCCAAAGACATTTGATGTACTGCAACACGTAATCTCCACCGCAATATAGTACAATACTCCAAAAACCCTTAACTTTCTCTTCAGGAACATAAAAAAATCGTGTCCAGATATTCTTGCAGATCGTTGCACCTGCTCTCCTTACTTATAACGATACGTTGATCATTGCTGAATTCTACATTCTGTGTCACTCTCTTTACAGTGAGATATAAGTATAGTGATTTTTGGGACAATCTATTTAGCAACTAACCAACAAAGATGATAATAACAATAACAATAACAACAACAACAATAACAATAACAATAACAATAATAATAATAATAATAATAATAATAATAATAATAATAATATGAAAATACCTTACTGAAACTAGGAACTGAGTTATCATTAAAATGAACACAAATTCCTAGTAAAAATGCACACATTCCTTGCACCACTTCCTCATTGTCGTCGTGTTCATTGGACCCCGCCTGGAATTAAAAGAAAAAAACAATTAACAAATGCAACACTGAAAAAACTTTGATCAAAAGCTATGCACAAGATTACATGAACATGATGTATCCTCAAAGTGAACGACGGATAAATATCATGTATTCATGCCACTTCCTTCTCTTTAGTACATATTATGTCTGTTTCTATCTACAAGGAGCACAGAAGAATCACAAGATGAAATATCAAATGCCAGCGGAATAATGTTAAATAAAAGAAGGATTTGTAGCAATGTTTACAGAAATCGAAACCCAACAATAAAAAGCGAATAAGTGAATTTAGGTTCTAGCTATTACTGAAGAGCAGATCAATAATTATAGACGTGACTCGCTCCATGGCAGCACCAAATCGAAACGTTACACGACAGCGGAGCAGCAGTGTAAACATCAGTGACAACATGTACCAAATGTAGCCCTGCGTATAGTCGTCGCTAACGCTAACGATCTGAGCTAGCAGTCCTGGGTTTGATTTCTGATGAGGACACTCGGTCGAAAAAGTGTAAAACCTTCTCTAGGTCAGCCATCCTGAGCGAGGTTTTTCTTGACGTGATGAACACATGACACTGCTAGTCGTTTGATTATGAACATCAAATCCATTGAAGAATGAAAGGTACAATATGCTTATGTATGCCTATCACTGCAACAAATATACGAATGGACTATGAAGTAGCGAAATTACGTCACTTCGTGACAGAATGCGCCTCTCTGGAACATGTTACGAGTGCTGCCAGAATTTTGCACTATTAGTCCGTCCTTGTGTAACATTCAAGTTTTAGTTTGCCACCTGTCGATCACTCTTCAAACTACGCCATCATTGTTACCAATTTTGAGGACAAAAGCGCGCTATTTCTAAATTTTTTAAGCACACTTTTGAAGTTTGCATTTGAGTATTCAATGCATTTATTAAAAAGAACAAAATTATTATTTAGTATGAGTGACAACAGAAAATAAATTTCTATAATGGAAAGAGGTACTAATTGTATTTTTACGCACTAGTATTGTGTAATAAATCCTAGTAGTTATTTTATCTCACTGTGCGTAGCAACTTTCGATCCTTTCTACCTATATTCCATTTTTTTTTTCCTTATGGCTGTTCATCACGTTTTTGCAAGTTGATAAATTTCAATTTACTCATCAAACAGTTTAATTTAGGATTAAGTATCAGTTTTGTTACACACGGGGGTAAAAGTGAGACGGAATGCGGAGAAACATCGTTCCCCAACTTCACAAAAAATATCTATGGCTTCTCTCCACTTCCTAAAAAATTACAATGGACAAAGATAGGCACAGGAGATGGCATGACATCATGCGTCCCCCTACTTTTTCAGATCCACTTTTACCCCTGGTTATACACCTGCATTTGAGAAGAACAAATACAAATCTGATAGACGACCAGCTTGACTTTTTCTCTCTCAGAAAATTCCCTGTGATGACACCCTAAGAAGTAACAGAGAATGAAATATAAGTACGCACAATAAGAAAGTAACTTTTATGTTTTATTGCAAAATAAAGTTTCATTACAGTGAACTTTCTCCTAACAGCTCTACATGCAACGCTGGATGTAGTTTACATGAATATGTAGTTAAAAATACAATCTGCAAATTTTCAGTTTGTACAGTTTAAGTAAGTTTTCTTACAGACCTAGATAGGTTCTAATAAACCTTAAGAATGTATATAAAAGCAAGTAATTACACACTATAGTAGGGCCGCTGTATCTCTGGCTCTGACAGCTGTGCGAAAAAGAAAGCGAGAGTTGATACTACATTGACACCCCCCCATAAGGCTCAATGAGTGACCGAGCTGTCATCGCGCTGGCATGGAAACCAGACGTTGTTGCCGTTCCGTATTCTTCCTTTTGTTTGTGCATAGTTGAGTGAAAACTGCATTGAGATCGTGTTTGGTTATTGCAACTTTTTTCTTTGCTTTTTGTGTGTTTGGGTTGCTGTTAAGAAGTATTGCTATTAATTGCTGACAATGGCTAGTTCTTCAGAACCGAAGCCAAAGAAAATAATGTATAAAGGGCAAATTGGCAACACTGTTTTGTCCACGTGCAGAACTGTCAGAGCCAGAGACGTAGCGGCCGTACTATACACAGTGACCATCATATACGAGGGGCGTCCCATATTGATTTACATTTTTTTCTTCTTTCAGGGTCCACCATTGAGCTCGTCATTACAGTTGGAAGGAAGTAGTACTTAGGTCTGCCTTCAGGTGGAAGAAGAATACAGAGAAGTGTAATCTCTGGAAACTACAGCACATTTTACCAACAGCTGTAAGTACGTGAGCGGACAACATGCAAGGTGATCAACAGAGTTGGACAACGTGGTTTCTATGGAAAGAGGATGTATAGACTGCGGAAATTCACAGGCGATCGGTGGCAGTGTGCGGAAAGTGCGCATCGTCACGCAAAACCGTATACAACTGGATGGTCCGGAAAAGTCGCCGGACATCAACGGAAAAGGGAGGGACCAGTTCTGGAAGGAACGTGACTGTGTCAACAACAGTGAACATTTCAAGAGTGGAACGGCTTATTCAGGACAAGAGGTTCACGTTCACGGAACTGGAAGCGGCCACAGGGCTTGCCAGAATCACTCTGTACCGCATAGTGCACGAACACCTTAAGATGGGTAAGGTGTCTGCCAAGTAGGTTCCCAAATCCCTGAATGCAGCCCGAAGACAACAGAGCACGTGAGCAGGACGTGAGCAGTGATCTTCTGCAAGGCTACAGCTAGGATCCAGAAAGCTTCATGTCCAAACTCGTTACGGCGACGAGACTTGGCTGTACTGCCATGAGCCAGAGACCAAAGCTCAATCAATTCAGTGGAAGCATAAAGGCATCCCCACGCCAAAGAAGTTCTGTACATAGCCCTCCGTAGGCAAACGCATGGCCACAGTCTTCTAGAACACGGATGGAATCATCCTTATTGACTGGCTGGAAGCCGGGACTACCATTAGCAGTGAGTAATACGTGATAACGCTTCGAAGTTTGCGGCAAGCAATTCAGAGGAAACGACTAGGAAAATGGGCGAAAGGTGTGCTCATGCAACATGACAACGCTCGTCCCCACACGAGTCGGGCAACCGCGACTGCCATTAATGAGCTGGCGTTCTAGGTGCTGCCACACCCACCTTATTCTCTTAACTTGACCCCTTCTGATTACCTCCTATTCGGGGCATTGAAGAAACCGCTGCGACTTCCTGGAACTGCAAGACGCTGTCCGGATGTGGGTGCGACAGACTCCGAAAAAGTGGTTCCAGAGGGCATAGAGAAGTTGCCACATCGGTGGCGCAAGTGTGTAGTTCTTAATGGAGACTATGATGAGAAAGTGGATGTATCTGCCGATGCATAAAGGTTTTTATAAGCGCAATAAATAAATAAAATAAAGTGTAAATCAATATGTAACGCCCCTGGTATTAACGATGTTGTCAAAAAGCTAAATCTATAAATAAAAATTAAAATAAAAAATGCATTCAAGTAAGCTATTAGCTTGAAGAATAATTAGTAACTGATAATTTCAAATTGGCTCTCTCTTAAAAAAAAAAAAAAGTTCGTAATTTTCAGTAATTTTATAATGCAACAAAGTAATTAAAAAAGCAGTGAAGAAAACAGGTAAATAGAAAAATGTATGCAAAATATTCGTTACTAACTACAGGATATTAATTTATGTTGCCGTCTGTACAAATCAAACTCACAAGCTCGGTTCACGGTCTCGAACTCAGTAACTAAGTGAGAGTTGATAGTGAGGCAGAGGCCGTTTCGGAGCGAGCGTAAGTCTCACTTAAGTTAGTGTGAGGGGTCCTTATTGAGAATAGCGAGCCCAAGCCCTTAGCGAACGAGAGCACAGTGAGATTAGTGAGCGTGATACTGAGAAAGCGTGAGCTTTGTATCGAGAATACTGAATCTAAGCTGGATAAGCGTAACTGAGATTAATGAGGACCAAGCCTCGATGGAAAATGGCCATCTCTGATCGAAACTCGTAAATCCTAAACTCAACCGTTGTGTGTTAGTTCTACTGCGGACAGCGAATTTTAATAACTGTATGTTAAAACTATTTTGTTAATTACAAACTAAATACGATTATTATTTCAAATAGTAGTTCACAGGATTCCTAGACAACATGATACGTAATCAAGTGCAAGTAAGTTCGTTCCTCTAGTCGCTGTCTTAGCTTAGATTTTTGGCGAAATGTCATTCTGGCAACACTGTAAGTTCTATGGATGGCAACACTGAAAATTCTTCAGGTTCATATTTTCTGTTGTAGAATAACATTATCTATGATTGTGGTAAGTTGCATTTCATTATCTCCTTTCACTTATGAAGAAACATGCAAAAGAAAAGTGGTAAAATTTGTATTATTTTTAGTACGGCAGGCTATTAAGTATTCGTCTCCCTTAGCCTAAAGGGCACAGTCGCGGGATGTTAAACTGAAATATTTCATTTAATTTTGATTTTCATAAAAAAAATATTACATTAAATTTGGTTAAAATTTACTTTTGACGAAGGAACATTTAAACAGATTTAAAGAAATCAGTAAAAATCAAACCATACCAATGAAAACAGAAAAATAATTTTCCACATAAATCAATCGGCTAAAAATCAAAATGGCACAGCTCAACAAAGTTAACTGCAAAATATAACATTTTAACTAATTAGTAATTATCTTACCACAGCACTTTTAAAACCTTAATGATTAGTACGAAATTCTCTTATTTTAGAAGTTTATACGGAAACAACAATAACAATAATGTAGTCGTCGTCGTAAAGATTCTTATTCTACTATTCCTTATCCTGTTCTTTCGTATAGGTGTTCTATTTCAGCTGAGAGTATAGCCTTTATTAGCCTACATGGCTAAACTGTGCGACATGAAACGCCCTAAATAAAATTAAACTCCCTCGTGCTGCATATTACAAAGTGCTCTGGCTATCCAGATGGTTATGTTAAACTGAGAAGAGCATACTGAGCGGACATGTTTTCAGATGAATTTTGGGTTTCCAGGTCGGAACTCGATCTTTTTTACTGTAAATAGCTTTCAAATAGTCTCAAGATGTTGGATCAACATTGGAAAATCTGCGCCTCCGTCTGGAATCAGAATCGGGATCATGTCGACTCACTATTAGGCTATGTGAAAGAAATGAACTAAGTAAAGCTCGGTTTGAGTAATAGAAGAAAAGAAACAAATGAATTTCGAATCACAGTTGACTTCCAAACTATGTGAACTGACTATTCAAATAGATCAATACTTGAGGTCGCAATAGACAGGTAGTGAGAGATGAAATCTGTTAAATAGAAAATTTCTACTATTTCCGGTTGGAACAAAGTTTACCATTATAGTTAAAATCTATTCTTGGGACGCTGAATCTATTCTCAAAAATACTTTTTGACATCTCTTACTGTTTCCGCTCTACCGAAAATGAAATGAAATTTTTCAGTATAACGTCCATCATTATGTCCTTTAGCCGACGGGAAACGGATGGTTAAGGTAAATAAATAATTATGTTCTGGTCAGGAATCGAATCTAGGACCCCACGCCACCGCTCCCCCAAGCGCTCTACCACTGAGCCACCATGCCCCCTTCTGCTCTATCAAAATGTACAGAGTGTTTGAAAACAACACCGACAACGTTTGGGAGGTGATTCCTGACACCAAGGTAAGACAAAAAGTATAGACCAACCTGGGTGCACAAATGCTTCCTTTCGGAGTTATAGGCTGCCGAAAACATAAAAATGAACATTAAAGATCAATAACTCCAAAACTATGGGGCCTACCGTACTCGGATCAAGACTTCACTTAGGAACTAGTACGGGCCCTATCCAAATATCCAAGATTCAGAATGCTGCAGTACTTCCGCAACTATTTTTATAGAGGTAGTTGGTGAGTACTTCAAATTATACCCCGTAGCCAAACTCCTCCTGTGAAAATTGTTGCATGTGTACCTTAGGATTCTGAAACATGGATATTTGGATAGGGCACATACTTGTTCTTAAGTGAGGTCTTGACCCGAATACGGTAGGTCCCATAGTTTTGAAGCTATGGACCTTTGAAGTTCATTTTTTTTCTCGTGTTTTCGGCAACCTATAACTCCGAAAGGAAGATTTGTGCATCTAGGTTGGTCTATACGTTTTGTCTTATCTTGGTGCCAGGAATCACCTCCCAAACGTTGTCGGTTTTGAAACTCCCTGTATATTCAAAACCGGAAGTACTAGCGAACTTTAGCCACTTCTGGTTTTTGCAGTGTATTATAGATGGAGTTGGTACGATTTTATAGACGCTGAATCGATTCCAAGAAACCTCTTGTCGCTATGTTTAACTGTTTTGGTTCTATGGCGACTCATATTGAAACGGGAAGGACAAGACGTTTTTACCACTTCGCGTTTTAGTAAAGTAATGCTAGTGGAAGTGGTTATCTTTCTGGGGACGTGACACCAGCTTTAGAAACCTTTCGATCTCTCTTACTGTTTTTCCTTTATCGAGTTGTACACTGAAACCATAAGTATAAGTAAATTTTTACTATTTCCAGTTTAAAAGATTGTTGCGGAAGGAGATGGTATCTTTTCTTAACACGTTGATTTGATTCAAAAAATCCCTATCTATTACCGTTTGTTTGTACGACAATCATTATTCAAAGTAGAACTTCTAGCAAATGTTTACTATTTCCGCTTTTAGTAGAGCAATACAGGTTGTGTTAGTATCCTTTTTTGAGTTATTGAATCGATTCAAAAAAAAAAAAAAAATCTTGTCGCTATAGTAGTGTTCCCAGGCGTTGGCCCGATTTTGCCAATGGTCCCTGGCCCAGGACGGCAGGAATACATAATGACCACCACTCTATGTATTGGCAGGGGTACCTTGGATCACTCCAAACTTTTGGAAGGCGTGCATAGGACCACCCCCTAAAAATTGCCAACATTAATATTTTGGTATAGTAGTATAGGATCAGGGCATGTATGTGGCTTCGTTGGTCCATCTCGATCCAAAAATTTAAACTTCGAACAGAACTCATTCATAGTTAAGCGATTAGCGTAAGTGCTATTGGCGCGGGAGACTTGGGTTCGATTCCCGGTTGGAGCTCAAGTGGTTCGGATCCCACGTTAAGCTGTAGGTCCACGTCTTATATAGCTTTGTTGTTTAAAGGGGCGCTAAATTCAAATCAAATTAAATTAAAAATAGAATTTCCAGAATTTTTTATCCTCTTTGATGAGGTTTATGACATGGTTATATGGACCAGTGGGTCCACTCTCCTTCATAGAACATGGTTACATTGAGAACTCCTTTTAAATTTTGGGAGGGATCCATTGCTTCATCCCTTAAATTTGGAAATTGTCAAAAAGTAAACTGTGGTGAATATTCTCTAGGACTTAAATATCGCAGCCTTGCTACAAAAGTGCTACAACTTAAAACTTGTCAATTTTTAGTTATATATATTCGGATTTGTGAGTCTGTCCTCTATCCGGCAATATAAGAATCATGGCTCTAGCTTTAATAGAAGCTGTATGAGAGCGCTAGTTTCACTAGTCAACATCATTATAGTAAATGTATTACCAACACTTTCAAATGTAATTTACTCAAAACTAACTTTTTTGAGTTGTGGAACTTTTGTAGCGAGGCGAGAGTGTGATATGCTTCTGTAAATTTAATTGTTTCTGTTTGTCTCCTTGTATTGGTAAAATAAATAGCCAAAATATCTGTATTGCCACGTGCTCACCACGTGGTCGGTTATTGATCTAATTTATCTTCTTTGCTGAGACTTAACTGAAAAAAAATCTAAGTTTTACGTCCCACGGTTATGCCGGTTAGGCTAAAGGAGACGGTGATGATGAGAGATGAGTGAAATGGTGGAACGAAGAAAGTGGGAGGAAACGGGAGAACCCCGAGGAAACCCACGAGCATGGTGTTTGTTCACCACAAAGTCCACACAGCGCGAACTGGGACCGATCCAGGGACCTCAAGCACCGGAGTTGAACGCTCTACCACTGAGCCACCGCGCCCCCCAGAGAGACTTAACTGCATCATATGGTTATGGTTGAGTACATGGGTCAATTCTTTTACATAAGACCGTGATGTCCCCTCTTAAATTTTGCGAGAAAAATATATTGACCCAACTTAAATTTGGGAATGATCAAAAAGTAAAAAATGGTAAATGTACTCTAGTATGCAAATACATATATTTTTTACGTTTGGTTGGTTCACCTAATATCCCAATGTAATAAAAAAAAAAGCGAAAACAAATTTGAATTAGCATGAGACGGGTTTATAAATGTAGTGCTCTAACATAAGAATAAATAATTAGAGAGCTTCGAAATGTGGTGTTGGAGGAAGATGAAGATAACATGGACAGATAGAGTAACGAAAATGTTTTAAAATGGATAGAAGAGAAGAGGACGCCTCCAGCCATCATCCTTCGTAGAAAGACCAATTGGATTGGACACATCTTGCGAAGAAATTATCTTCTTACACCGCCATAGAAGAAAAAATGGAAGGAAAGCGAGGAATAGGAAGAAGAAAAATGATCGATGATTTGAAAAACAGAAGAAAATAGTGTGAGTTAAAAAAAGAAGCGGAAAATCGAGAAGCACGAAACAAACATTTCCAGGTCAAAACTGAAAATTACGAAGAAATGGAAAAAAAAACCATTAGTCCCAGAACCTGTCAAAAGGCACAATACTTAATAATAATAATAATAATAATAATAATAATAATAATAATAATAATAATAATAATAATAATAATAATAATAATAATAATAATAATAATAATAATATGAACATATAGATCAGTAAATTGGTTTCTTCTCTTAAATAAGCCACAAGTACCATGATACACTCCATTAAAATTTTGGGAGAGCCATCCTTAAATTTTAGAAATTGTCAATACTTAAAATGTGTCTAGGACTGTAAATGGTTTCTAGGACTAACTGTAAGGTGTATAATCCTATAAATTTGAATGGTTTCGTGCTGTTTTCTTCTATGGGTATAAAATTGCTAAAAATCGAAATTTGGAAATTTTGTGATCTAAGTTATCCTATAAAATGTGGTTTTACTGCATTTATGTTTCATGTTGATCTCTTACATGTGTAAAAAGATTGCCAAAAATTCAAATTTATGAAGGTTTTGATCTCATCTAAGATGAGACTTTTTAATATTATCTGATCATATGAATGAGTACAGGATATTTTCTTTCATAAGACAGTAGTCTCTTGATACACTCCATCTTAAAATTCGACAGGTTTCACCCTTAAATTTGAAAGTTGTCAGAAATAATGATAAATATTTCTAGTTTTCGTGTTGACGATTTTTTTAACCCATAAAAGGGCATATACATTGCTATTAGGCAAAGCAAGGCTATTAAAATTTACAGTTTTTTGACAAATCCCAAATTTAAGAGTGGGTCAATGTACCCCTCCCGAAATTTAATATGTGAGTATCAATGTGCCCATGTCCTAGGAAAGGGAATTGATCCCTAAACTTAACCATATAACACGATAAAGGCTCGTGAAACAAGATAAATTAGGTGTGAGAACATGGCAATACGGAAATTGTGGCTTTTTTTTTAACTCATACAAAGAAACAAGCACCAACAATCAACTTACAGAAGTATGTATTTGACTTCTAGAGAACATTCACCACATTTTACATTTTTAACAATTCCAAAAGTTAAGGGTGGGCCAATGTACCTGTCTCAAAATTTAAGAGGGGTGCGTCAATATACCCATGTTCGAAGAAAAGAATGGGAGCCCTGTACTTCCCATATAATTATACAATGTAATAAAGCCTCAGGAAAGAAGACATAAAACATTCGAAACTGGATTTTTTTTTTAACCCATAAAAGAGACCGATATGGATCAACCAAGATTACAGAGGTATGCACATTTATCCCAATCCCATACTACCATACCAAATTTTTAGTTTTGGCAATTTCCAGAATTTGAGAGGGTAGTTCTATGCATTCCCTTCCCAAAATTTCAGGATGGCCCAAGGTACGCATGCCAAATTTATGTACTTTCTGGCAATAGGCTCTGGGTCATAAACCATGGGTCCTGAGGTCCACTGGGAGCAAAATTGAGCCAATACCTGGGAATACTACTGCTACTATAGTTTTTTGCTCTATGGCAATCAACATTGAAACCGGAAATGCTTAATTTATACCACTTAATGTTTCAATATAAGATTAATAATAAAGAAAATGGAACCCACCCTTGGGATGCTGAACCAATTGCAAAAATACGCTTCTGGATATATCTTATCGCTTTTGCTCTATGAAATTAATATTGAAACTGGAAGCAGTAGTAGTGAACTTCAACCACTTCCGGTTTTGGTAGCTGAATCGATTTCAAAAGAACGACTGTCATTATTAGAGTTTTGGTTTTCTGCCGATCAACTTTGAAACCGGAAACAGTTGATTTATGCCATTTCCAGCTTGAATACAGGATTAAGGGAGGAGATAAAATTATTATTTGGGCCCTGAATCGATTGCAAAAAAAAAACAGCTTCTCGATATCTTCTACCATTTTTGCTCTGATACCTTTCTACAGATGAACTGAACAGACAGACATAACTGTTGCACAAGACTTCCGGCAATTATACACAGCATAGTTTGGAAGTCTAACAAATGGTAAGTAATGGTTGTTAGGCACTACTATGCTCTAATGAAGGCCATGCACACGAAGAATTCTAACGTACCAGTGAGCAGAGGCCTGTCCCACCAGTAGCTGCAATCTGTGTGAGGAAAACGAAAGCAAGGGTCAGCTCACCTGATACTATGGCTAATTTTATACAATACGAAAAATCGTAATCCAACACAGCTTCAGGTACCTAATTACCATTAAAAAGTACTATGCGCAATGGTTGATGAAGTAGTTGATTAATTAATAATTAAAGCAAATAATCTAATTTAATATTTAGAACTGACTTGCCTTTATATGCGTCTTAATTTGAAACTGCTGAACGTTTTCGACAAGGCTTGGATTCCCAAGTGATGTAAATTTGCAGTAAATCATTGAAGAAGACATGGGACCTTCTCGAAACCGTTTAGCACTTTCAAATGTGAGTCGTTATTATAGGTTAGTCATTGCTAAATATTAATATATAATGTCATTTTATTTTATTAAGTAACTAAATAAGCTATGGTTTTCACTACCTCATATATTTATTTCAAGATATATATATATATATATATATATATATTAGAAACCTGCCTATGCACAGTAATACGAACTAAAGCGTTGAGTTATATTACTAACTGTTGAAAATCCATCTTGATATTAATTATATATCATACACTTACAACAAATTGCTCAATAATCTGAGACACTACCACGTCGAGTATTTAATTTATAATACCTTAAGCGATCCTGTAAATTTCTTGTACCTAATGCGTGCTTGAAATTTTCTACTACAACGTTTCAAAGGTGATCGAACTCACAAAAAACAAAAGATGATATGAGAAGAAATAAAAATTGCTTTTGTTCCCAGCTATTAGACTTGAAAAAATAAAATTAAAGATTGGACAGGACAGCACAAACCGGTTTCAAGTATAGTTAAATTAACAATAAACCCGACGAAAATACTGAGTTTGTATCCCATTCCAACTTAACCGATTAAATTTCCGTAGCAAACTATAATGTGCAACGTATTACATTTTATTTTGTTGGCATTGTCCCACCTACATTACTGCGACTTATTACGCGTATCCCTGAGTTCATTAACTGTAAGACTATTTAATACTTTATTATTTCTTCTGAAATCTTTTTCTCAATATTGAGGAACTTGGGGATATGGTGGCTTAGCGATAGAGCACTCACTTCCGGTGCAAGGGGTCCCTGATTGGATCAGAGGCCGTGTGTATTTGTGAAAAAGAACATCGTGTCCGCTGTTTTTCTTGTAGTTCTCCCGTTTCTTCCCACATTCTAATTCCATCAATTCTTTCCCAATTCACTTTCCTTAACCATTCGTCTCCTTTAGCCTGCAAAGCTGGGACGTAAAAACTGCAGGAAGATCTCCGACACGAAGCTAGTCACACGTATGGCTCACGTTCTAATGACAGTATATCAACTTTAATATCATTTACATATAATCTAGAACAGCGTTTCTCAACCTTTTCTTCCTTTGGAGTACACCAAAGTACATTTCAAACTTTCGCAACACCCCTGCATGTGATTTTTTTTCCTAGATGAAAAAAACAACATAAAAATGCACAGGTCTACATTTTTTTATTATTATGGAACGGCTATGAGATACAAATCTCATAGCGTTAAAAGCAAACTTTTCAGCTTCAAACTTGGAAGACAAGTGTGAAACCAAGTCGAATGGCGGTAAATTTTTATTTTCTTCTAAAGATAATTTCTTAGCGAGCGGAAGATCTTAGAAGACATTAAAAATCTCGTGACACACCTGACATGTATTCACGAGACTCTAATGTGTAGCGACACAGCGGTTGAGAAATGCTGCTCTAGAGTCTACTATTGGGCAAGAGACTTACTGTTGAAATATATATACGAAAACATTACATTTAAATTGTTTCTTTTCTTAAAAGCATTCAAATGCGTTTGTTTACTGCAATGGAAATGAAAAAAGAAAATAAGTTTATACACATGCAGAGAAAGAATCATGTTCCAAAAAGAAACATAAAAAGTACCTGTGATGTCAAATACGGAACGCTGCTAGGAATGTTCAAGAACTGAGAAACAGCTGCTGGACAGTGGGCCAGCCACGTGCATAATAACATAAGAATTCCAAGCTTCGTTTGAACTTTGTTTCCCTACAAAAGAAACAAACACCATACAGTAAAAAACCTTCAAACTTAATACATCTACGGGCACTTGTATTATTTCAATTGTTACTTTTAATTTTTGACAATACAAACACATCCACAAAATACGAGGGTGATTCAGAAAGTGATGACTCCAAGCTCACTACTTGGCCAATAGTACTGCAAACATTGTGAACTGTTTATCATTAATACACTGATGTTTAAGCTATAGAATATCCTTGTTTCACCTTCCTATCTCTTCTCGTTCAAGAGCAATGAAGCAAACCATGGCATCCAGTGGTGACGTCCAGTTGAAACAGCGGGCTGTTATTGAATTTCTGACTACGGAAGGATGTGCGCCCAGGAACATTCATCACCGGCGACGAGTCGTGGATACACCATTACGACCCGGAAACAGTGCGTCATTCGATGGAGAACTGCCACACATCCTCTTCTCCAAGGAAAAAAAAAATCGAAATTTTCTCATCTGCTGGCAAAGTTTTGTTGACATTCTGCCTGCCTATAGTCCAGAACTTGTTCCCTGCGACTTTTGGTTCTTTCCCAAACTTAAGGATCACCTTAGGCGCAACGCTACAGTTGTGACGCAGAGGTGGAAGCAGCAGTTCGGCGATGGTGTCGCCAACAGCCACAACAATTCTTCGCCGATGGCATGAAAAACCTTGTTTCGGGTTGGCGCAAGTGTGTTGCCTACAATAGGGACTTATGATGGAAAATGATGCCACCATTTGTAGCTGATATTACAAGCTTTCCACTGATACTTGTATCGGTGCTATGTCAAATACAAATAAAGCTCTTACTTTCTGAATCACCCTAGTTCAAAAGAGAAAATGGGAGTAGTAGTATCAGTAAATCGATTAAGAATTTAAATAAGGAATATCTGAGTAGACAAGAAATCAAATCAGATCTCTGCTTTATCGTGCCTGCACATAGACCCTGTCCAAATACAACACGATATGGTACAATCCATATGCCCTGAATGACTGAGCATCCACGTGAAGAATGTAAATACAAGAGTGAAGAATGTAAATACAAGTGGACTTGGCAACGTAGTGATCAGCGCACTGGTACAGTAAGCCGAAGACCTGAGTTCAGTTCTCGGTCCAGTCAGATTTTTTTTCGTCCGAATTTTCATCCATTTTGGACGAAAGAAACTTGTTCTAAGCAGTCACGTCTTATTTAGTCAGAACTTTGTAATACTTCTTGAAATTTCACCTAGGTTGGGAAAGGAGTTGTCCAGAGAACAAAAATTACTTTCAACATTTGCTAATGAACGTAATGGGATACATATTTATAAATTGATATTACTAACCCTATATACATGAAGAAGACAATTATTTTGTTACACGATTTCAGTGGTCTCTGCAACTTTCTTCCGTAACTTTATGAACTACTACGCTAGACTCGTTGTGTATCGTGTCATCCTGGGGGCCGCGGTGGCTCAGTGGTAGAGCGTTCACCTCTGGTGCTAGGGGTCTCGGGTTCAAACCCTGCTCCCGCCAAGTGAACTTTGTGGTGGACAAACACCGTGTGCGTGGGTTTTCTCGGGGTTCTCCCGTTTCCTCCCACTTTCTTCATTCCACCATTTCATTCATCTCTCATCACCACCGTCTCCTTTAGCCTAACCGGCATAACCGTGGGACGTAAAACTCACAAATTTCATTTCATTTCGTGTCATCCTGTGACTATCTCGGAAGAGGACAACGACATTACTTTAAAAACAGATATATATATATATATATATATATATATATATATATATATATATATATATATATATATATATATATATATATATATATATATATATATATATCAATAATTTAGGAATGGTACTGAATTATCAAGCACTTGTGAACGTTTCTATATACAGGGTGGACAATTTAACTTGATCATCCGCTATAACGGAGAAACCAAAAGAAAGTGTAAAGCGAAATTTTGCACAAAGCAACTATAAGGAGGGGGACATCTTTGTCTACATTAAATAGAAACACCCAACAGTGTTGCCAACTCAAAATATAGTTATATTTTTCAAATGGCACTACATCAGATTATTACATATTTCTAATTAACATGTTAAACGAAAACTTAAAATATCACATCTATTATTCAGTGTTGCAAACTAAGGAAGTTATACTATCAAAAACATCCATAGTTTTGAAGCCTCTATCATACATACAGCACAACGGAGATGCACAGCATAATACACATCAAAAGTACTTTAGCGTTGGATACCATGGTCATGGTATGACTTGTTTCGAATGAATGGGAACGAGGTTACCAGGGCTTGATTTTTTTTTTTTTTTTTTTTTTGAGAGCCTTTATTTCGAAACAATGCTTGGGTAAGTATCATATCTAGTTACTTGTTTCCTTTGTAGTTGATGTGTAAATTATTTTGCCGTTTAGACCACTTCGATATCTCAAACCGTCCAGGACATATGATAAACATTGATAAAGTTCGCAACACTGCTGAAAATGGCGTATTTGTGAAAAACATTTAAAATGATTGCTGTTTTCTTTCTCTTTTATATCATTACAGCAATAGCTTTTAGTACCTGTACTTACAACAAGTTCTCCCAATTACATGATTTAAGCAGTAATTGAAACTCCAGCAATGCGCTTGGGGGGCGCGGTGGCTCAGTGGTAGAGCGTTCACCTCTGGTGCTTGGGGTCCCGGGTTCGATCCCAGCCCCCGCCAGGTGAACTTTGTGGTGGACAAACACCGTGCTCGTGGGTTTTCTCGGGGTACTCCCGTTTCCTCCCACTTTCTTCATTCCACCATTTCACTCATCTCTCATTATCACCGTCTCCTTTAGCCTAACCGGCATAACCGTGGGACGTAAAACTTACAGATTTCATTTCATTTCCAGCAATGCTTTTCATATCTCCGAAACGACTTGAAATATCGAAGTGCTGTAAACGACAAAATGATTTGTCTGCCAATAGCAAAGCACAAGTAATTAGGTATAAAATACTAGTTTAATACTTATAAGCATGTTTTCGAAATAAAACCTTTCGAAAAATAAATAAATAAATAAATAAAACCCTGGTAACTTCGTTTCTATTTGCATGACACAAGTCATACCATGACCATGGTATTCAACGCTAAGGTACTTTCGATGTGCATTATTCTGTCCATTTTCGTTATGCTGTACGTGTTATTGAGGTTTCCTAACTTTGGATGTTTGTGATAATATAGCATCCTTAGTTTGCAACACTGAATAATAAAAGTGATATTTTAAGCTTTCGTTTTAGACATTGATTTAAAATATGTAATAATCTGATGTAGTGCCATTTGAAAAAATATAACTTTATATTGGGTTGACAACACTGTTTATTGTATATTTCTCTTTAATACATACAAAGATGTCTTCCTCCTTATAGTTGCTTTGTGCAAAGTTTCGCTTTTCTCTCTATTCTGGTTTCTCTGTTATAGCGGATGATCAAGATAAATTTTCCACCCCATATATTAAAAAATGAAATAACGATTATATATTTCATTAGTATAGTAGTTGTTTTTACAAAACACGTGCATAAGTGCTTCATAATTCAGTGTCATTCGTAAATTGCTTTTCATCTACGTTTCCAAAGTAAAGTTGTCCTCTACCGAGATAAGTCACAGACTGAGAGGATACACAGTGAGTCTAGCGTAGCAATTCATGAAGATACAGAAGAAAGTACCAGAGACTATTGAAATCACCTAATAAGAATAATCCTTTTCATGGATACAGGGTTAGTAATCTCAATTTGAAAATTATTTTGGCCTACATGCGGTAAACAAACGCTTCTCAAATAAAAGCAGAGAACCGTTCATGAGAATGTGAAAAATGATTAGAGATGACAGACCTATTTTTTTTTTTTTTAAACAGGATAAACTGTAATTATTATAATTAAGCTCAAATTTGTATCGCAAATGAGTAAGTTTCGTTGAATTTCACAATTAACAGTTGAAACAGCTTACAACTGGCATTAGTCCAATCACAACACATCAGGATACACGGTTTCACATACCACACGTTTTTAAAACCTTTAACCTAAACTTTTCTTTTTTAAGAGTTTATTATTTTAATGGTATTACATTTGTGTGTGTGTGAAACATAGAATAAGTAGTAATGTCACGTGTACACCATGAAGAAATTTCGTGATATTTTCTCAATTAATATTAAAACCGGAAGTAGTAGTACATTTCTACCACTTCCGGTTTCAATAGAGAGATTACAGGGAGATGGAATCTATTCTTGTACGCTTAATTGACTGCAGAAAACAGCTTCTCGCTGTCTGTTATCGTTTTTATTCTATAACGATCAATGTTAAAACCGGAAATGATTGATTTCTACCACTTCCGGCTTGAATTTAATCTCAACCAACGAACTCAATTCCCAACTTTTAACCCTCTACAGTCTGGTCACAATCAAGTAGGGTTTTTTTTTTTTTAACGGGCAGACAGGGTAAATACATAGAGTTAATAAAAAATTTAACTAAATACACTGCTCTGACCACGTTTATTTTTCCTTACTTGATGTTCCAGCCTGTAGAAACCCTGTCTGAGGATAGCTCAACAGAACTAAAATCTATAATAATTTTACGAATACAGTGCACACAAAATGAAATTAAATTCGTTTCCTTGACCCGTAAACCTACCTGTTGTAACAAAGCTGTGCACTGTTGAAGCAATGAAACAGGTGGATTTCCAATACTGGTCGCTAGAAGAACTCTCAATAGCTGTTCCTTCTGGGCAGGGTTCTCAACCAACGAATGGGCAAGCGCTACAGACGAAAACCAATTCGAGAGGGCATCCGGACTGAAGAGTCCACCACACAAAAGTTGACCCACTGTTAATGTCGCAACTGAAAGGAAAATATTTTGCTTACACATACCGGTCGTAAGTCAGCTTGCATATCTTAGAAATCAAAACTTTACCCTTATACTTCCAACGTTATTCGCATATAATACAGGGTGACCCACATAAAAGCAGCTCGGCTGAGTACTGTCAGAGACGAGCAAATAATTGTGTGTAATTGGTTGACACCGGTGGGCCACTCGATGTGCAATTGTTTAGCACCCTACGGGGTTTCTTTCTATCTATCGCTCGATGTGGCAACAGATTGAATGATGCACACCAATGCCACATATCACAATTCTAATGAATCCTTGGTTTTGGTGCATGGACTGCTTTTCCTGAAGAGTGCACAGTAAGTCAGGACTTGTCCCTTCGTTTCCCGGATTTGTCCTCCTGTGATTTTTATCTCTGGTGATGCTTAACCCATTTAAGCCGCCCGGGTCGAAAATGACACACTTACGTATTTTGTTATTGATAAAGCTTATATATATTTGTACCCCGGGTCGTTTTCGACCCAGTATCATAATTAGCAAATGTGAGTTCAGGAAAAAGAAATTACACTAAATTCGTCAAGAATAGGTCGAAAACTGTCTATTTTCCAAAATAAATTGAAATTCAAAACAAAAAGATAAGGGCATATACGGGTTAAAGCAGAAGGTGTACCAAATAACCTCAACGGCTGAATTGCTGCAAAACATTACCCACACTATCAAGAGCCACAAGTGGTGTCAGCCAATACGCTGCGACGTGCTCAGAAGTGTCTCGACCTTCACGAAAGCCACTTTCAGCATCTCTTGTAACACGCAGGCAGGGCTGTAATGGAGTGTATATCGGCGGTATACGCCATATATTGTCTGCTTAATCTTAGTCGTTAGAAAAAAAAAATTAAATTAAATCTTTCAGTTTAACATCGCAATTATACGTGTTAGGGTGAGGGAGACGGATGATTACGGCAAGTGAATGATGTATTGAAGAACTGGTGGAATGAGAGTGTGGGAGGAAATGGGAGTACCCCGAGAAAAGCTACGGACACGATGTTGTCCACCACAAACTTAATTGGCTGGGAATCGAACCAGGGATCCCAGGCACCAGAGATAACCGCTCTACCATTGAGCCATCCTGCCCCGCCCCCCTCTTAGTCGTTAGAGTATACCTTGTGCTTCAAAACGTATAGTATTTAATTCATTTATATTTATTTATTTAATCGGATAATGACTCCAGTGATAAAGTAATTATATCACTTTTTTCTGCCTCATTCTTATCCATTACTTACGTATATTGATCATGTGAAAAACAGGTCTTTTCCGACTGCAATCACAACAAGGGTAGATAGAGACGGAATAGTGTTGTAAAATTTCCGGAAATTTTTAGCCTGTTGGTAAAAAAGTTTTTTTTTCAGAAAAATGGGGGGAAATCCTTGTATTAGGTTAATTTTACTAGTAATGGAACCTTTTTTTTTTTTTTCGAACGCGTGAAAATTGTAAGTTCAGAAATTTTAATATTGCAATTAAAAAAAAAACAATAGAAAATAAAACTGTCAATTATTCTTGAAAATTAACAGTTTGCTCTCATTTCCGTTATGTGGTTTTTTGTTGTTTATTCGTTGATTTGAGTTTAACGTCCCTTTCAGCAGCGAGGTTATATGAGATGTGGACCTATTCGTGGATATGAATTAATTACAGAACTTTTACATCATGAAGCGTTTCTGTTGCAACAAATAGGTTTCTTGAATAAAACTGAGTTTTTAATCTGCTCTTTGAATTGGTGAACTTTTGTTAATTTTAACCAAATTACTTCTTAAAAGAAAGAGCAGTAGGAAAATTTCACTAATACTCATGCACTAAAACATACACCTAGGTAATTACTATTATTCAATATTATAATATAGACTTTTATATAATCTTTATGTACAAAATCCTATATGTAAACGAATATATGTTTTCTAGTGCGACAATTATCTATATATATATCAAAATGGAAGTGACTATGTTTGTAACTTAATAACTCTTGAATCACTCGACCGAACTCGATAAAATTTTCAACATAGGTGAGGTTTGAGATGCTGTTTTTTTTTTTTTAATATATATATATATATATATATATATATATATATATATATATATATATATATATATATATATATATATATATATATATATATATATATCATTTCACTTTGAAGGTACAACTTGAAGGAATTGGAATGGGAAGGGGATGTATAAAAATAACCGACATTAGTGGTCGAATCTATAGTTTTCGGGGTCACTGAGATGAACAGTGATACTTCCGGCCGTTTAAATCCAAATTCAGCCCCGCAACTTGGGGGAGCGGAAAGAAGGATATATATATATATATAATGATCGAAAATGGTCATTATTAGTATCGAATCCATAGTTTTCGGGATCACTGACGTGAACAGTGACATTTCCGATGCCATTTAGATCCAAATGCAGCCCCATTAGTACTGCTAAGGGGGGATGGTGACATGTAAAGATAATTGAAAATAACCGATATTAGTGTCGAATTCACAGTTTTGGGGTCCATAAGTTGATTGGCGATAGTTTTGGTGCCCTTTACGTCCCAAAAGAAACGTATTCTTCCCATGCGAAGAACGGGGGTATTCTGCTAGTCTGTAATAATAACGAACGGAAGTTTCACATATTCAAACCTTTAATATATTTGTCGTTGCTCAAATTTACTCACTTGTGTGGTGTATGTGTATATGTGTAAATAATATCATATCTCTTTTTTGAGTTATTCGAAAAATATATAAATAATAGAAAGGGATTTTACCACAAATCAGAAAACTAAAAAGTAAAATTAAAACTATTACTTTAAGTATTTTTCCTGTTAGAGGAATACATGTATATATACTGCAGACAAGTTTCTACAAGAAAGATTAGAGCCTTTCTATTTCAAATGTACCCTCGGAAAAACAGCGAAACATTCTTCGGCCTCACCCCTGCCGACTTCCTACGGAGGAAACCTTCCCTTCGCTTTGGGAAAAGAACCCTGTTCGCACCCAACTATTGAAGATCTCGGCTACAGCAACTTGTCCCTCCTCTTTCGAGAGAGGAATGGAAAAACACACCACGACAGCAGCTTCAACATGGGCACACTTGAAACAGAATGGCACTAGTATTAGGCGAAGAAATTGTTTTAAAATTATATTTTTCGGGTTTTGCCAATATTTCAGAACAAATGATTTTTTTCTAATAGGTTCAAAATTTCCGGAAATTTTACATAGCACAAGGAACATATCTTTATAAAATATGTATTTAATTTAACATATGAACTAAAATGATTCTCACTCCGTCATTTTAATACTTCCCTGCCATTACACGGGAAATTCATAAGATTGATTAAGATAATTTAAATGCGTCTGTCTATATTAATTAAGCTAACTAGTATTATATTTTAGTTTCTTTTCTAGCCACATCTTCATTCTATGACTGTGCTAATATTAATGAGTTTGGATGAGTGGTGCACATATGTTTGTTGCAAAATAATAATAATAATAATAATAATAATAATAATAATAATAATAATAATAATAATAATAATAATAATAATAATACAAGAAACATAAGTATCAATTATCTTGTCTCTAAACTAGTAAATACAAAATCATTTTCATTTTAAAAGCATATAGTAAAATATTTGAAAATTTCAATTTTTTCCAAGCTCGACAAAAAAAAAAAAAAAAACCGTAAAAACGTTTTTTTATCTTTTTTTTATCAAGCCTTCACAATACTAGGAGGGAAACAAAGAAAATATGGTAATATTACGCCGTCAGCTCTGTCTCTATTCAAGTTCGTGTTAATTTGATCAGTCCATATCACAAAGAAATCTTTGCTTAACTGTGATATTCGTACTCCTCACCAAATTCTCTTAATTCCTTTTGGTACATCAGTCGCGAATTTCTCTGTTCCTTCTTGAGCAGATTGGTTCCTCTGCGTATCTATACCCACTTATATTATTAATGGAGTGATTTATCATCAAGGAAATAGTATAAAAGGTTTCTAGACTATAAAACAGTATCGCAGCCTTATATTTTAATGGAATTATTAATACAAATATTTTTGTTATTCATTAAAAACAATCCCTTATCTATTGTCATATACTGTATGTATTTTGTGTCAATGATATGTGAGGTCGCTGGTTCGGTCCCCGGCCACGTAAGTTGTGGTGAACAACATCGTGTCCGTGGGTTTTCTCGGGGTACTCCCGTTTTCCCGCACTTTCTCATTCCATCAATTCTTCCATCCAGGGTTGGCAAAAACCATGGTTTTTATTGAAAAAAAAGTTTTCTTTGATTTAAACAATTTGCACTATGTATTTATATTACATATGGACAGAAATAAGTTTGTTTCGCGTTGCTGCTATTATACAACAACAGAGTTATGCTAGAAGGGGTCTTATAAGCTTAAAGCAGGATCCAAACAGCTTCCCGGTTTACATCCGAGAGAAATTGTTCTCCATTTGGACTCGAAACCGGGACTAATTGGCCACAAATGCAATGAGTCTGCCGACTCACTCACGAAGGACTCCTGATAAAAATACGTTGTACTGATCTTTACATACTTGTTACTATAACTGTCAAGAGTCATTTCAGAACAAAAAGATAAACAGTTGCACAAGTGAAACCATTATACAGAATTACATATAAATCGGGGAACTCCCGCGTTAGCCATTACGAAAATCCTGTTATTACTTTAAATTTAAAGCAAATCCTGTTATTGCTTTGCATGTAAAATCTAAGGTCAACATATCATAATCAGAACGCTAAAATGAGGTATTAAATTCCAAATTTAGTATGTAGATATCATTCAATAAAATTAAACGAAGTCCAATCCAAGCTAATGTTGGAAGCTACGTAGACAGTCGATAAATTTTGCCAATGTCTATCAATATATTTAGGCAACCTTCGCTTCTTTATAAATCACAAGCATTCAGGCAAACAAAAATATACAATTTGGCTTCGTTTCGTATGTTTAGGCTTAACATCTTTATGTAATACCGAGGTTATCAAGAAAACTTTGGTTTTAAGGTGACGTCCAAACCGCTACTTGGTTTACACATGAAAGAAGGGTTGTGGTTCGACCAAGAATTGAACATGAGACACCTTGATTAAAAGGTGAAAAGGGGATAAAACTAATGAAGATGGTTTGATATGTGGAAACGTCACTATGAAGTTCACACGATTTAAAGCATTTTTCTTTTTTTCTTTTTTTGTTTAAACCAGTTGGTTTAAAAAAAAACTGGTTTAAACCAGCCAACCCTGCTTCCATCATCATTCACTTGCCTTGATCATCGTCTCCCTTAGTCCAACGGGCATAATCGTGGGACGTTAAACTGAAAAATTTCATTTAATTTTTGCATGCAGGTAAAGCAGTGTTCACATTTTCCTGCACTTAAGGCCGGGCTACTTTTATGTGGCCTACCTTTTTTGGTTTAATTGGTTACCCTGCACACAATACCTAGCACAAAATAATGAAAACATTAAATCACACGATATTAAAGGTAAGTTCTTTCGCTAAATATTTCATCTGATAAGAAGGAAAATATAACAATGCAAGAACAGAAAACTTCCACATAGACGCCATATTGCAATGCATGTCCACGCGACACTATTTGTTTGGTGGGTTGAAAATGAAGAGGTTTATGGAGAAAGATAAACGTAATCGATGAGAATACATGAAAGAAAAGGAAAACTGATAAAAATTTATACATGTACAATCACGTAAGATAGCAGACAAGGAATAATAAATAAATATCCAAAATTTACTAACTCATAATTTTCAAGTTAAGATTAGGATTAGGAATTAGATTTCTGGGCTTTCAGCATTTATGGCTATGTTAGCCCGTCACACATATGAGGGATTACGTCACTCGACGATCACACTATGCGAAAAAACAGAAGGAAGAAAGGAATGGAGAAGGAAAGATGCGGCCTGGGACCATTATTCTAAGTACCACCCCGGCATTTGCCTGGTGTGAATGAGGGAAATCCAGGAAAAACCTCTTCAGGATGGCTGGCCTAACAAAGCTTGCTATCGACCTGCTAGCAGAGAAAAATTCTGCGATTTAAAATATTTTTATTTTACCCGATGGTAACGTTTGTTTGTGGTTAGCAACTACGATTATTTATTTTCGAACGCTAGGTTTTGCATTTGTATTGGTGAGCTGCGGAGAATGATGATGCAATTTCTTTCATTTTCCCCAGCATACATTCGAAGATATTCAGTTTGCAGCATGCAGAAAACTAAGGAGTTGTTATTGGCCAAAGTTCTTTGTCTGTAGTCCTTTCAGCCAATCCCAAAGCCTGTAGGAATATATCCGCTACTTTCCCTTTGTGTAGAAGCCCTCTCAGTGTATGAGAAAGACAGAGGGAGACATGGAAGAGAAAAAGATTAAAGACGTTGTCTAGTACTCGATTAAAATAACAAATTGTAACTTTGTGGTAAAGAACTGAGTTTATGGCGTTTACAATTATTATGTTAAATCAACCGTCACCAGGTTATATAAGTAATTTTTGTGGACGTTCTGTATATTTTGGAAAGACAGAAATCATTCTTCAATTTATACTTTATTTTTGCGACACAAATAATTTCCTTTCTTCGGTGGAAATTGCTGATAATTCAATTGCTTTCCCACGAACCAACAACAAAAAAATCTTTCATCGTTCACTCACACTTCTTTTTTTACCGTGGGAAAATTTTAGTGCGTAACACTGACCACATTCATTATCTGAACTACATAAATGATAATCACATTTCTCTTACTTGAATCTCAGTGTTTCTTCCTTACTCACTAATATGCAAAGACTACGTTATATGAGCGCTTGGAACTAAATTAAGTGTTTTCTTCAATTGCTTATGAAAATACTAGATCATAGCTGCGGCAGGCCAGAGCAGATTGCCAGGTGTGTGAACGACTCACCGGTGCCAACCATATCGTTCAGCGAGTTTTATCTAGAAGTTCCCACGATAAGTTTATCGTGTTCTCTTGCATTGTAGCCAGTGAACTGTGAATTAACGTAAATTCTTGCATATCCATACAGATGACTTAACCTAATTACATTCTCAAATGAACTGCCAACATTGACCAGTCGGTCAATTCAGCTTACACCTAGAGCACCTGGACTCTAAGAGTTTTCTCCACGCGTCAATATAGCCGACGCGTTCGTTTAACTCAATATAGAATTACATAAAGAGGCATGAGCTAGTAGCCGATCAGAGACTGAATAGGTGCTAGCTCCCACTCAGTGAAGTCCCGGGTCTGCTGATCCTGTTCGTATAAGTAGTACGGGTCCTCCATGTATGTGTTCTGCTGGATATGATTTTTTCTCGCAGCAGTTCGTAACTTAGTGTTACCCCACATTGTTAACCCCCACGTCCATTAGTGAGTGGTGTGAGAAAAGCGTTTGTGGTGAACCCCCAAATACAATTTTTCATTCATCTATACAGTAATGCAAAGGGCTGTAATATCGTAAAATGTGAAGTGTAATTTCATGTTTGTGGAAATAGTTAAGTGTTTAAGTCTATATCAGTGTTTAGTGTTGTGATTGTTTTTCTTCTACATTTTTTTTACGCATAGTGCATTTAATAAATAAATAAGCAGAGTGTCATTTTATTTACGTGTTTTCGTTGCATGTATGAATGATATTTTTGTGTGTCGTGATCTTAGCGAACATTTGGATGTCTGTGAGGATTTCGAGACAAAACATCCGAACCTCTCGGTGCTTGATGCTCATCTCATTGTTGAGACCGGAGAGCGATCTGCGAAAAGTTCTGTAATCCCTTTTTGGAAATGTTCTTTGATGTCTTAACCAGGTAAGTTCAGATCTCCTGAAAGTACTCGTTGGTAGGACAGCAGGGGGGCAGATCCGGAAAGCGGTTACAAAAGCATCACAATTCAGTGGACACAGGTGACATAAAAGGGAAGCCTACAAATTTGTTATGAACATCTGCAGGTAAGCACCCGGCATTTCCTCACATGTTCGTCATGATTGATTTCGAACTTGAAGCCACAGGTCGTTGAAGATCAGTTTAAGGAAAGTGATTAAGAGTAATCATAACGTGTTCCAATATTCTATTTCAACACATAGTGGAGGAATTTGCTTACGTTCCTGTTCATGTAATTTTTAATGATAATTAGACCAGGGGCATCGTAACCTGAGCTCTGACAGATCTAACATCGTGTAAGTTGACGACAGTGTTGCGAACCGTCATAGCAAGAAGAATCAAAGCGACCACATGACAGAACGATAAAGGAATCGAATTACTTTATCACTGATTGAATCAGATTTTAAGTTGAAATATTAACAAACTAGATATTTAAAAAAAAATAATCGTACTTCACTTTACTCCTCAACATTCCAGCACAACGTAGTTCCACTAGGCCTAAAGTTATTGCCACAATAATGAATACTTTTTTTTTTCTTTTTCCACTTATTGACACAACTCTGTCCTTTTGACAAATTTGCTACGTAAATAGAAGTGGGGTTACACGGAACAACAACCGGTCCACCTCCCTATCGCCGCAGGTTGTAGGTTTTCGTGGAATTGAAAGCGAAGAGGGTAGTGAGTCTGTACGGCTCTTCTAAAGTTCAAGGGCAATGAACATTATTTGGAATGTCAGGCTGAAATGAGTATAATTTCTAATGATCTTTGTAGGAAATTTGTTGACATAAGGAAAAAATGTACCTACATACTCTATATATTACAGAGGTTGTTATAATGAGCTTTTCATAAGGACTGATTTAGAAATTGAGTGGTTGGAAAGTAACGAACGTGATCCAGCTATGTTTGTCTTTTCGTAGAAGACATTTTTTCACCAATATGTGAAGGGGAGGATAGGTTTAGACCCACAAAAATACATTTGGAAACACTAGGTTGTTTCCATGGTAACCGAACAGTGTTATCGCATTTATACCTACTCATTACTGTGAAAGTTTTTGTGTTGTCAGGTTGTTTTGATTTTTTGTGCTATAATCTCAGTGCATTGGTGTGAATATTGTGTTGTTATTTTCATTCATTAGTGGAACATAGTTTGTATTTGTATTATTCACATAGACCTAAAATATAAATTTAGCATGTGTATGTGTGTATGTTTGTGTTTATGAACACAATGCCTGAAGTGCGTAAGAAGTGCGGAAAGGGGGTGCCCTTGACAAGTCTTGCACGGGAATTTGTTTGAGTTCTACGTCCCACGGTTATGCCGGTTAGGCTAAAGGAGAACGGGAACTTGTGTTTAATCTTAGGGAATATTTGGAGAAAGAACGTAACGACGGTCCTTTATTGCCATTGAATAAAGTGATTGAAAGAGTAGATTCAGCTTTATACATTAGCCCTACAACTGTGAAAAGAATCACAAAAGAGAAGTGCCTGAAAGACCTCGCTGAACCGACGGAAATTTTATCCACCCTAGGAAAAAAGCGTAAGATTTCTACAGTAAATGGAATTAAATTATCTACAATTCAAAGCCATTCTCTAACGTAAGTAGTTTTCATTAAAAAAAAAAAAAAAAAAAAAAAAAAGATATAACATTATTAGTCTTAGCAGAGTCCTTCTGACGCGTGTTTAGTGTCATACTAAAGAGTTGAACTGATTTTGAGTTTAACGTCTCTTTCAATAGCGAGGCTATATGAGACGTGGACCTACTGATTAACGTGGAATCCGAAACACATGAGCTCCCGCCGGGAATAGAACCGGGGTATCCCATGCCAAAGGCGTACGCTAACCGCTTAGCTACGAAGAAGCCCGATCTCATACTAAAGAGTTCGACTAACATATGTTTCCATGCAGTAGTCAGGCATTTAGTATGACGCTAATCATATGTCAAAACGACTCTGCATAAGGCCCTATGTGTTTAGAAGTAACGGTTGTTTTCTTTACGATTTTGTAAACTATCTTAACGCTATACTAATTTGTTTGTTTCTTTTGTCTAATACTTTCGTCAGGCATAATGTTAAATAATATTTTTGTTGTAATACATATATGATTCATTTCCACAAAATGTGCCCCTTGTTATATTTATATTGTTACAGAAGATAAATGTGGCAACCGCGCTTGATCGCACGTGAGAGTTGTCAGAGCTCTTCTTAGCGCGGCCTTACTTTAGTACCAAACAAAACGAAGAGGCCATTCTCGTAAGTTACGTGTATCAATATTTTCGTGTTCCAGTGCAGCGCTATTAGCATCAATGCAAAGTGAGAATTGTACAGTCACTTGTTGCTTAAGTAACGAAGTGTCTTAGCTACGTAAAAGTGTGCACATATCTACCCTAAAAGATCATTCTTAACATATAAGCTGCAGCTCGTCAGTGTTTAAAAAAAGGATGAAAGCCAAATATCACAATCTAATTTCAAGCCACACAATAGAGTTCATTTTTATGTCACGCGCTATCAGTTGTTATTACTCATTATTAATGGTCAACTTTGATGCATGAAAAGTAATTATTGCTTGCATTACATGTTCTATTTTCAGTACAATTTAATAAGCGTTGTATCAGTCAATTACTAATTAAATACAAGCTAAGTCCAATATTTAATTTTGTCTTTCTTGTTCGAAAATGAAAGAAAAAAGTCTATCTAGAAATATCTATATCATATTATATGCAATTATATTTTGTCTGCCGTGTGTTTACTCAATGCATAATTTACAAAGTATGAAAACACGGTATGTGTCGTCTTTTTCGATAGTTCGATGGTTGTGGTGAGTAAAATAGTAAACCGTCCTGACGTGCTCAGTTACGTCGTATCCAGTGATTATCTTCGAGGCGGCTGCTGCGTTTGCGAATTTGCATATCCAAAACGAAGACGTAATTGGGCAAATTTCTCGATCTTCTAGTGTGAAGGTGTTTTATGTGAGATAGTAGCTATCTGTTAATTTGCTTGTGAATTATCCTAAAGGTGAGTTAAGCCTTGGTTTAGGAATTTAAGTTGTTACATCTTTCCGACAGAATGTCCCCATCAGGATGGATTGATTGATTGAAAGGGGTTTATATGGGCGCGTCGACAGCGAGGTCTTTTGCACCCTTCTCTGACTAGAAAAATGAAGTACCCAAGAACATAAAAGCATAGTATCACAGATATAATAAAGTAAAAGCAAAGTCTGGAGTACGTAAAAGGTGTTCGGTCATTTATGAATTAAAATGTCATAGCATTCAAGAAATGTGCAAACTCGATACACAAACACAAGGACGGGTTAGTACACAACAGCATGTTAATCTTCTCTGCCGGGGCAGCTCGGCAATAGGTGCGCACATGTGGGGCAGCCCATAATTAGTAATGAATATGACAGTGCAGTAAAGAAGATAAAAGCAAGGAAATGCTATGACAAGCATAAAAACACCATGAAAAAACACAAACGGTAGGTAAAAGCAGAAATAAATTAATTAAAATAAATGTGAGAAATGCACTCACAGATCACGCAAGACGTGCAAAAGCTGCAAGTACGTGAAAACTTTCTGGAGCATCTGGACATCGTCTCCAAGCAAGGTAGACAGATCAGCTGGTAAGCCAAGGCGGGCTCGCTCAGGAGCAAGAGGAACACATTCCACAAGAAGGTGGCGGATGGTCAGGAATGCACCACACTGGGTGCAGGAAGGCGGGTCCTGACCACGTAACAGGTAGCCATGGGTCAGATGGCTATGCCCGATACGTAAGCGTGCCAATCGTCGTTCTTCCAGTCTTGAAGGACGAGAACTCGTGGCCCAAACACCAAGTCGCGGCTTGACAGCATGCAATTTATTCTGAAGTTGCTCATCCCAGTTTGTCTGCCAGCGCTGAAGGAAAAGACGGTTGATTACAGGGCGAATATCAGAGCTGGGAAGCGGTGACGGATACTCAGGTCCTGTAAGGGCAGCTTCTCTGGCAACACGGTCAGCACACTCGTTCCCTGGAATACCAACATGGCCAGGCACCCAACAAAATTGGACATCGCAACCTGCAAGTCGTAAGGAATGGCAAGAGAGTAGAATTTGCTGAACTATAGGGTGCACAGTTGACACATCCGTGAGTCTATGTAAAGCGCTGCTGGAGTCAGAGCACAGGAGAACATGTCGGAGATGGCGTCGACGAATATAATGCAGAGTCTCCAGGATAGCAACCAATTCAGCAGTGAACACAGTGGAAGTAGGATGGAGCTTCAAGCCAGCGCTATGATCATCCGTGACGAAGGCACAACCAACAGAATCTTCATGCTTCGAACCATCCGTGTAGAAGACAGCGTAGGTACGGTACGCATCCAGAAAAGAAGAACTCCTGACAAAATTGTTGATTGCTGGTAACAGACTTCTTAAATTGCGTTAGATGAAAGCTGACAACTGGTGGAAGAACTGTCCATGGAGGAATGGGCAGGAGGCCCAATGGATAGATGGCAGGGACATCAAGTCCAAGAGAAGCACCAAGGTCTAGAGCACGAATGCCAAAAGGCCGGGTAGCAGTAGGTCGTGCTTGATATCTGTCATAGCGAGCACCAGCCTCAAGGGCAAAGGCCGAAGGATGGTCAGGGACGGCACGGATATGAATGCAATAGCGCAGGAGCAGGCAGTCCCGACGGTGGGAAAGAAATGGTTCATGAGCCTCGACATAGAGACTAGGAATAGGGCTAGTTCGGAAAGCTCCAAGCGCCAAACGAAGGCCAAGATGATGAACAGAATCCAGATGACGTAGGATGGAAGGTCGAGCAGAACCATATGCAACACAGCCATAATCCAATTGGGAGCGGATGAGGCTACGATATAGACGCAACATCACCACACGGTCAGCACCCCACGAAAGGTGGGACACCAAACGTAGTAAGTTCATGGAGCGGAGACAGCGGTACTTCAGGTCTCGAAGGTGAACAGCCCAGGTAAGTCGTCGGTCGAACACCAAGCCCAGAAAACGAACATGATCCACATAGGACAATCGAGAACAGCCAAGGAACAGCTCAGGATCATAGGTACAGTGACGAAGGCGACAAAAATGTACGTAGTGTGTTTTGGTGAGAGAAAAGCTGAAACCAGTAGTGGTAGACCATCGGTGAAGCCGGTTGAGCGCTAACTGCAACTGGCGAGTAACTGTACGGAGATCACGTGAGCGACAGTAGATAGTAAAGTCATCCACATAAAGCAGCCCATGAACAGAAGGGGAGAGCTGCGACATCACACTGTTCACTGCAACAGCAAACAATGTGACACTCAATACACTACCCTGTGGAACGCCATTCTCTTGTGGAAACGGAGCAGAAAGAGTAGCTCCAAGCTTGACTCTGAAAGAACGTTGTTGGAGAAAATTCTGGATGAAGAGAGCCAAGTGGCCACGTAAGCCCCAGAGATGGAGTTGCCTCAAAATGCCATATCGCCAAGCGGTGTCATAGGCCTTTTCAAGGTCAAAGAAGATGGCTATCAGATGTTCTTGATGACGAAATGCATCCTGGATAGCACTTTCAAGATGCGCCAAATGATCAGTAGTGGAACGGAAGCCCCGAAAGCCACACTGAAGATTGGAAATGAGGCCATGGTGTTCAAGAAACCAGACTAAGCGGGTATTGATCATCTTCTCCAAAAGTTTATACAGACAGCTAGTCAAGGCGATCGGGCGGTAGCTTCCACTTGACGTGGCAGGTTTAGCAGGCTTCAAAATAGGAATAATGTATGCTTCACGCCAGGCATCGGGGAAGGAGTCTTCAAGCCAGATGCGGTTGTACAGGTCAAGATGATGTTGCTTGCCATCGTCAGGCAGGTGCCGGAGCATAGCATAACAGATGCCATCAGGACCAGGTGCCGTGTCCTTCGTAGAATCCAAAACATCAGCAAGTTCAGCAGTAGTAAAAGTCAAATTATAAGCTTCAGCAGTTGCAGAGCGGAACTGAAGTGGTGTACGTTCGGTGCGTTGTTTATAACTGAGGAATCCAGCTGAGTAGTGAGTAGAACTGGAGACATCCGCAAAATGACGACCTAATGCAGCAGCAATTCTGTCCTGATCAGTGACCATTACACCATCGATAAGAAGGGATGGAACCGCAACGGAGGAAACATGTCCCTGTAGACGACGAATTTGCGACCAGATCGCTGTCATGGAGCTGCCAGCAGTAAGAGAAGAAACATAAGTGCGCCAGCTATGACGCTTAGCTTGCTTAATCAGATAGCGGGCTCGAGCACGAAGAAGTCGAAATTGAGCCAAATTATCAGCTGAGGAGCACGATGAAAAGTACGTAGTGCTCGACGTCGGGCCAGAATAGCGTCACGAATCTCCTCTGACCACCAAGGAACGGTGCGTTTACACCGGGAACCAGCATAGATAGGAATAGAGTCGTGTGCAGCTGCAAGGATACTCTGCTGAAAGGCCGCACAATGACCATCAACAGGAAAACGAGGGTCTAAGGTGAAATGAAAAGTGGCGGAAAAATGATCCCAGTCTGCTCGACGGAGATTGTAGGCAGTGAACGGAGCAGAATGGATGAGCGGAAGACCATGCACAAAAATAGGAAAGTGGTCACTGCCACAGAGATCATCATGCACGCGCCAAGTAAGATGGGCACCAAGTTGAGGACTGCAAATGGAGAGGTCCAAATGAGAGTAGGTACCAGTAGCAGTAGTAAAATGTGTGGGACTGCCATCATTGAGGAGCAATGAGTTAGTGTTGTCCAGGAAAGTGGAAATCTCTTGACCTCGTGGCTCAGTACGAAGAGAGCCCCACAGTGCATGGTACGAGTTAAAGTCACCCACAAACAGAAATGGGGATGGAAGCTGTCGAGCAATCTGTTCAAGATCAACAGCAGTAAAGGCGTCATGACGCGTAAGGTAGATACAACAAAAAGTAACAGGTTGTCTTAAGAAGACACGAACAGCTATAAGCTGGAAAGCACTAGTCACATGGATGAGAGCAGAATGGTAAGCATCAGAGACCCCAATTGCTACACCACCTGTTGCACGACGTGCAGTAAGCTGATCATGACGATATACAGTGTAACCAGAGAGAACTGAGTTGCTAGTAGAGGTAAAATGCGTTTCCTGAAGACAGAATATGGTAGGATGAAACAATGTCAATAACTGCTTAAATTCCTCGTAGTGAGTGGAATAGCCATTTAAATTCCATTGAAGAAGGGACATGTTCAACAAGCATCGAGAACAAGAAGCGAGGTACTGCGCTTGCCTTTTTCACGGCCTTCCACAAGGGTAAAATCATCGAGCTCCTCCTCCACCATATCATCCATAAGAGACTCGTCATCACTAGGTGGACTACGTGACGTATGCTTCTGTTTCTTCGCCCCAGGTGGGCTAGAAGACTGGGTGCGTGAAGATTTCTTCGATGCCTTGGTAGAAGAAGCAGTGGAAGAGGGAGAGACAGCTTTGGAAGCTTGAGCCTGGAGCTGTTTTTTTCGTTCCTTCTTAGTGAGGGGTTTGGGAGGAGGCTGGCTGTTTGACTGCTTCAAAAACTGAGTTATGGAGGGAGGAGGAGCAGACGAGATAGAGCCAGCTGCCGGAGCGGCAGGAGGCTGAGAAGCAGGAATGGGCTTAACAATTCGTGGAGGCGAACGATCGTTCAAGGGAAGCTTAGGCTGCGAAGCAGATGATGATCGGTGCTTCGTGCGGGATAGTCCTGGGTTCACAGAAGTAGTGGTACGGGACGCCTTGGAAGAGACTGGCGCACTGGGAACCTCAACGTCAGTTTGGGTAGCAGAATTGACTGTCTGGGTACCTTGGGATCTGCTGGTCTTTAGAAGCGAAGAGAAACTGGTGCCGAAGTTGACTTTTGGCTGTAGTCTTCGTTTAGCCTCAGCGGCGGAGATCTTCTCGATTACCATCAATTCACGGATCTTCTTCTCAGCCATAAAAGTAGGACAGTCACGTGACCAAGCTGGGTGGTCACCTTTACAATTAGTGCACTTCGATGGGGCCACACATGGGGCCGGACCATGAGCTGCAGAACTACAATTGCCACAGATGGCAGAGGCATGGCAAGAAGGGGCTGAGTGGCCAAAAATGTTGGCAGTTAAAGCACCGTAAGGGTAATGGTATGTACGAGCGGACCTTCAATCGATGGTAAGCAACGTTCAAATGCGTTGGAAGGTCAGGTAAAGCGAAAGTAATGACATACGAATCCGTGGACTGTATTGTACCATGTTTCTTCGTTGTAATGCGATGGACGTCTGTGACATGGCTATCCTTAAGTTCAGCACATATTTCCTCCTCTGGTAACTCTCGCAAATCGAAGCAAGTGATGACTCCTTTGCTAGTGTTTAGTTGTCGATGAGGCTCAACCATATAGGAACAGGTCCTAACTGCGTACTAGCGAGAAGTAATTATGACTGTTTTTCTGTGGTCGTCTGAACAAGAAGCGTCCCATTCCGTAATTTGCCAGGAGGAAACGTTCCTGTGGCAATGTGATGAAGTTGTCGATGAACTATGAACGCAGACAATTTACTTAATGCTCCAACGGTATCACTTGATCTATCTTTAATAATTAAATACCTTGGTGCAAGACCAAGCTTTTCCTCTCTCACTCTGTCCTGAGTGGGTGGTTGATGCGTAGCCATAACTATAGAAAGCCCAAAATCCTCGCAGCTTCCCCGTCATGGTTCGAAGCGGCCAACGAGGCTGGCAGGTCCTACCTGCATGACCCTTGTCAGCAAGCTAAGCTGTGACACCAAGTCAAAATGACAAGGAGGCAGAGCCACTTCCACCGCCGACTGATGGGTACTTTTGAGAGAACCCACCGTGTAAGGGGAGGAACCAATGGTTCATTGGAGATACCCGCACCGCAGACTCCCAGCATTCCCTTTCAGGGCATCACTCCTTCCGGTCCTGCTGGGTGCGCATGCGCTGCACTCCTCCGTCCCACGGCCCCGGGTCCAGCGTCATCCAAGAAAATCCAAAAGCAAAACCAGTCCATTGCAAGGTTGTCTTCTAAAAGAGCAGTCCACATCCGAGGCTTATATTTTTAACTATGCTCGATCGCATGTTTTAAATGCCGGGTGATCGGCCCGGCACAACCCCCAACCTGGAGGACCAGTGGCTGATTGCAGTTCCGAAGAACTGAGCGATGGGGGCGCCACATCCCGACGCCGGTTGTCCCCATCAGGAATTGAACCCGTAGCAAGCTTAATATTGGACTATTGAAGAAGTTGGTCAACTGGACTGTAGCATTGGACTATATGGTTCAGAGACTTGGATATTAAGGAAATTAGAAAATAAATATTTAGAGAGCTTCGAAATGTTGTGTTGGAGAAAAAATGGACGGAGAGAGCAACAAACGATGATGTTTTAAATGGATAGGAGAGAAGAGGACTCTTTTAGGTAGCATCCTTGGTAGGAAGGCCAACTGGATTGGTTACATCTTGCGAAGAAATTGAATTCTTTATACTGCCATAGAAGGAAAAGGGTGGAAGGAAAGCGAGGAGTAGGAAAAAGAATAGAACAAAATATTGGGAGTTAAAAGAGCAAACTGAAGATCGAGAAAGGTGGAAGAAACATTTCCAGACCCGAATTTAAAAAAACTCATTAGACCCAAGATTTGCAGAAAAGCAGAATATTCAATAATAATAATAATAATAATAATAATAATAATAATAATAATAATAATAATAATAATAATAATAATAATAATAATAACATAAAAACCTAAACTTAACTATTTATTGTTTTCCTCTCTTGCAGACACAAATATCTCTAAATATAGTATATATTACTAAATGTAAATTTCACATCTTAACATTTAAGACTGAGAAACCGCCCTAAAAATAACCACTAGAATAAAAGGAATAATAAATAAATATCCACAATTTATGAACTTATAGTTTTCAAGTTATTCTTTATCAAGTTCTTACCATTATTCTTTTACATTTTATAGTCTCTCGTATTCTTATAGTTACATTAATCTCTATTACAGTATAATCACCTCTGGTGGATAGGGTCCTAGGTTCGATCCCAGATCCCGCCAAGTAAACTTTGTGGTAGACAAAACACGGTGTGCGTGGTTTTTCTCGGGGCTCTCTCGTGTCCTCCCACTTTTTTAATTCTACAATTTCCTTCATTTCTCATCATCAGCGTGTCCTTTAGCCTAGCCGGCATAACCGTGGGACGTAAAACTTAAAGATTTCATTTCATTTCTATTACAGTATAAGTTATTCATTTATTCTTATTTAGAAAGCACAAGCTTTAATAATAATAATAATAATAATAATAATAATAATAATAATAATAATAATAATAATAATAATAATAATAATAATAATAATAATAATAATAATAGGCAGAAGAAGAAGAAGAAGAAGAAGAAGAAGAAGAAGAAGAACCAATAAGGACGTGTATCCACAGGAATATACTTCTCTCACCATGTTTGTCAATACATGAACTTACACGATAACATGTAAGGTAGTTGACTTCGATACTTGGAAACAAATTCAAAGACAGAATTATAAAGTCGTTTTTACAGATAAAGAATTCTTAAGTTAATCATAAATGAGTTCTGAAATATACAAAGTTTCCTTTCACTATCTCCTACAAGTCAACTGAAGAGTAATGAACTAAAAGTACAGTCACGGACAAAAGTTTAATAAATGATTCAATATAGTCCATGACAATAATACTAAATTTATTAAAGACCATGCGACAATAAAGAACTTTGTATAAGTTATCGTAAAAATTCTAGATTTTAAACCTTCGGCTTAATCCCCACACTTGCGTCTGGAGTTTTTTTTAGAACTTAAGACGCTCTTCTGAAGATAATGAAAGAAAGAAGAAAACATCATTACCTAGAAAAACTGTCACTTTGTTCTAGTATGCCAACACCTGGATCCGGGAGAAAGCGCACTGGACTGAGCGTCCTAGCCGCTTAACATGCAAGAACTCACATGCCATACACTTGTAACTCGTTTGTCTGTTTTTCTGAAGATCATATGGCATCTTTTCAGCACAAATTAAACATGTTCAGACATTTACATCGGACATAAAAAGTGTATTTTAATTTCTGTATACATGTTTCCTATTGATCTAGAGAAATCCATTTTCCTTATTTCTCCCTGACCTTTGGCAGGAAATTCCCTGACTTTCATGACAGGTGTCGGATGACGTTGACATATAAATAAGGAATAAATAACGGTGAATATATATACATGAGAATATTTATTTTATAGTAATCAATTGCTCATACGCACATTCCACTTACCTCCCATAAACATCTAAGCAACGTTCGATACTGAGATTATTAATATCTACCCACAAGAAGAAAGAGAAAAAAAAACAGCAATAAAAAACAAATAGATATTATAGTGATTGGCTAAGCTGAAATTGGTGTACAATTAATGTTAGAAAAATATATTTTATAAAATTCCCTGACTTTTAGTGATTTCCAATTTTATCCCCCTGAGCTTCCCTAACCTGCACTATTTTCCCTGAACAGTAAGAACACTGGTATATTATTCTCTCTTCGTTTCATTGTTTCAATTCACATTCTGTATGAAATAACTCTTTGCACTGAAAAAGAAAATACTAGCAGTGGGATCTGAACATGGCTGGCTGGTTAACAGTCACACACGTTCTCCCCACGACACATCGTGCAATAATAAGAGCATGCTGTTATACACACCTTACCATGTATTATGCACTGTTGGAACATCATCATATCTTTACCAGCCCCCACTGCCAAAACAGGACCCCGGAGAAAAATGAAATGAAATCTTTGAGTTTTACGTCCCACGGTTATGCCGGTGAGGCTAAAGGAGACGGTGATAATGAGTAATGAATGAAATGGTGGAATGAAGAAAGTGGGAGGAAACGGGAGAACCCCGAGGAAACCCACGCACACGGTGTTTGTCCACTACAAAGTGCACTTAGCGAGGGCTGGGATCGAACCCGAGACCCCAAGCACCAGAGGTGAACGCTCTACCACTGAGCCACCACGGCCCCCTAGGACCCCGGAGAGTAAAGATTACATTTAGTTCTCTTCTTTTTCCCTCTATCACTACCCGCTTAGTACGGAAGCGAGTTTTAGAAACACTCGATATATACTGACCAAGTAATATTTCGTGCTCATAAAAAGAGGAGTTGAACCATGGAAGGATGATCTATGGCATCAATATTGTTTAAATGAATACTCAAAATAAACTTACCTTCCGTGCCTGAGGGTAGAAGGGTTTGCACAATCTGTGCCTGTCCCAGCTCATTCTTGTAGAGGTAGCACTGGAAACAATACAGCACCGCACAACGTAGAGCAAATGGCTGCTTTTCATTTACCATTGACATTAGAAGGACCACAACGGCAGGCCTACAAATAAAACGCATTCGTCTCACTCGTTAGCCACATAAATAATTAAAAATACTTTGTATGGTGATTCCAAGTCTACAAATAATGCCTCATCAATCAAACTCTTTACAATGAGAATTCAATCAAAATTCAGTGAAAAAATAAATAAATAAATTCGTGACTGGTTCGAGAATCAATACCAGGTGTTTGGGTTAATGTGCAGGTAGCTAACCACTACGTTATTCAGTTTGTTCTCTGGTCAGCCAGTTTCACTCTTGGGATTGGTGCTCCGATTTTCAGAAGTGTAATTGATTAATTCAACTCATTACCGTGACTTAAATGAGCCGAAGTTTCCATTAATTTTCTTAGCTATTGCCATCCATTAAAAAGCAGCAGCACCACGTGAAGAAGTTTGGTTTGTATGACGTAATATTTTCTCAATTACAAGATCCATTCAATAAATAACCGGAAAAGTTGTATAAAAAAATACAAAACTTTGACAGTGTGTGTGCTTCTTTGTTATTTTTTTGGTGGTGTCCTAGAACTATTATCAGATAGGCCTGGTACGCATGCCTCACGAACGGGATGTTGGAAATCAGTGAAACAAGATGGCGGCACCATTGCAGGCTTGTACTAACGTGGGAAAACAGAACCCACTTCGAACACACTTTCTTGAACAATAAATACATCATGAACAACACAGTGAGCTGATTCGACACTAATGTTTATCTTTGTTGCAACTCACCATAATCACTCACCGTAATATACCTATTTTCTCATATCAACTCATCAACTCTCGCAATGTTGTTCTGCGTGCGTGGCGAATTTTCAACACTTCTTACACCCCGTTTGAACTTATATGCCCACTTGTACACTTGTGTTCGACTCAAACAACTTTCACTATATTGCACTGCCATCTGACGGTGAATTTCGATTGGTTTCAATCCTTCAGCTAACAGAAATCTAATGACAGCCCACTGCTCCATGTTGGTGCAAAAGGTACGCGTGCCAAGCCTATCTGTGAATCGTTCTAGGACACCACCAAAAAGTATAAAGAAGCACAAACTTTGCCGAAGTTTTATTATTTTTTATACAACTTTTCCGGTTATTTATTGAATAGACTTTGTAGTATTAAAACCGGAAGTAGTAATGAATTTCTACAATTCTTGGTTTTAGTAGAGAGATTAAAATGGAGATGGAATATATTCTTGGGACGCTTAATTGATTGTAAAAAAGCAACTTCTCACTATCTATTACTGTTTTTGCTCTCATCCACGTTAAATCTGGAAACTGTTTATTTCTGCCACTTCTAGTTTAAACAGAGGTTACGACAGAAGATAGAGCCTACTCTTAGAATGCTAAATCGATTCTAGAAAACCACCTCTCACTATCTCATCGCTTTTGCTCTATGTAGATCAACACTGAAGCTGGAAATAAAAGTGGATTTCTATCCCTTCCAGTTTTAGTAGAGAACTAAGGATGGAGATGAAGCGTAATCTCTGGACCCTTAATCGATTGCAGAAAACCTGGCTTTCTATTACTGTCTTTCTCTATAGTGATCAACGTTAAAACCAAAAATGACTGATATCTGCCACTTCCGGTTTGGTTATCTCCTCCAGCGACGAATTCGCTTCCTAACTGTTCACCCTCTATATCCTCACCAAAATTAATGATTAATCCATCCAGTACTTCTCATGATATTTTATCTCCTACGCCGACAGACGCGGTAAATATATAAAGGAATTTTCGTAAAACAAATTCCTTAAAAATGAAAAAGGTATGAAGAGGTTCTTATTTGTCAGCCTCACCCTCATGTATTCATTAACTTTATTCGTATACACAAGACGATCATAAGTTCTGTCAGCGAAATACAAAGGCGTAATATTGTGGTAATTTTCACTGACGAAACTTGTCAACACTATGTACTAGCTGACACGCTCTACTTCACGAATCCAGTTATAACCGATATATAGTATCCGTTACCTGGCGAGTGTGCAAGATGGAGTGGAATGTGTATGAAGATCGAATTGCTGTTTCATTATCATTTCGAAGCGCCAGTAAGAGAAGATTGGTACGACGTTGAAACCCATCCGTATCAATGAACGCTTTGTTTCAAACAATGGATAAGTCAAGTAATTCCGTCACTTCCGCTGTCAATCTAACTGCAAGGTTCCAAAGCTCATATTTTCGGTTCCAAACAATAGGTCTGTTATACAAGGAAAGCATAAGCCGATTTAAGTTTCATGTTTATTTTCATGTACGAGGGGTGACTTGAAAAGTTTTGAGCCTTGAGGAAACTATAAGTAGTACAGATTTGGTAATACCTTTATTTTTCAACATAATCCCCTTGCTCCAACGGTGCTGCAGTGCTCTTATCACAGTAGAAAAAAAAATTGCTTAAGTTGTGACCACAGAAACTCCTCCATGGCTGCCATGACGTCATTAACGCTTGCAAAACATTGTTCTGCTAGAGTCTTTTTTAGATTAGAGAATAGGTGGAAGTCTGAGGAGGCCAGATCTGAAGAACAGGGTGGATGAGGAACGAGTTCACAGCAGCATTCGTGAATGGTAGCCATGGCAACTGCTGATGTGTGGCCGGGAGCATTGTCATGGTGGTAGAGAATGCCTTTGGACATCATTTGTGGCCTTCTTGAATTTGCACTCGAAGTTTTTTCAAAAGGTCATTGTAGTATTGATGGTATGATCCCTTTGCACGTAATCAATGTTTATCACAGCTTAGAACTCCCAAAAAACAGAAGCCATCACTTTGCCAGCGGAGAGGATCACCTTTGCCTTCTTTGGGGTAAGAGAGGAGGGGTGCTTCCATTGTCATTGTCTGGATTGTTCTTTTGTTTCTGACTGGTAATGGTGTACCCAACACTCGTCCATAGTAATGAATCGACAGAGAAAATCGTCCATATCACGTTCTAACAGTTTCAAATTGTCCACGGATAGGAGGTACCTAGTAGGTTTTTTTTTTTTTTTTTTTTTTTTTTTTTTTTTTTTTTTTTTTTTCTGGGAGTCAGAAGACGTGGGACCCATCAAGCAGAAACTTTTGATAAACCAAGCTCATTCTTCAGACTATGATCTCCTCGCTCCTATGATATGTCCAGCCTGTCCGCTATCTGTCGAGTTGACAACCGGCGATCTTCCATGATCATATCAAGTACCAGGCCAATGTTTTCAGTGGTGATAGCACTTGATGGTCTCCCAGATTTCGGCTATCTTCAACACTCTGCCTACCACGCTTGATGCACCCATCCTCTGATGATGGCATATGAAGGGACAGATTCACCTACGGTATTGATCATATCCTGGTGGATCTCAGACGCCGACATTCCTTTTAATTGCAGATACTTGATGACTGACCTGTACTCGATTTTTTCATTTTCCCAACTTCTGCCATCTCATTCACTTCAAGAGCCTGTAAACGACAAAAGAAATTATTTAGAACAAAGAGCTTGATTCGCATTAATATCAAAGGTTGAACTATTCTAATACATATAATTACTCTATTCTAGATTCTCATTTTCTATGTTAGGCTCAAAACTTTTCAGTCACCCCTCGTAAATGTTTCTTGATCTTCCTTAACTTCGATGAATTTGCTCTTTAAAGCTCCTTCTTTTGGAAATTTACACAAGAATTGTAATGCTCTTTCATTATTATATTTGTAAGTCTATGCAAAACATGACTATTGTAATTTACATATGTAATTCGTGTCTTTGGAACCTACTGGAAACAAATAAAGCCGAAGCACAGGTGGAAATACGTCATGCTTAACTCATATATAGCAAGGTTAAAATGAGTAGCTAAAACTGTTGATCATGTCAGACCGGGCCGTCTAAGATATGCACGCTCAAAGCAAATTGTGACTGCTCTTCATACAAAGATTCCAAGCAACCATTCGCGGAAAGAATTTTACCTCGTGAGATGAACATTCTTTCTCGGACTATGTCACGTATTTTTAAAATTTATATATTAGTGTGTACGAAAGATACACACATAACGGATAAATTGCATTTGTTAACGGATAAATTACAGGAGATACGTTGTCAAGTGGTTGGCAAGTAATGTCCCCAGCTGCTGATTGGCCTAGTGGAATTCCGGACCTCAATCTGCTCAATTATTCTCTATGGCAAAAACTTGACGCGATGGCATGTCGCACATGGCACCGCAATATCGAGATGGTAAAGAAATCCATCAAGATATTTGTTAACCAAATTCAATTCGACAAAATTCGTGCAGCTGTTGACTAAGTTAAACGTCTTCGCGCTGTGTTGCCGTATGGGATACACATTTTGAATAAGGGGATGTTCATTCCGTGGCACTTTTTATGTACTTTTAGAATATATGTATATATTACTCGTTGACACAATTTTATTTCATTCTTATATACGCTCAAAGTATGGTATAACTTACGTCTGTACTGTGTATATTACTCTAAAATCCTATTAAAAAACCTAGAAATTAAATTACACTTTAAGTAATATTCAATGAATCGAACATTATTTTTGAGCTGTAAATGAGTTCACTCTTAATAAATTCCAGTGCAGTTTTACCTCGGAGGATTAGATGGTGCCATGACGCCAGCAAAATACTCCTGGTTGCTTTGGTTCCCTCGTATGACATCTGCAACAGCATTTATGGTTTCTGTGAGGATGTCTGCTGGAACACCACTTGCCATCAGAATGGCACACAACTTTTCCAACAAGCCGACGCTCTTCATTGTCTTTTGGCAAGAACTAGTTACTTGAGCGGGATTACTTGGCGAAACGAGGGTCCGAACGACCTAGAAAAAACAAAACAAATAATAATAATAGAAGTCTAATGTGTATATCTATGGAAAGTAAGGAAAACAATCAATATTTTTACATACAAATAATTTGCAGGTACAAATTGAACGAAATTCAGGGTGAAAAAAATGACCCGACGAGTTCGATCCCGGACCTCCGCCTTATCGTGTCATGAGTTAACCAATTCTTCTTTACATTATCCACATATTTTTAATTTTTCACGTTGGTTTTAAGCTATATTCATCGCATTACTGTTTGTAGAGCAAAGCATCTATTTAAAAAAAAATGGTTACTTACCAATATATCCTCTCGGGAAAACTGAATAGCGTATTTACGAGATTAGAAGAAATAATAATAATAATAATAATAATAATAATAATAATAATAATAATAATAATAATAATAATAATAATAATAATAATAAAATAATAATAATAATAATAATAATAATAATGACGATGAAGAAGAAGATGATGATGATGATGAGGAGGAGGAGGAGGAGTACTAGTAGTAGTATGCCTCCAAAATCAAAATGCCTTAGATTGAGTTACGAAAATTTAGGCTAGACTAGATGAAATTTTGCGTTAATTACGATTTTGTAAGGAATGTGTATTTTGTGTGTATTTGGTCATCAAAAGTGGAAAAATTGGAAAAGATAGTGATGCCGATGAGGAAATAGATGAGCACTAACGTGTCAGTGTTGTTTTTGCGAGTGTGAGTGCAAAACAGAACAAAAGAAACAAGTTTAGTAAACAATAATGATTATTTTTGTGTATATATATATACTGGTATATGATAATATTATACTGATAATGAATTGTTATAAAACTGACGCAAGCAAATGTTGTACCGTAATTACCATTTCCCATGTTTATTAATCGCTTTTATTTTTGCATTCTTTAAAATCAATGTAGTGTAGGGTTTTTTTTATTTTATTATTATTATTATTATTATTATTATTATTATTATTATTAATTTTCGCCAAGAATGAGTCTTACATTCGAGGATTTGTTTTTCAATTTTTACTTCAAAAATTGGGGGTACGTGTTACATTTGAAATGAAAAAAATGATTTTTTTTTAAGTTTTACGTCCCATGGTTATGCCGGTTAGGCTAAAGGAGACGGTGATGATGAGAAATGAATGAAATGGTGGAATGAAGAAAGTGGAAGGAAACGGGAAAACCCCGAGAAAACCCACGAGCACGGTGTTTGTTCACCACAAAATCCATACGGCGCGAGCTGGGATCGAACCAGGGACTCCAAGCACCGGAGGTGAATGCTCTACCTCTGAGCCACCGCGCCACCCATCTTACATTTGAGGACATCTTAGATTCGCGTAAATACGGTATTCTCCAGACGTATCGGATCAAGTTAGTTCCGTCTTCAGTGGTATGGTAACAAGAGAAGAGAATAAGAGAATGGATAAGGGAAATATGGTATGGGAAAAGGAATACACACCACCAAATAAATATACCGTGAGAGATGGATACTAAAAACAACGAGCAGAGCACAGTGGACGAAAGAAAGAAAGAGTTGAGTTAGAAAAAGTGTACTGCATATGCTACGTCACTGTTGCCAGATCCAAATTACACATTAAATGTAGGTAGCCAGATTTTATCGATGTTTCCAGAATCCAGATTTAAAGTCCGTTTATATTTATGAATAAAGAACAATTCTTATACCTGGCTCTTTTTTCTGAACCTATCATATTAACGTGTTTTACATTGTGTATATTTTGTTTTACGTGAAGTGACCATTCCCACATACTCTCGTCTTGTGACTTTTTTTCATCCATTTTTATCCTTGTCATTCATCTCTGGCATGGAGTCCTTAGTTCGATCGCTAAGCTCGCGCTAAGTGAACTTTGTGGTGGACAAACACCCTGTGCGTGGATTTTCTCGGGTTCTCTCGTTTCCTCTCACTTTATTCATTCAGGCATTTCATTCATTTTTCATCATCACCGTGTCCTTTAGCCTAGCCGGGATAACCATGGGACGTAAAACTTAAAGATATCCTTGTTACGTTACCACTGAAGACGAAACTAGCTTGTTGTTCCGATACATCTGAAGAATATTGTTTTCCCATGGGAGGATATATTGGTAAGTAACCAATTCTTGGTTAATTTGAATAATCCTACATATTTTTAACAAAGCATCTATGTTAAGTTCATCAACACGCTAAGCTGATCTTCGAACCGCGGCCCAGTTGCATTTTGATTTCTCTTAATTTCATTTAAAGCAACTATCTTTATGAAGACCATCCTTCTTTGAAGAAAAACCTGTATTTTCATCCACATGTGAAATTAAATTGAATAACCATGAATCTTCCTTCGAGAAAACAAAGAATAATGTTTATTTTAAGCCAAAATTAAAATTGTAAAAATCCCTGAGAATATGGTCTTATATAGAAGTTTTCTTGCTTTTATTCTCAAGATTGTGCATACACATTGTATTTATCTTTAAGAATTAAATGTATGATACAACTCACCTGAAGCATGCAGTGTAAATTGCTCACTTTCTGGGCTGACCAACCATTTTCACTCCCTTCAGCTGGCAAATGAAACATCGGCGACAATCGCTGGATATAACTACCTACAATAAGGAAAGAAGTATTTAAAATGAATAACGAACAAGATGGATATTTGTATCAATAAAATTTGACTGTACAAAACCAATATATATACAGGGTGTTACAAAAATCTGTCAATTTTTTGGGAACAGATTTCCCACATCAAAATAAGAAAGAAAAAAAAAAAGTTCACATGGAAGTTAATAGCTCCACTACTGAGATCTATCGTAGTTAGGTCAAGACATCACTGAGGAACTGGTATGTGAACAATCCAAATATCCATGTTTAAGAATGCTCCAGTACTTGCACACCAATTTTTTGAGAGGTAGGTGGAGAGTGATCAAGTACTCCCAAACAAACAAACAAACAAAAAAAACAATTACCGGAAGTTCTGAAAGATGAATATTTGGATAGTTCACGTACTAGTTCCTCAGTGATGTCCTAACCCGACTATGATCGGTCCTACAGTAGTGGAAGTATGAACCTTTAACACGTTAGCTGCCAGGGGTGAATTTTGTTGTTTACCGCTAGAGTGCCAAACGTACGTACTTACATTATATTTGTTTTGTTCATATTTTTTAAACATAATGATAATGCTGAAACATAACCTAAGGCGATGTATTGAATCCGTGCGCGTGAAACTTGGGGGTTCGATCGGACCTACTTGTGTATTTTTTGTTTATGAGCTAGGGGATAAATTACAATTGAACTGGCAGCTCTGTTTGATAGTCATTTGTTCATTATTATATAAAGGAGCTAGCTAGCTTTGTATAAGAAGTTGATGAGTTCCTGCTGCTTTTAGTGCTAATAAGTATTTTCTTTGTGCAATGAAAAACGAAGAAATATGTGCAGAACTTAATGTCATTTGAAGTAACAATATAGTGATCTAGACTTTTCTGAAAATTCAATAAATTGACGGGGACTTCACAAAACTGGCTTCTTGTTAAAATAAATTAGAGTAAGTCATTCACAAAGCAACACGTAGGTCTGATCGGCCCTACAGAAACAGCAAATGCTTGTTAATTGATATTCAGCGCCTCTAGCGGCGTTAATCAGCAAAATCTAACACATAACTCGACAAATTAAAAATCGTGGGTCCGATCGGACCTACGAGGACATTTTCTTAGACCACTCCGCTAGGTCCGATCGGACCCACATGGCAGCTAACGTGTTAAAGGTCACTTTTCACGATTTTGGCACCATATAACTACGAGACTATGAACTTCCGACCACAGGTCTATACGAACTTTTTCTTTTTCTTATTTTGATGTGAGGATATATTTCCAAAATACTGTGCCGAATTTTTGTAATACCCTGTATATTCACGAATATACATTCTTCAAGTATATTGAGCTCCTCCGTGGCTAAGCGGTTAGCGTACGCGCCTTTGGCGTGGGAGACCTAAGTTCGATTCCCGGCGGGAGCTCATGTGGTTCGGATTTCACGTTAATCAGTAGGTCCACGTTCTCATATAGCCTCGCTGCTGAACGGGACGTTAAACTCAAAATCAACTCAACTCTTCAAGTATATTCATGAAACTTTTTATGACTATTTTTTAAAATAATGTATTCATTTACTTTTGTTACATAGTCAAAGACAAAACTAGAACGAACATCGGAAAAATGCATGGAATGATGAACAGCACAGTAATTTACTTCTTGAAACTTCGAGTTTATTTTTCAACATAGTCTTTCCTGACATTAATATATTTTGACATACTGCTGTTTACTACATTCTAATGATGGCACAAACTCTCTTAACAGTGACACACATACACATAGGCGGAGCTAGGAATTGTCTGCTGAGGGGCAGATCTTTTGGTCGGTCTCGGAGGTCTTGGTAGGTGGGCATCTTATAGAGGGCATTTTTAATTTTTGTCAAAAAGTTGGGGGGGGTGCAATGCTCCCCCATAACTCCGCCCATGCACGCACAGTCCTAAGAGTGATGCATATTATAAAGCTTAAAGAAAAGAAACGAACATTGATGAGTAACCGCTCACAGAATATAAGTATGTATCGGTCTGTGTATCATGACAGATTCATTACAAGAGTTATATATTATACACACGCATAATACGCTTAACACGTATCCAAGGACGGCTTTATCATATGTGCAAAAACTTCATTTGCACGGGCCGGCAAAATCTGTCCTAACTATATTACTTAAACTAAATATTTCTGGTTGGAAACAGACTTCATGCTGATAGTAGTTAAATTTACTAAGCTGATCTTCTATTTGAATACTACATTCAGAAATCATGTTTATGTCGCATTAGTTTAAGGTCGCATGGACAGTGCTAAAGCAAATGGTAAAACAAATTCTAGCATGAATTCCTCGATTGTTGTCATGAACTGTACCGAAGACCTGTTGCATTTTGTTATTATGACAGTTTTGACATGAAAATTAGTCTTGTCTTTGTCACAATCAAGTTCCTTATCATTGAGGGCGCAAACAAGTTTCTTTAATTCTTTTAACAAATTTAGAAGGAAAATCAAGAAATAAAGATAAAAGAGCTACTTCCACTGGAATTGCAAACTGATATATTGAGACTGAAGTTCGTATTGAATTCTATAAAAAGGATTACCATTTTTCCTCATCAGGTGTGTTTGGTTTATCTTTCACTACCATAATAGATTATTATTGAAAAAAAAAAAAAAAACACACACAACAAAATTGTATTTGTAGCGTTTAGGCCTTTCAGAGTGCGAGTGCTGTTTCCCTCCCAACGATTTTTGTTCATTTGTCTTCTCTAGAGCAAGGGGGTGGCAAATTGCATAGGGCCGGCCAGCCCTGCACGTATCAGACGTTCTCTCTATTACTTTGTTTTTCTAGTCTGAAAATTCTTTTGATCTCATTCTACGCAAATGTTTCAATCTTCCAGCCTTTCTTATGTGTCCTTGGCATAAACGTTTATAACTGAGACATCTCATACACTGAAGACGCTTTCACACAGTAGACATATAATGTTATGAATAGTCAATAACAGAGAAAACAAACGACATCTCATCATTTAAGGGCTTTTTTTTTATTATTTTTTTCAACCCCAGTTAAGCCACCAGAGGAGAACTAACATGAAACAAGGATAAGTCAAAGCTGGTCATTGGACGTCGTCCAACCCGCACACCAATAAACTGACTATACCATTCAGTCATTGCGGAACAACGTGAGTGGAAACATATCGACTGCAATCGAAGTGTCCGTCAACTGACATAATTCAACTGCTCCAGGTAAACGGGGATAATACAGCCGCAACGCATCGTCGATTGAGTAAGGATTACGGCGAGAACTTGATAAGAGATTGCTGTGTACATATGTGTTGTAGAGTTTACTGACGTACACATCGAAGGTAGCCAAGGTTGGAAATCTGTGGCGGAAGACGACCTTGATGAACGTGTAAATCCTGCGGTTCGCGAAAGGTGTAGGTTATGGCCTCTTAATTCTCTGATCAGGAAGTTTCAGGGCACTCAAGTCACCTGTAGAAATTAAATTAGGTCACGTAGTTCACAACTGGAGGGTTTTGATTACAGTCAATATCTGAACTACCTGATCTTGAAGTTCTAGGCATCTCAGCAGCCACCTGGAGAAATCGAATTACGTCAGGAAGATCACACTTGGAGGAAGCTTCGATTGTACTCAATGTGTGAACTTCTGATCTTGGAAGTGTCAGGAAACTCAACAGTCACCTGAAGAAATTGAATTACGTCACGTAGTTCACATTTGGAGGCGCTTCGATTGAAATCAATATCTTAGACTGACTGATCTTAAAATTTTTGGGATCTCAGCAGCTACCTGGAGAAATCGAATTACACCACGTAGTTCAAACTTTAAGGGCTCTTCGATTGCTCTCGATATATTTTCACGTACGTAACTCCATAATGACTGAATGGTAGAGCCTGTCTATTGCTGTGGGCAATAAGTGGCGTCCAATGTATCGCTTTGCCTTATTCTCGTTTCGTCATCCTATCTGGTTCTCCTCTGCTTACTTAACAGAGGTTGAAAGAAAATAATCTCGTATATTAAATTTCATTGTGTACTACTTTCTGGTTGTTATATTTTTACTGAGTTAGGTGTAACGCTGTAAGAAGGTTGATCAGCAATGTAATTTCTGTTTCAAAATATCAGTTGCGTTAAATACCACGGAAGAGGTCAGATTTTTGGTCTGTTTATGGTCCAATGTTAGAAGTTTTGTGGTTGAAATTTTCGAGAATTTAGAGTGTTGCTAATCATCTCTTAACTTTCTAATTTGTACACATTTACACATTCTCTTTGGCTGCTGTAAAGTTATTCTATTCAATTTCTTTGGCTTATTCAATATAAGACAACTACACAGGTATGCTTACTTACCTTCCTTGAAAAAGTTTTGGTTTGATGTGTTATTCCGAAGTAAATTCAACATTAATAGCAAGCAATCTTCAACAACGATCCCACCGTCTGCGTATCCCTCTTCAGTGATGACATCAAACAAACGATCGAAGGCATTTTCGAAGGCCACGATTTTCTGAATATTTGCATTGCCTTTCGTTAATTGAATAAGCAGTAACAGTGCCTGCAATACAAGAATACAGTTACATTTCATATTAAGTAGTGTTCGATAGTATCTTCTCTATTATTGAATCTAAGAACTTTAAAATAAAATTTAAAAAAAAAAAGATTAAAAACAAGAACTGTCAGTAAGTGATTTCACTGAGTGGGCCAGAATTAATTGAACCTGACATGGGAGATGAAAAACCGAAAAGTGCTAGTGTATTCGATATAGCTACCTTGAATAGTGTGGAAAAAGGCGTGGGAAGGACAAACACGACTTGCAGTTATGAAGAAAAAAACAGTCGAAGTAATGTCAACAACAGTTAAAACAATGTCTCAAAAGATCTATGGCCTTCAACTTTCTCAGCACGAAAGGCTACAGGCCTGAGCCAGCACATTAAACCACAGTAGCTCAGCTCCTAATTAATCTAGTGAGAGGATTTAGGAGTTAATCTCTTCAGGAAAATGAAGCTTTTCAATAAAATGAATTTCACCCATTGTCGGGGTTCCGTGGTGGAGGGACAGGAAGGCAAATGTGGGCGATTTTAGTTCCCTCTCCCCTCCTCAGCATTTGGGACAACTCCCCCCACCAAACGCCATTGGGCTTGCGAGAGGTGCATGGGAATATTAAATTCGCCTTTTTTCGGTATATTTTCTTATAAAAGAAAACTATATATTTGAATTTTGTGGGACGCTGGCACCACTGTTATTTGCTGTACGCAGGAAAAAAAAAAAAACATCACATGTACGCCAAACATTGGAAATAATCACATAAAAAATAAAGGGCGAAGGTACAATAGCAAAAGAGAGAAAACTTCAGATAGTCACCCTGCATATCTTTTGGATGGACTGTGGTCTACCCTCAAGCTTGGCAGTCCTAGCGATACCCCTAATTGTCACAGGAAAATGAAGTATACTTTGTTGGAAAGTTTACAGGACACACATTCCAACGAGGTAACTTTTGTGACCCCGTACCCAATCCGTAAATCACTTGAAATTACTTGCCGTCCTAAACAGTACCAATTGAGATAATGCCGAGATGACATTACTTGCCATGCCGTTCCCTGATCTATTCAGTTGCGATTTTTATTCAAGAGACAACATAAGGGGCAAGGTGTGCCACAATGAACCATTCACGTAATACAACAGAACGCAAAACGCCATCGGCACCATCTATTGGGACCAGTTACAGCAGATCGAACTGAACCTAATCCATCGGGCCAATCTATGCCTGTTGAACCTAATCCATCGGGCCAATCTATGCCTGGAACATGGCGATCAACATTGAAAGAAACCTGTAGAGACCAGGGAGCGCAAGTAAGTATGCCTGTTGTCTTTGCCTTGCAGTTCGTACGCTCATCATTTGGTTTGGGATCGGTTTATCTCGACTTACCCTTTATTTACAATTTAAATGCTACATTACAAACTTTTGTATTTCACACAAAATTGCTGGCTAGGGGAAAAAAGACTTTTACAAAAAAAGTTTGTGTAGATTTGAACTTCTTAAAATTAAAATTGCATCATTGCTCGGAGTTACATCTACAGCGTGATCCTATCGGTAGAACCATTAAAATGCAAAATACTTTAAGAAAGTCTAAACATATTAAGATATTTGCTTCGAAATAATGTGGTACATTATGAAATGAAGGGAACTATGTGCAGAATAGAAAAACACGTATTTAAAGTTACCTTAATGAAAGTGAATGACTGTGAAATTAAACTTTTGTGCTCTCCCACCAAGAATTGAACCCGAGACCACGTGCACCTAAGGCACACGAGCTAGCCACTAAATCAACGGGGAAAGCATCTGAGAATCGAACCCAATACTAGCTAGCAAACAAAATTCAATATCTCATTATTGTGAAGATGTGTATTTTTAAGTATTAGTAATAAAGGATTGTGCCAAAATGATAAAAACAACAAAATAAAATGTACTGCATTTTATGAAATCTCTCATTGTTAATTGAAGTACTTACGTCATTTCTGATAACCTCGCGACTATCACTCAAAAGATCCATCAACTTCGATACTCCCATTGGACTGACCAGAACTATTTCTTGAATATCCTTCAATCTAAAAAAAGAAATAATGAACAAAAAAAATTAAGAAAAATCAAGACAGCCTCAGTATTTCAACGAGTATAACAAGTGAACTTTTTCTTTTTTTTTCTTTTCTTTTTTTTAATCAAAAGATACAATATTTTTCAAAAATTTTGATGTACGCCTTATATCTGGAGAACTACATATAATGCAGCCAAACCCAAATTATCACTTAACTCAGTATGATGTGCTTATTCAGATAAAGATACGAAAACTCTAGGGGTCGCTGAAAAATTTTGTGGCCCCTGATCCAAAAACTAATTACTGGCAAAGATCGCAATTTTTGATCAATTTTTGGTTTCCCTAAAATTCTTGTTTAAATTTGCACACACTATGACCAACTTCATGTCTTCTGTAAATACCTTCTGAAGAAGAAAATGTTTCTGTTACTGTTCTATTGACGTTATACTTTCCACAGGCTTTAATCTCGTATCGTATACTATGCTAATTTTTAATGAGAAAAGAGGGAAAATAAATTTCCCTTTTAAGGAGATCCAAGGGACGTAAGGATCTAGGTTCAACTACCTAGGTTTGGACTTAGTCTCTGGAAGGGAGTCCCATTTCTTGTAACCAGAAGTGTAAAAATGGTATTATTGAAAGGGTTCAATTTTCATACAGCACCATATTATTATAATTACTTATTTGTTTCCAATTGTTATTTGTATTATTATAATTACTTATTTCTGTATTACTTACTTATTAGCCAGGAGAGCAGTCAACAGTTTTACCGCTGGCCATCGCACGTGGAAGTCATACTCCTCCAAGAAACTTAACACTAGCACAACGTTGTCTGGGTGCTTGATAAAAATTTCAGTAAATTGCTCACCGACTGCTTGAAGGGCATCTCTGCTCGCCTCTGGGCATTCTAGGAAAGTTAAAAGAAAACTGTAGTTTCAAATTTCAAGAAATATATAGCATTTCGTTAAACTTATACTGTAGCTTATAGTGTCTGATGAAGACAACGTTACGTTGTTGAAACTGTTACACTGGAATTTAGTTTTTAATAAACAAGTGTATATACTCTGGTCAGAAGTGTTTATTATTTCTTTACATTTTATGACTACTTATTTTAGTGTAATATGCACAGAGTCGGGTAACTCACGTTACATTTGTCAACGGTCTGTTATTATTAAGTATAAGCAACATACATTTAAAATAATTTGAAATAAGCACAATTTAATTAAGTTGAACATTGAACTTTACTTTAAGAAAAGGTTTCATCTGTTATATGAAATTTTACTTGGGTTCCTGACAGAAAAAAGTAAGACTTATGCAATAATGAATAAGGCTTGTATAATATAATCAACATTAAAACTTAGTAGATGAAAGGTAACCTACGGAAAAAATAAGAAAATAGTAATTCTCTGAAAAAAAAAATTAATGATGCCAGCTACATACAACTATATTTTTTATCAAAAGAACAACTTGACTAAAAATTATAACTATATTTCTTTCACGAATTTTTGTCCCTATTTCCGTGGACATACCCTTTTACACTTTTTCGACCAAGTGCCTCATCTTCGTAGCCTGAAGAACTCATGAGATGCTCTATTTTTCGTATTTACTTTGAGCCTTACACTCCTTTCAAATACGCTCTTTAATCAAAGTGAAGACTGAAACCTACTCGAAGTACATAATAAGAATGTTCCAAAATTTATTTCAAAGTTCCCAGATATTTTTCCGTAAAACAGACAACATCGACTTCAATGAGGAGGTAAAAATAAAACAAAATACCTCCTTCCTCTAAAAGCGGAACTAACCTCACATCATCCCAAAGGATGAGTGCTACAAGCTGAGCGGAAAGCCCTAGACTCTACGACTGTAGTGCCGGGGTTCAGTTTCGCTTTGACGAATATGAAGTACTGCAGAATCTTGTCACTGGTAGTTCTGCTGGCTGAGAAAACTACCCAACATGATTCGACCATGGATTCGAGACTCCTCATCTCCAGTTTAGAGTCCATATTTTTCCCGTTATTTCATCGTAACTGGTTGACCTTATACAAGTCACTATATAAGTAAAAATCATTGTTAAAATGAAAGCGAAAATTAACCTAAAATATACTGCTGTATACTTCTACAACCCGATTAAAATACTTTGTGAATAAGTTGAAAGCCTACCTAATCTATGCAAGTTAGTAAATAAAAATTAAATATTTAAGTTTTATGTCCCACAGTTATGCCGGAAAAAAATAAATGAAATCTTTAAGTTTTACGTCCCACTATTATGCCGGTTAGACTAAAGGAGACGGTGGTGATGAGGGATGAGTGAAATGAAGAAACTGGGAGGAAACGGCAGAACCCCGAGAAAACCCACGAGCACGGTGTTTGTCCATCACAAAGTCCACACGGCGCGAGCTGGGATCGAACCAGGGACCCCAAGTACCGGAGGTGAACGCTCTACCACTGAGCCACCGCGGCCTCTACAGTTAAGTCGGCTAGACTAAAGGAAACAGTGATGATGAGAAATGAATGAAATGGTGGAATAAAATAGGTGGGAAAAAACGGGAGAACCCCGAGAAAACCCACGCAGTGTTTGTCCATCACAACGCTCACAAGCACCAGAGGTGAATGCTCTACCACTAAATCACCGGGGCCACTAGTAAATAAATAAATATGTAGAATGCCTGAATAAAATTACAGTGAAACACGAAAAAAAAACATTATCAAAAGTGTTCAATACCTTCTTCCTCAAACACTTCCGGTGACATTATGTTGCACAAGGTGTCCAGGGCATAACCAACTATCTCGCCATCACTTCGGTCCATTTCCAATACCTGTCGCAAGGTGTCCATTCCCTGGGCGCCCACCTCCACCCGAAACTTCCGAGAAAGAGCTTTGAGCGCTCTGCAAGCATCTCGCCGGTCTTCCAACAAAGTAGACGACTGTACTCGATCAATCAGGCGCTCAATCTAAAAGACGAAAAGTAAACATATTACCACATGATACACAATGAGTGAAAAATTGAACGATTGAACCAAGATCTTTAGCTTACCAAGCAGCTGCGTTCATCATTACATTAGCCAATGAAGTCCCTGAACAGCAATACAATCTATTGAAGTCAGTACTCAGCTATTCAAACTACAAGGACTGTACATTTTGGTGTTTAAAAAGAAAACTCTTAAAACTTTTTCATTTCCGGATTACTTCTAAGAGAACTGTATCAGATGTGTAAATTCTAAAGACGTCATCTTTTGCTACCGTCAGTGAGTGTTGTTTACTTCTGTCAGCTATTGCATGAATCAGCCCAGGAGTCACCGTGAAGGCATTAATCGCAAGTGGATAACGCTCCTAGCCTGTTATCAGAAGTACCTAGAAATCCGCGATGCAATGGATGAAAAAACAGGCAAAATATTTCACAGGTCAAGTTTAGGCACACCACTCGAAATAACTGATGAAAATTAAAATTCTTCAGCTATTCCCTGTTCAGCGTAAGCTCTAAACTCCGATAAACAAATTATTTGTGTCCTTCCGCTCGTCACAAATACGACTGGCTAGTGATGTATCACTCCCACTCCCCACGGGCAGGAGCAAATTATACATGTGTATTTTGACAATACTGTCTCGTGTTGTCCAGATACGTATAGCAGCAACAGAAAAGAAAGAAAAAACTCGAAAGATGAAAGAAAAAAATTGAATTTCGCTGGTAAACAATTGTTGCTTAGTGAGTAAAGGTTTATCTTGTTGGTGTTTCACCACAACACTCGCGGAACGAGGATTCATGCCAGCCGTCTTTCAGGCTTGAAAGCAGAACACGCCTTTACAGTTGAATTGGCGCCATAATTACTGCGCATGCTTAGTGTTTATTTCTATTGTTTCATTAACTACACTCGATTGCAGTTTTATTAGATAATCCGTATTATATTTTTGTCATTTATAATAATGTAGTAGTTTTATATGGGGCTTCATAGTAAAAGAAATAATCCAATCAGATGAACGATTTTGCGGAGGAGTACAAGCGTCGGTAGGCCAAAAGCAAATCAGCGAGATTTAGTTTCACGCGGCTTTGTTTATCGCAGTTTAGAGCTTAGGCCGAACAGGGTTTAATTTCCTCCTCGTTGACATCCAAAACATTTGCACTGGGCGATATAACAATACCCCCTTAAGACATGATATTTAAGATGGCCACCAGAATAATTGTTGAAAAATCCCAACCTTTCACGATATCCATATAAATGCAGCGTCAGGACATATGTCGTAAGAATTACAGTGCAAGACACAAAGCAACCTATGCTAGGTGGTGCCTAAAAAGCACGAATGCTATCCAACCGAATCACGGCAGGGCGAAGCTATGTACTCATCAGAAGGGAGCAGGCGCATCAGCGATTGTATTGCGTAAATAAAAGTTGTCAGAACACTAAGTTTTCGCAGTGATACGGGTTCCTATAGCACTTGTAATGGTTTGACACTAGTAACGCTCACTTGCAAACATAAAATACAGCTTTTGTATAATGTGCAGAAATATTCCGACAGCGGAAAATAATATCAAGGCCTAGTAGTCATTTTCATATGCACCCATTTATTTTAACTGTTGTACACCACTTGTAATGATTTTATACTAGTAGCCCTACGCTTGTAAACATAAAATTCAACTGTCCTATTTAATTCTGCGGCCTGCCCAAATCAGAATACCGCACTGAATTCTACCTGTAAATTTTGCAAAATGTGATGTGTCTAAACTTGACCAGCACCAACTACTTTTCATATCATGTAGACGTGAAAACTCATACTTCGTACGCGGCGTCGTAAAAGCTGAAAGTTACGTAACCTCAAGTGTGATACTGTACGGAGAAAAGGGTAGTGGAAAAAATACAATGATCTCGTCTTTATATTCTTTTCAGTTTAACATTCCGCGTATATGCTACGAGGCTTAGGAAGACAGTGATAATAATGAACGAGGAAACAGAAGAACACCGAGAGAATACACGCACCCTGGTCCGTGCATAAGAACTACTCATATTCACAGACATCAGAACTCTAAATATATATGCAATGTATAAATCCAACGTTATTAAAAATTGAAATAATTCGAAAATGAACATGTCCAACTCTGATATCAAATTACCCGCTTAGTACTTGCAAATTATGTGATCATCCATAATAACCTTTGTACTTACAATCGTATCAAAAATTACGATAATCACACGAAATCAATTGTGTACATATCTTATATGGCAGTTTAAATGCCAAATCTACAACAATAACTTAGATAATTATAGGAAATATGTTTCCAATATAATCATTAACTTCTTGTAACCGGAAAAAATCAATATCCACTATTAATAGACTGTGTACTATTTATGTAAATAAAATAATAAATATGATTTTAAAATACCGTTTCAGCGCCGGTCGATTGTGTGCCTTGTTGCGGTGCCCCTAAAACAGATTTTAACCCAGTTCTCAATAACTCCATTTCTGCTATATCTTACACGTCAAACCCCTGCGCAATCTTCCATATTCCAAGTTCCAAGTGGCCAAGCAAGACTGATTTACGTTGGCCTTCATTTCCTCTCAGAGAATGAAAACAATATTTTAGCAGAAGGAATTAAATAATCTAAATTACATTTGAGTCAGAATATTACAATTTTCCAGAGGAGCAATAACCAATGTTAATTTCAGCAGAATAGCTATAGAAAACTGTCTACAATAATGTCAAGATGCATTTACAAGCTTAATTCTGTAATGGTCATTGCAATATTTGGTAATTGCAACGCAACAATGCACACTTACTAGGAAATTTTCCGTTGACATGACGCAAATCCGTGCGGAAAAAAGGTCCAATATAAAGCACAGATTCCACGGTTGAATACCATGGGCCTTTTGCAGAGTCGTTCTGAAGCGTGATTAGCGCCATACTAAAGAATCCGACTTTCCAAGGCATGTTCATTTCTGGTGTGAGAGGTCCCTTGGTTCAATCCCAGGCGATGTGGGTTTGTGGTAAACAACATCGTATTCGTGTTTTCTCGGAATTCTCCCATTTCTTCACATATTTTCGTTCTACCAATTCTTTCATAATGATGTTCTTTTATTAATAATCCATTTATCTTAGCTTACAGGGGATAATCATTGGTCTAAAAATTATAATATTTCATTTGATTATTTACATATTTATTGAAATACTTTGCGTAGGCTTACGTCTGGCCATATTACGACTACCCTAACAGCACAGGATGTGCTAGGCATGTGAGATTAAGGTGCACCAGCTACTTTTTAGAAACCCAACAATTGACACATATGATATTCATGTGCTAAGTATGTACTTCAGCTACCTACAGTTTTAGGTACTTGTTATACCTAATTGATATTTGCAACTATGTACCATAAATACAGCATTATATACCCGGCTCAATTTCGCACCCTAACAGTCATTTATTTTTATGTCGTCACTTGTATCTGTCATGTTCTAGGTACGTCCTTTAGGTACATACTGTTTCAGAGACTCTAACAACACAAGATGTACTAAGCATGCTACATTTAGATATTCTAACTTCATCTCCCACATTTGATTCATTTGTTATTTCTTTTTCTAAGCGATTGTGTACTAGAAGCAACAAAAGCATCAACTTTATTAGATGACGACTGTCGCCGATCATTTGAAACTAAATAGGGAAGAACCATGAATTAAAGTAAATAGACAATCGTCATTTTGTTATAAAATTACATGGGGAGTAGATTTTATCTGATCCCAAACGGTTATCGTCGAATATACGTGGTTAAAGGAGCACTCTGATTAGTCAAATTCAAAAGACTTCAACCATTTATGCCTCCATAAGCGACGTTGCCTTCTAAGTCGGTAGAGCGCGCGGCTAGTTATCCAAAGCTTGGTTGTTCTCCTCCCCACGGAGTATATTTTTTTTACTTGTTTAAAGTGTTTTTTAGACTCACCTTAATGTAAACACATTACGCATATAGGAGATTTAACCTATTTTGGGGGAGTAAGTTTGTGGTTCTTTGACGCTTACGGCATGGGGAACATACCTAGAACATAATAGGCACGTTCCCCAGGTACATATCAGGCATATGCCTAGGGGCGTATATAGACTGTGACTATCACTTGCCATCCATGTGATTTCTCTCTCAGAGGTACATAAGGCACATATTGGACATATTCCCATGTACTGAGGGAACATGATAGGCATATGCCTGCTATTTGATTGTGCTGTTAGGGTATACATAGTACAGACCAAAGTAAGTTCATTTGATAGGGAGTTTTTAAATAGTATGTATAATTTCAAAATACTTGTAAATGTAAAGTAGTATCATCTAGTGCTCGAGTGCTTGCTCTGTCAGTAAGCCACCTGAATTCAATAGTCTCGTTAATGCTTTAATTGTTTAAAGTATTGTTTAATACTAGTTCAAAAGAATATTAATTGAGCCAATTTAGTAAATAAGCATGGCCATATTTGTTACTTCTAGAGATATTTAACCTTTAGAGGATGGCTAGGGATTCCAAAAACACCGTAGACCTTCACGTTGGCGGCCCTAGTAGCTATGCTAATTGTCACAGAAATATAAACTATACCTCGTTCAAAAGCTTATAAAGCACAGGTTTGACGAAGGCAACTGTTGTCCCCCCCCCCCGCCGTTTCAAACTCGTAGAAGAAGAAGTAAAAAATGAAAAATGTTTTTTTTTTTTTTTTTACCTTTGTGAAACTCTTGCAACCCTGTTCGCCTTCGTACGACGGGGAAAAATCCGACATGTACGGCAGTCATTCAGTGCAATCATATATATATATATATATATATATATATATATATATATATATATATATATATATATAAAGAAAAGGGGCGTAGGCTCAATAGCAAGGGAGATAAAAATTCGCAACCTCATACCTCCGATGTCAGCATGTATATTTTTTACTATTGGACTGTAGTCTAGCCTCATGTTGGCAACCCTAGCGATGCCCCTAATTGTCTCAGGGACTAGAAATATACCTTGTTGGAAAGCGTATGGAACACATATTCTAACGAGGTAACTTTTGTGCTCTTCCAGCGGCAAACCTGTAGAAGAAGACGAAGAAGAAAATCCAAAAATTAAAAAAAAAGACATGTTTTTGACTTTCTTGCTACCCTGCCAGGATAAAAGTGGATCAGAAAAGGTAGGGGGACGCATGACGTCAAGCCGACCCTCGTGCCTATCTTTGTCCATTGTAATTTTTTTAGAAAGCGGGGGACGCCAAATAATTTCTGGAAGAGTGGGACGACGTCCCCCGCGTTCTCCCGCACTTATACCCCTGGACCCCGGCAACACTGATATAGATCCTACCTAGGAAACAAAAATTCTGGCATGTATGCCAGACAATGGGTACAAACATATAAAGAAATGAACAGCCTAGGTTTAATACCAAGGAAAAAAAAATTGGGAACCTTGTACCGTGTTGAAAACAGATTTTATGAAAAAAAAGAAAAAAAGAAAAAAATCATATAATATTTTTTTTAAAAAAGTAATAATGCTTAAGTAAATTCTAAAAAAAGCCTTAAAAAGAAAAAAAAACATTAATATGTTTTTCTTTGTTATAATAACTTGTCCTAAGGGACAATAGAAATAAAAATTAATAAAACCTTTTAATTATTAAAAATCATAATGTAGAATTAAAAACTAATAAAAATTAAAAATATAAAAAAAAGTCCATGCTGGCGAGAGGAGGGAAAAAACGGAGGCAGCCGAGACGTCAAAAAAATCCTTAATCATGTGGAAACAGGGAGGAACGTCACACATCGGGAGAGAGGTTACCACATACTCCTATAAATTCATTTACTACCACTAATAAAAACTTAACTAAAAAAACAGTCTAAGCTATCAAAATTTTAATTTCCTTTCAAAAACAATTTTTATAACTATTAACTCAAATATTATACAAATTATCTCATTATTATCATTTTATACAAATTAAACATTCTCTTAATATAAATAAAGTTATGACTAAACATTTTTAAAATAAATCAAATTCTTTTACTTTACTTCTACAAAAAAAAATAATAAAACCTACCTTTCATATACAAATACAACAACATAAAATACTATTTAATAACAAATAATATAAACTAAAATCATATATCATACCTAACTCAAAATATTTAATCATTTTTATTAATCAGTACCTACAAGTCACCCTGTATATATTTTGCTATTGGACTGTGATCTAGCCTCATGTTGGCAATCCTACTTGTATCAGGGACATGAACTGTACCTTGTTGGAAAACGTATGGAACACAGATTCCAAAGAGGATATTTCTATGATCTCCGCGGCAAACCCGTAGAAGAAGACGAAGAAGAAAACCAAAAAATGAAAAGAAAACTTTTTTTTTTATTTTCTTGGGACCCTGGCAATACTGTTATAGGCCTTACGTTTGGAACAGGAGGAGGCACAAAAGTTACCTCATTGCAATCGCTGTTCTATAAGCTTTCCAACAAGATATTGTTCATATCCCTGGGACAATTAGGGGCGTCGCTACGGCTGCCAAACTGTGGACGACCACAATCCATCGAAAAATATATATACAGGGCGACACGTAATTACGAAGTTACGAATTTTTTCACCATTGATATTGAACTTATACCCTTATATATATCTAAAGGGAAGAACATAGACTGAAAGTATTTGAGAACAGGATCCTGAGAAGAATATTCGGACCCAAGAGGAACGAGAATGGGGAATGGCGGAAGCTTCATAACGAGGAACTACATAGTTTATACGGTTTACCCAACATTGTTAGGGTCGTCAAGTCTAGGAGGCTTAGGTGGGCAGGTCATGTAGCTAGAATGGAAGAAAGTAGAAACGCTTTCAAAGTCTTGACTGGTAGACCCATAGGAAAACGACCATTAGGAAGACCTAGGCGCAGATGGGAGGATAATATTAAGATGGATCTCGCAGAGATAGGAATACAAAGTAGAAACTGGATCCAATTAGCTAAGGATAGAAGTCAGTGGAGAGCTTTTGTGAACGCGGCACTGAACCTCCGGGTTCCATAGGCCATAGAGTTAGTTAGTTTTATATATATATATATATATATATATATATATATATATATATATATATATATATATATATATATATATATATATATATATATATATATTCAGCGGCGTAGCGTAAGAAAACGCCGGTATGCCCGGCATCCCCTGTTAATAAGAAAAAGTACGTATTTCATTATATATAAATTGTTTGCTTGTAATTATCACAATTATTTCCACTGCAATCTTCTGGCGTGCTCTCTCGACTTACTTTGACAAGAGGAACCTACGCATGCGCGTCGCTCAGATGCACATTTTCTGTCTTTCCTCCTGTCGTATGCTATTTTCCTCGGGCTTCCAGGCCTACTGAAAGCATCGGGGTTTTCGTCTGCTTTCTGTTGAATGCGCATGCGCAATACTTCCCTTCTCACTCCTCCTCATCCCTTGCAACCCTACATTTGCTTTAGATATACGCTGGCATATTCAAGTATTTCCAACTGTATATATTTTGAACTAAGCTATAGTTTCTAAACAGAACGTACGAGCTCTAATATAAAGGAAATAGAACAAAACGGAAATGGTTAGTTCAACGCATTTTTGAAGCATGCTGGTTATGTAAATAATAGTATTAAAATAGTTATGCCTTAATCACAACTAAATGCATCGTAATTGTAATCTTCATCGTAAAGGAGCTCAAAGACACAGACATAAATATAAAGCATTCTGTAGAATTACGATCACCGATCTTGTAGGACAAGAGAGCAACCACTCCCCGTCACTCGCAAAGATTGTGCCAGGGCCCTTCAGTCAGTGGCTCAAATCTCGGGGACATAAGGGGAACATGTTCCCTACAATCTTGTCCCCTCCCCAATAATCCGATTTGAGATTGTGATGATGATTTCTATCCGACTGCCACAAACGAAACTGATGTCCTTTGACTTGTTTCATTTTTAAAAAAGAATCGTATTCTTTAATATTTCATTGTCATTAATTATTAGTAGTCTATTTTCAACTATTTGTTTAATTCCTGTAACAATTCCTATAATGTTATTGTGGTAATCATAATTTTGCTCAGATAAGAGTATTGTTGCGCCAAATATAGGCCTGATTGATTTTCTTTCATAGTTTTGGGGAAGTCATTATTTGTATTGTTATAAAACAAATGTCCTAAAATTTTAATGTGGATCACTGTGGATGCGTAAGTAGAAACATGTCAATTATGCATATATTCAAATTTCAGAATGTACTCACGGCACTGAGTTGTAATAATGATATGTACCACTATTTCATCTACATCATTTGGTATATAATATACGAGTACAATACGGTTTACCTCAGAAATCTGAGTCATCTACTGTAATATGAGTCTCTTCTCCCCTCCCCCCACAATAAGCCTTAAAATGTACCCTACTACCGGTGTTATAGACAACTCTGCTTCCCTAATCCTCCACAGCATTTTTTTCAACTTCATAAATATTTTGAACATCGTTAAAAAAGGAAAGGATTATGGGAACAGTCTTACCCATCCCACGAACGTTGAAGACAGATTTGCGCCTTTGACTTCAGTATCTGGATTCAGAAACAGGCCCCCAGAGTTGGTTTAAGTGCTTTGTATTTACATCTTCAAATGATATATACAATCAGTCCCATATTCACGAACGGGCGTCTGAGTTCCGGACCCAAGATGACAAATTTCTAGGGGCGATATATATATTTTTTCTTTTTTTTTTTTTTTGAAAGAACGAGATTGACGTATGGTATGTGGAGAAAAAAGCCGCCGACGAGAAAGAAATGAAGGAAACGATACTGGAAACAATGTTCATACAAAAGTGGGGCCTAGTTTTCTCGCCACAACGGTAGTAGCAAGAAGGAGCTGAGACAATTGGTTTTTAAATTCTAACGTAATCCACGCATTCGCTTCTCTATGCCCCACTAGACCTCCAATTAGGGGGGCTTCCTCCTAAATTTTGTATAACCCTATATTTCCATTCGGAATAGCTATGTATTGCTGTTTGCAGTAGTACTATATCGCACAAATGACTAACTTTGGCATCCCCCTTTCGGAATAGCACGCTACACTACTGATATATATATATATATATATATATATATATATATATATATATATATATATATATATATATATATATATATATATATATCATTGCACCCAACACCTGTCCTACATGTGATAATTTTTTATTGCGTAGTACAAAGATCAATGTTGCCAGAGTCCCAGAAACGTCAAGAAACGTATTTTTCTTCTATCTTTTTACTTTCTTCTTCTTCCATTCATTTGGAACAGATGGGCACAAAAGTTACCTTGTTGGAATTGTTGTTCCATAAGCTTTCCAACGAGGTATTGTTCATGTCCCTGGGGCAATTAGGAACGTCGCTAGGGTTACCAACGTGAGACTAGACTACAGACCCTACCAAAGAATATACAGGGTAACTATAGTAGGTACTAGGTTCTGAATTTTTATCTGCCTTACTATTGGACCTACGCTCTTTCTTTTCTTATCCAATGTCTGACCTACATGTCAGATTTTTCCTGCGTACGACAAAGAACAGAGCTGCAGAGGCCCAAGAAGGTCAAATATGTGGGTTTTCTTTGTTTAGAAAAAAATACACTCAAAAATTGGTAAATTTAAAACAGTACGCTCTTATTCAACCCCTCGCAAGCCCAAGAGCCATATGCATGGTATCACTAGTTAGTATGTTCCTTTATCTCTATTGATATCAATTTTTATGCTTGGAGCTCCTTTGGGGGGAGTGACCCCCTCAAATGCAGAGTAGGAGATGAGAAACAAAAAGCACCCAATTTTCCCCCGCGGTACCCTCTTATGAATGAAATGCACATCATTGGAAAATTTCATCCTTTCTGAAGAGATTGACACCTAAATCATCTCTCTAGGTTAATTAGGAGCTGAGCTACAGAGGTTTAAACTTCTGTCTCTGTATAAAAGACAGCCGTACCCTAGGTTAAGAAAGGTTAAGAACCTTTTTCACAAAAGTAATAGCTTACAGCTCACAGATGACGAGAAGAACCCTAGCAGAAGTAATGTGACGTAGGTATGGGCTCGCCCACTTTTTGCACGGGTGTTTCAAATGACACCACGGAATAGCACACAGATAACTACCCAGAGTAGCAGACGACATCTAAGTATAGACCACACCTCAAAAACCGAAAATGGACTTGACCGCGTCGTTGACCTTTCCCAGCTACCCCTGTTTTAGGGTTCTTCTCGTCATCTGTGAGCTGTAGTTAATCTAATAAGTAATAAAGTTATTTCTTTTTTTGTAAAATTTGTGCTGAATTTATATTTTTACTTTTTTCTTGGTTAGGTAATCGAATCGAGAGTTAAATAAGTTACTGCACCGGTTTGTAGCACAATATTTTTATATATTTCTTCACCTTTAATTTCCTATTCAGTTATGTCATAAGGATGGAAATGGGCCAATCTTCTAGCGGAGCCAGTGATAGCTTAAGAGAAACAACTTGGCTCGTATGATGCCCAACGCCATAACTTAGATTTTTTCTGGGGGGGGGGGCAAGCATTAATATTTGGGCCCCCTAGAAAAAGTTGTTTTTCCCCCTCAAAATTCGAAAATAGGCCCTTTCTTTCCATCTTTCTCTTACTCTTTGTGGGCCCCCTGAAGTCTGCGGGCCCGTTCCATACATGACAAATTAATTAAGGGGACAATATTGGCAAATCTCAAATCCACAGGAATAATTATTATTTTTAGGGCACCTAATAATAGACATTTTTTACTAAATGGGCCCACGACTCGCTTTGGTTTTATTTACCTTTAGTATGCTGTTTTGTTTATGTAATGTGGTGAACCTGTTTGATACTTCATTTGTAATTTCATGTTCGTATCGTATATGGAGTAAGAAAAATTGTGTCTTAAAGTGACCCCCTCGAACGGCGGGAGCTTCCCTGGGGAAGCAGTTGCCCCTCCTGGCCCCCCACAAGTTACGGCGCTGATGATGCCGGAACTGTCGTAGTATTGTCAACGGCTCGGTTCACGTCTCAGTCACCACCGAGCCGAACCGAGAAGTGAGCCGAGCCTGCAGCTCGCAGAACCGAGCCGGCTAGACCCTCAGCTCAGTTGAACTGAACCGATGGCTCATCCCAATCGAGCTGGCTCGAGCCGCTAACTCATTCCAACCGATCCGGCTAAAGCCAATGCCTCGCCTGTGTCGAGCCGAGCCGAGCCGATGGCTCATCACAACCTCGCCGACTCCAGTCGATGGCTCACCTGTGACGAGCCGAGCCTAGCAAATGGCTCATTCCAATCGAGCCAAGCTGAGCCGGTTGACATAACTATAGCCCTACTGTTAGTAAAAATAACGGCCTGACCTGACTTGTTCCACACGTAGTAATACGATCTGACACTAGGTGGCAGACGAATATTGGGGAAAAAGAAGATTAATGGAAACGCCTGCCCTCTGTGGTCTAAACTGGAATTACGTAAAGGTATAAAGTTTTTATTTTAATGTATTTCTTTGCATACAGATTTACAGAGGTGTTTATGACTTCTGAAAGTATGAATGAACTACACAATGCACGATGTTGCATGTAAACAAACATAGACTACATATTTTTCAAGCACATTTGTTAATTTTGTGATTATGCAACTATGCCAATGTGATGGATGTTTTTATAGTTGTTTTAAACCAACTTCGTGATCTGCAAAATGAATGAGATGCACATTTCGTAACAACTCGCATGCATGAACTGACGGTGCTTTAAAATAACCAGCACCACATTTCATCATCTTACTCCATAATGTAAATAGACACATTATCATACTGAATGATACACACTACAAGTTTTGCTTGCATCCGAGCTAAGTTCAATAAACTTTGTCATAAATAGGCCTATGTAGCCTGAAGTATATTATTATTATTATTATTATTATTATTATTATTATTATTATTATTATTATTATTATTATTATTATTATTATTATTATTATTATTATTATTATAGCTTATCTGTCATTTTAATTCCCTTGAAATTCTCTTTAAATGTTCAAGGTATTATCATAGATCAGCGTTTCCCAACCGGTGTGCCGTGAATGGGCCGCTAGCGTGTCGCGAGGAATCGAAACAGAATTATTAATTTTATAGCAATCAAATTGCAAAACGTAAGGGAAAATGTATATTTGTATTTTACATTACTATGAACCTGCACTATGAATCTACAATTTTAAGTTTGATACCGGGTTACTATTCTGTACATTTCTAATGTTGAAAAAAGTATTTGTTATAATTGTTATGACCATTATTGCTTCTTTATTGTTGCAGACTACTGCGTAACTTGAAAATTCACAATCCTTTCGACAAATTACCTAAATTCTGTGTTTTTAAAAGTAAAAGAGATTTGTTTGTTCGTTCGTTATTTAGTGATCTTCCTTCTTAGTAAAAGGTTGGATACAGTTTTTAAGAAGAAAGCGTATTTTTTAAAAACTGAGTCCAATATTTCATTGCAATTGTTTTCTATTTCTAATTAGAATGAAAAATAAGCATAATGATTTACCAAGGGGGGAAACCAGTGATCCAGCTTTCTTCTCTGTGAAGAGATCAATAATCACGGAAAAGATACCACTGTGTTTTATATTTACAAATAATAATGCCTATAAGTGTGCCGCGAGAATCCAAGTAACACCCGTAGTGTGCCGCAAGGTTGAAAATGGTTGGGAAACGCTGTCGTGGATGGTTAAACCAAAGTTTTATATTCGGGAGCTATAATCATCGTAACAATGTTGTAAGTACACCAGTAGCGTTATTTCACGTTTTGTATTGCGGGAAGGAAATCAAGACACGTTTTTCATTAGCAGTGACACAAATACTATGGTTGTAGCCTGGGGCAAGAACTCACCTTAACAACCAAACCAAAACGCTCCCCGAAATATTTGCTCAATTTTGCGCCCTTCGAATCCGGCGCCCGGGACACAAGCCCTGTTTGCCTCCCTAGTGGCGTGATTGTTCGTTAGTATATAACTATAGTATTGATTAAAATGTGCATACCTCTAAGTATCCCTGTTGCAGCTAAATGACTCTCCTAGTTATAAAGATAACAAAAATGGAGGAATGTCAATCACAATCGAAATATTCTGCTTTCACGTCATTCTCTCTTTAATCAAAATTAGATATGGTCGAGGTCAATGGAAGATTTTTTAAAAAAATGATTAGAAAGAAAAATATTGTGAAATTCAGACATTCCCAGGAAAATATATTTTTTAATTATGATTCGTTATTACAAGGGTCGTTCAAGGTTGACCGGGACTTTTATTTCTTCAGAGGAAACAGATAGCACAAGAAGCACCAAACTATCTTAGATTTTCAAAGTATTCTCCGTGAGCATCGAGTCACCGTTGCCATCATTGTGGCAGCTCCCTGATCGCTTTGGCGTAGGAAAAACTTGGTTGTTGTCGTAGCCATTGGAGGACATCGTTCCGCAGTGCTTCATCTGTCGCGAATTTCTTCCCTACAAACCAATTTCAGCCTTTCCATGAAATTTTCAGTTGTTCCTGTAGATAAATATATGTTTAAATATATGCAGTCAAAGAATTAAAATTCCTTATTTCATTTCTTTTTTTAAATCGATTTCGTTCTGGTGCGGAATAAAGAACCTAATTCAAAATTTTAGGTTCATAGTTTCCCCTACAGAAGGCAATGATTAAAAAAAAAAAAAAAGAAAGAAAGAAAGAAAGAAAGAAAGAAAGAAAAGAAAAAAGAAATTGACCACTGTTATTGTGGATGTTTCTGTCCTTGAGGCCTTAATAACGATTCCTTGCATCGCTTGAAGTGTTCTGTCGGAAGAAGCATTTCATTAATTGTGTTAACCTATCTGCTTCTGTATTTCTTTTCTTCTTTCATGAAAGTTGAAAATTCTAGCTTTGTTTTGTCTTTTGCAGGCAGAAATGATTTATATTCACTTTATAGAATTATGAATTCATTTTTGGACCAATTTTAAGTTAACAATTTCACAATAATTTTATATTTTGAATATTTTTTTAAGTAAACAAACTTATATGTAAAAATTTTAACATTTAGGCCCGACCTCGTGTAGTAATCAAATGAGCCCGAAATAAACCCCAATTACAGTAACAATAATTTTAAGAAGCTTTTAAAATTACTATAAACTGTAGTAGTAATTGCATGACTTGGCCGAAGTTTGGACTTTGACCCCGACCTTTGTGACGTCATAGGTCAAAGGTCAATGACCTTGGCCCGGGGTCAATGACCTAGGGGTACCTAGGACCACCCCCTCTAAATTTTGGCAGGGGTACCTTGGCCCACCCCCTAAATTTTGGCAGGGGTACATAGGACCACCCCGCTTAAATTTTGGAAATTGCCAAATTTAAAAATTTGGTATGGTAGCCTAGGACTATAGTATGTACCTCTATCAGTATTGGGTGTCTATGTCGTTCCCTTTCATGGGTAAAAAATTGCCAAAAATTTAAATTTCGGGGGTTTTGACCTAATTTATCCCCTTTGATGAGGTGTTATTACCCTATATAGTTATATGGGCGTATACAGGGGTTCATTACCTTTCATAAGACATGGGTATATTAATGCACCCCTTGAGAAATTTGGGAGGGGTACCATGGCCCACCCCTTCAATTTTGGAAATTGCCCAATTTCAACATTTGGTATTATAGTACAGGACCCTAATATGTATTATGATAAATTTGGATGGTCCACCTCGTTTCCTTTTAGGGGTACCAAATTGCCAAAATATAAACGTAAGCAATACGTTGTACCACGTGTTTGGTTTTTGGCTCAATTTATCCCCTTTGATGAGATGTTATTACCTTATATGGTTATATGGTCATGTATAGGGGTCCATTACCTTTCATAAGACATGGGTATATTAATGCACCCCTTGAAAAATTTGGGAAGGGTACCATGGCCCACCCCTTAAATTTTGGAAATTGCCCAATTTAAACATTGGGTATTATAGTATAGGACCCTAATATCTATTATGATAAATTTGGGTGGTCCACCTCATTCCCTTCTAGGGGTACAAAATTGCCAAAACTATAAACGTAAGCAATACGTTATACCACGTGTTTGGTTTTTGGCTCAATTTATCCCCTTTGATGAGGTGTTATTACCTTATATGGTTATATGGTCATGTATAGGGGTCCATTCCCTTTTATAAGATGTGGGTATATTTGTGCACCCCTTGAAAAATTTGGGAGGGGCACCTTGGCCCACCCCTTAAATTTTGGAAATTGACCAATTTAAACATTTGGTATTATAGTACTGCACCCTAACATGTATTATGATAAATTTGGGTGGTCCACCTTGTTCCCTTCTAGGGGTACAAATTTGCCAAAATTTTAGTACAACCACGTGTTTGGTATTTTGGCCCAATTTATTTCCTTGGATGAAGTCCTATTACCTTATATGGTTATGTATAGGGGTCTATTCCCTATCATAAGACATAGGTACATTTGTGCACCCCCAGGAGGGGTACCTTGGCCCACCCCTTAAATTTTGGAAATTGCCCAATTTAAACATTTGGTATTATAGTACAGGTCCTCAATATGTATCATGATAAATTTGGGTGGTCTACATCGTTCCCTTTTAGGGGTACAAAAATTGCCAAAATATAAACGTTGTACCACGTGTTTGTTTTTTGGTCCATTTTATCCCCTTTGATGAGATCCTATGATTACAAGGGGTCCATATCCTATCATAAGACATGGGTATATTGTTGCACCCTTCTTAAATTTTGGCAATGGGGGTCCACTGAAATTGTCCAATTGAAGCATAGTACAGGACCTCAATATGTTTCGGTGGTCCTATTTTCAAATTTTTAAGTACAACCATGTGTTCGGTTACTGACTCAATGTATCCTCTTTGATAAGGTATGGACGGTATCTCCTTTCAATTTGGTAGTACCCTTCGGGTGTAGTACGGTCACGTGATCAATGATTTGGTTTTTGATGCGCGACGAGGTCCCTGGTCAATGTTCTCTAGGAAAGATTCTTGGCATTTAAAACTTTTTTTTTCAACTTTTCAAACTAAAAAAAATGAAAACAAAAATTGAAACGAAAAAATTTCGAAACAAAAATGTTCAAACAAAAAATTTTAAACAAAAAATTCGAACATTTTTTAAACTTAAATTTCAAACAAAAAGTTTTTTAGTTTGAAACAAAAAAAAATTTAAACAAAAAAAAATTGGAAACGAAAAATTTCAAAACAAAAATTTCGAACAAAAAAAATTTAAACAAAAAATTTTGCAACAAAAAAAATTAAAAATTTTCAAACGAAAAAAAATTTCAAACAAAATTTTGAAAACAAAAATTTCAAAACAAAAATTTTCAACAAAAAAATTTCAAACGAAAAAATTTTTAAACAAAATTTGAAACAAAAATTTTGAAACAAAAAAAAAAGTTCAAACAAAATTTTTGAAACAAAAATTTCAAAACAAATTTCAAACGAAATTTTTTTCAAATAGAATTTAAATCAAACAGTGATCAGCTTCACGGTTAACCGTTAAACTTTATCCGGTTTTTAACTATTCGATTAACAAATAAACGGTTTTCAACTATTCGATTAACAAATAAACGGTTTTCAACTACTCGATAAACAGATGAACGGTTTTAGCCTTTTCACACCAGTGAGTGCAAGAGTTTACAATCTAAAACAAAAAGAAAATTTGTACTCGCTTTAAATACGCATCATTTTTGAAACAAGGTGTTAGTGTTCATCATGGATACACAGTGGAAACATCCATTTACCTGTATTCTCGCAGGGCCTAGTGGGTGTGGAAAAACGTATTTTGTGAAGCGATTACTGTCACATCTCCCAACCATGATCAATGCAAAATTTCGTAAGATATATTGGTATTATGCAGAATGGCAAGACGTGTATGCAACAATGCCAGTTCCAGTAGAATTTCACGAAGGACTTCCACGAATGAAAGATTTTCAGCCTCACGATGGACCACATTTGATTATTATTGATGACCATATGCGAGAAGTGAATAGTGATATTGTTGATATGTTCACAAAAGGATCACATCATCGAAATATTAGTGTGATTTTTATAACACAAAATGTATTTCATCAAAGTAAAGCAAATAGAAATATGAGTTTAAATTGTTCGTATTTGGTGTTGTTTAAAAATCCACGTGACAAGTCACAAATCAAGCATATGAGTTATCAAATCATGCCTGAGCATCCACTGTTTCTACAAGAAAGTTATGCAGACGCAACAAGAAATCCACATGGTTATTTACTGATGGATCTTAAACAAGATACACCCGATGAAATGCGATTTCGTACAAATATTTTTCCCGACGATCTGCATCATTATGTTTACGTACCAACAAAACATGTTTAAATTATTGTGCATGTGGAAAGAATGACTTAGTCTGTCACGATGTCTCCTACAGTGAAACACGCTGATCTGCTACGTGCTCTGCACAAAGCTAAACCAAGATTGCGTAAAGCTATTATTGCCAATGCAGACGCTTCATTAATTCATAGTATTTGTGAATGTTGTTATAATGTCTTAAAAGGCAATGTTCCACTGACAAGTGCGCAGAAGTCAAGATTAAAGCGTTACAAGAACACGCTCCGCTATCTCGTAGACAATACAAAATCATTGGATAAAAAGAAGAAACATTTAGCCGTACAACAAGGAGGATTCTTACCTGCATTACTTGCACCTATTGTAGGAAGTGTGTTATCCAGTATTTTGTTTAAACAATAAACATCATGGAACATAGCAAGAAGATGGTTTTAGTCCCACCAGAAATGCTTCAACGAATGCATGCATCATCATCCCGTGCGAGTGAAAATCGAGAATCTAATCTCGATCGTGAAATGCAATCCATATTGAATACATCGTATCCAAGTGATGAAGAAAAATGGAATCAGTACAATAGAATATTACAGAAATATCTTTATGTGATACGTAAACAAGAAGAACCAATACCACTTACAATTACATCAATGAAACCTGATGGTGACGTCCCGAATGTTGACGATAGCACGAAACAAGAAATTTTAGCCGCAATACCACAAATGTATCGTAAGAAAGCCGAACTACTATTCCGTCGTTTAAAACAAGATGACGCAATTACGTGGGATCATAAAGGAACAGTGTACATCAACGATAATAAACTACAAGGATCCAATATTGTAGATTTAATGTGCGATGTGACTCGACCGAGGAAACATTCTAATCCTCAAGGCTGGGAATTGTTTTGCAACTACCTTGCATCGTCAAACACACCTCAAGAATTGATTGGTAATCCACGAAGATTAAACTATATTGTCAAGCATAATAGTACAACAGCATCTGAAGGATCTGCACCACCAAAACCGGCACCTGAATTATTTTCTTCCGGAGAAGAAGAAGAAGAAGAAGAAGAAGATGATGATGTTTTAGAAGTCCGACCAAAAAGAAAACGTATCATTCCACAATGGTCAACGTACAAACCATGAACAAAAAGTTGAAATCCATTTATTACAATCCAGCACATCCTGCATCGTTTTCTACTGCAAAGAAATTATGGCAAGCCACAGGAAAATCTATACCTCTAACCAAAATAAAACTTTGGTTAAACAAACAACCTACCTACACGTTACATCGTCCTGTACGTCGTCGTTTCCGTAGAGATTTTTATCTTGTCAACAATATTGATGATCAATGGGAATGTGATTTAAATGATTTACATTCACTTCAAAACTATAATGACAATTACCGCTATATTCTTACAGTGATTGATGTGTTTAGTCGGTACGGGTGGGCTGTACCACTAAAATCAAAAAGTGCCAAGGATATAGTGAATGCATTTGAAATGATTTTCCAGGACAGGAAACCAATTGTGCTACGTAGTGATCAAGGAACTGAATTTACCAACAAGACAGTACAAAAGTTTCTCAGGAAACACAACGTGCAACATGTTACAACAAAGGATCCAGATATTAAAGCCAGCATCGCAGAAAGATTTAATCAGACATTGAAACATCGTATGTGGAAATACTTTACCAAATATCAAACATACAATTACATCAAAGTATTGCCTTTACTTGTAAAAGCATACAATGAAAGTCGGCATTCCAGTATTAAAATGGCACCTGCAAACGTTTCTCAGGACAATTTACTGGAGGTGTGGCATAACTTATACGACAAAAAGCTACAACGTTCAAAACAAGATACGGATTTATCTGTTGGTGATACTGTTCGTATAAGTAAAACAAAACGTATCTTTGACAAGGGTTACCTCGAGAACTGGACTTGGGAAATATTCAGAGTAAAAGCCATTGTACCAAGAAACCCACCAGTGTATCGACTAGAGGATTTAAATCATCAACTTATCGATGGTGTTTTCTACAGAGAAGAATTACAACCAGTGCCGCTTCCTTCGACGTTCCTCATCGATAAAATATTACGTACAAGAACAAAAGGTCGCAGAAAGGAGTATCTCGTCCAGTGGAAAGGATATCCTTCCTCATTCAATTCGTGGATCCCTGCAATTTCATTGAAGAAGAAGAAGAATGGAACCTGATCAAGATTTTTACGTTACACTTCCCAGTAATAGTTCCATGGATTATTTTCCAGAAAATACATTGACTTCATATATTACGAAATTACAACGACGTGTAGAGTTTCGCCAGAAATGGGATGTGGCAATTGTAGAGATTCATTATCCACATTCTTTGCTGAACATTAACAGTAAAAACAATAAAATATATTACAAATCATCAAGTAGTAATGATCAGGAACCGTGGAAGGTTGTAACGATCCCTGTACGCTATTATAACAATATACGGGATCTTATTCATGCAATTAATATACATCATAAAGAAACCAATTTATTTATATCTCACGACGCAACTAATAATATATGCCTCATAAGACATCCCAAAAAGGAAATCCATACTTCTGTACAATTGTCACCAAGTGTTAGTTTAATGCTTGGATTTGACCCGAAAAGTGATTTAAAAGATATGGAAAAGGGACAATATACACCGGATGTACGATTAGGCTTACCATCACAAATGTACGTCTATTGTGACATTATTGAATCTGTCATTGTTGGAGATACAATGGTACCCTTGCTACGAATTGTCAACATGGATCCTGTGAATCATACTTTTGGAAGTCATGCAGTGCAAATCTTTAATCCTGCACATTATGTTCCGGTGGAAAAAATGAATTTTGAGCAAATACAAATCGATATAAGGGATAGCACAGGTCATCGGATGCCATTCACCTTTGGAACGGTGTGTACAAAACTACATTTCCGTCGTCGTCGTCATGACTGATCCGTATTTGCAATACTACCAAAAACAAGCGTTATCCGGTATCGGCAACGTCTATGTGGGAAGTCCCTATCAAGCAGGACATGGCATTGGAAGTTTCCTTGGTGGCTTATTTCGTTCAGTGTTACCACTTGTGAAGCAAGGCGCTAAAACTGTGGGAAAAGAATTATTAAAATCAGGTGCCAATATGATTAATGATGTTGTGATCTCGAATCAACCGCTGGAAGAATCGTTTCATCAACGTATGCAAGAGGCAAAATCGAATTTACAAGAAAAAGCTAAAAACAAGTTGAAAACTATGCTGGGAAGTGGATATCATAAACGAAAATGGGATGACTGCTCTCAGTTTGAGGTTGACCTTCCAACGATCAACAACACCATCAATCCTACAAAGAGACGTAAATTATCACATAAGAAGAAGAAGAGATCATTGGCATCGTCACCAGATATTTTTGATTAATTCAACGATGGCTTTCTTACATCATCAATCCTGTGAATGTGTAAAAAGTGAATTGGACATTTTTTCAACGTTGCCCACGCAAACCAGTGTTCTGGACAATCGTATTATAGGCTACAAACCAATTAGTTCAATAGCTGAAAATTCACCAATAGAATTTGTAGTGAGTGGTAGCAGTGATGAATACATTGATTTGCCACAAACCTTATTATACATCCAAGCACAAATTGTGAAACCAGATGGTTCCTCCTTCATCAATACGGATAAAGCAATTGCACCTGTCAATGATTTTCTAAATGCTATGTTTAGTGAAATACAAATCTACTTGAACAATAAACTGATTTCATTTCCGTCACATAATCATCCATATCGTTCGTACATGGAAAAACTGCTCAATTATAGTGATGGAGCTAAAAATACACATTTACAAACAGCAATGTGGTTTCAAGATACGGCTGGTCATATGAACGCAACCACAAGTGAGAACAAAGGATTTCAACAACGCTATGAACTGACAAAACAAAGTATGAAATTCGATATGATTGGACATCTTCATTGTGACATTTTTAATCAAGATAAATTTTTAATTCATGGAGTGGAATTACGTGTGAAACTTATTCCTGCAAAGCCAAACTTTTGTCTCATGGCCGGTGAAAGTGGTGTCAGTGCAAAAATCAATATTCTAGATGCATCGTTGCAGGTGAAAAAAGTCAGCATCAGCCCTAGTGTCAAATTGGCACACAATAAAATTTTACAATCTACACCGGCAAAGTATCCTCTGACAAGGGTTCAAATGAAATCATTTACCATCCCGAAGGATATACAATCCAAAACTATTGATAACCTGTTTATGGGAACATTGCCAAATCGTATTATTGTAGGATTTACATCGAATGAAGCATCCAGTGGAACTATTACCACCAATCCATTTGAATTTCAACATCTAAACATTAATTTCTTTACATTGTACGTGGATGGAAAAGCTGTACCTTCAAAACCGTTGCAACCCAACTTTGAAGAAAATCTCTACATTTCATCGTACCACACATTGTTCTCAGGCTCTGGCATACATTTTACCAATACTGGAAATACAATTTCAAGAGCCGACTACAAGAATGGATATACACTGTTTGTATTTGACCTAACTCCCGATTCTTCTGCTGGAGATTGTCACTATTGGAATTTACAACGACATGGCGCCATCCGATTGGAAGTTCATTTCCAAGAGAAATTAGCAGCACCTGCAAACTGTATTGTGTATGGAGAGTTTTCCTCACTCCTAGAGATAGACCACCAGCGCAACATTATCCTGGACTTTTAAATTACAAGGTACGTATACGTTATGTATCATTTCCATTCACGATGTTGAATACATTACAATTAGCTAGTGCTTTAAACGGTAGTCCATTATTCAGAAATCATTTTACCGGGGTATTTGCAAGCGATGAGTTGCCCTCACGGATTTCTCTTCCTCTGGCAATCATTGTAAATACAGATCCATCCACAAAACTAGGAAGTCATTGGATTGCAATTTATATTGATCATCGCGGTGTTGGAGAATATTTTGACAGCTATGGCCTTCCTCCTTATGTACCACAACATGTTGCATTCTTAAAACTTCATTGTATATACTATAAATATAATAATAGCCAAATGCAAAGTCTTGGTTCATCCGTATGTGGCTATTATGCTTATTTTTATTTGTGCTGTAAAGCCCAAGGAAAATCTCTGCGTGAAATTCAATATTTGTTCACAACAGTACCCACGGTTAATGATCGTAGACTGTTGCAATATACCTTCCAGGTAATTTTATCATATTTATCATTGTAAGTGTATTTGTTTTATCATCATCTATTTCTATACTAATCATCTTTTTCCTCGTTCTTTTTTACAGAATTCACAATACGAAGCTTTGCAAACGGGTGCTATGCTGCAAAACATGGAAACAAATCATCGCAATCAAGAAGAGGAGGCAGTCTAATGAAGAAACCCAGCTCAATATACAAACATTGTCAATAAGAAAGAAAAAGAAGAAACCAGAAAAATGAATAAAATACAATTTATGCTTATTTATGTGTTTTTATTGTCCATTCCATATACAACGTTATCAGATTCTCCTAAAGAACTGTGCGATATAAGACGAGAACCCTGTGCAAAGTTTCCACCTAATTCCTAGAGAACATTGACCAGGGACCTCGTCGCGAATTCCTAGAAAACCAAATCATCGATCACGTGACTGTACTACACCCGAAGGGTCCTACCAAATTGAAAGGGGATACCCATCCATACCTTATAACCTTAATTGAGTCAGTAACCGAACACGTGGTTGTACTAAACAAATTTGGTAATAGGACCACCGAAACATATTGAGGTCCTGTACTATGCTTCAATTGGACAATTTCAGTGGACCCCCATTGCCAAAATTTAAGAAGGGTGCCCATGTCTTATGATAAGAAATGAACCCCTGTAATCATAGAATCTCATCAAAGGGGATAAAATGGACCAAAAAAAAAACAAACACGTGGTACAACGTTTATATTTTGGCAATTTTTGTACCCCTAAAAGGGAACGATGTGGACCATCCAAATTTATCATGATACATATTGAGGTCCTGTACTATAATACCAAATGTTGAAATTGGGCAATTTCCAAAATTTAAGGGGTGGACCAAGGTACCCCTCCCGGGGTGCACCAATGTACCCATGTCTTATAATAGATAATGGACCCCTATACATGACCATATAACCATATAAGGTAATAGGACCTCATCCAAGGGAATAAAATGAGCCAAAAAACCAAACATGTGGTTGTACTAAAATTTGGCAATTTTGTACCCCTAAAAGGGAACGAGGTGGACCACCCAAATTTATCATAATACATGTTAGGGTCCAATACTATAATACCCAATGTTGAAATTGGGCAATTTCCAAAATTTAAGGGGTGGGCCATGGTACCCTTCCCAAATTTTTCAAGGGGTGCATTAATATACCCATGTCTTATGAAAGGTAATGGACCCCTATACATGACCATATAACCATATAAGGTAATAACATCTCATCAAAGGGGATAAATTGAGCCAAAAACCAAACACGTGGTACAACGTATTGCTTACGTTTATATTTTGGCAATTTGGTACCCCTAAAAGGAAACGAGGTGGACCATCCAAATTTATCATAATACATATTAGGGTCCTGTACTATAATACCAAATGTTGAAATTGGGCAATTTCCAAAATTGAAGGGGTGGGCCATGGTACCCCTCCCAAATTTCTCAAGGGGTGCACAAATATACCCATGTCTTATGAAAGGTAATGAACCCCTGTATACGCCCATATAACTATATAAGGTAATAACACCTCATCCAAGGGGATAAATTAGGTCAAAAACCCCCGAAATTTCAATTTTTGGCAATTTTTTACCCATGAAAGGGAACGACATAGACACCCAATACTGATAGAGGTACATACTATGGTCCTAGGCTACCATACCCAATTTTTAGATTTGGCAATTTCCAAAATTTAAGCGGGGTGGTCCTATGTACCCCTGCCAAAATTTAAGGGGTGGGCCAAGGTACCCCTGCCAAAATTTAGAGGGGGTGGTCCTAGGTACCCCTAGGTCATTGACCCCGGGCCAAGGTCATTGACCTTTGACCTATGACGTCACAAAGGTCGGGGTCAAAGTCCAAAGTGAGGCAAAGTGGGGCCCATACTACTACTGTGCTAATTGTTCGATGCATTTTTAATGCTTTTATTTCTGCGTAGCTCGTTAAGGAAAACTAACAACACATATGTTTAAGAAACTGAGAATGTAAAGATAGATTTTAGTTAACCTTTGCAGGCCCGTAGCCAAGGGAAGGCTTAGACTGGGCGCCATTCTAAAACAGACGTTGAAGACGTATTTTGAAATTCACTCAGAGCTAGATATGAAATTATTGTACTTTTTTTTACCAACTTAAATTCAATTTAGCGGATTTTATTCATTTCTGCAAAAAATGATATGTTTTCTGCTAGATGAATCAAGTACCTCCCATAGCACATAAAAACTATGTAATTAACCTGAATTATGCACCGTCGATGTTTTTTAATGTTGGTATGTTGATGATGAACCTTCGTAATTTTGAATTTGTGTACCGTAATTTGTTTGTATAGTATATTCGTTGTAAAAGGAGCTATAGCCCTGTTACATATTTCATAAATAATAAATACATAAACGGTTTTGCGGCGTGTTTATCACTGACCCTGATTTCTTGTTCTCCACCGCAGGCCCGTATCCAGGGCAGAGTTGGCGTGGGTCAATGAAAACTTGACCCACTGACCCACCACCCACCGTGACCCACGACCCACTGACCCACCACCCACCATGACCCACTCTGACCCACCACCCACAGTGACCCACCGTGACCCACTCTGACCCACCACCCACCGTGACCCACCACCCACCATGAACCACTCTCATCCACTTTGACCTACTCAGACTCACCAAAATCCATCGTCATTAACTCTGAACACGATCCTCGGCCTCTTCTGTACTGACTAAAGAGTTTACACTTGTAATAAAACAAGACTGTGAAATTGTCACTAATCGGAGTTTGAATTTCTAGTCAATCGCTCAAGCACCACTCTGTTACAATAAGGGTGGATCTGACCTTTACGATATAAAATGGTAAAGTGTTTGTCAGTGAGGAAATTGAAACAGTTCGAGGTGGGGGGAAATTAGTGTGTGCCTAAAATATACTTGTACCAAGAGAGTATTCTTGCAAGTGTTAATTTCTGAACGCATTCCACAAGAAACTTCTATTCGCAGGGAAATACCCCTGTACAATATGGAAAAGGTTATGGTTTCTCAGTTCATAGTATTTTTCTCACAAAAGATCTGAAAAACCAGTTGTTCATAGGATATAAAGGTGCTCGGGTACCCTATGTGAAAGCATTTCCATAAAGTATGCTTGTAATTGTAATTTGTGTAATCACTAAAACATCAGGTTAAATTTAAGTTACAAATATGCATAATTGCAATTATTATGAATATTTATTCAAAGTAGTTTACCTAAAGCAAAGAAGAGACTTACTAAAAATTAGGTACAAAGTTGAATAACACAAATAAGCCATTAGTAATACAAGTATACATTTTCCGTAACTCGTAATTTTTCACCTTAAAACAAATCTGAAATCAGATTTATTTCCTGTTGGTAACTTTTTGGCGGTAAATCATCCGCAGTGGAATGATGTCCATCCTTCAGTCAAGAAATAACTAGCTCGTCTACTTTGAGCATGTCTAGCGGTGGGCCATTAACATTGATGAAGAACAAGTTAGACAATGTTTGAGCACTTAGTCTATTTCTAATATCAGTCATCTGTAAATTCATAAACGGAAATCCCCGTTCGCACTCTGTCGTGGAAATTGATAATACTTCTACCCGATTTCTGCAACTTCTCATCCACAATCTACTTGTTAGACTTAAGTCTGATAACAATTTTTCTTGGTCAGGTTTGAAATACTCAGCAAGTAGTACCATCTCTCTATCACCATACAACATCTTTTCCATATCGACCATGTCAGTTGGCAATGTCGATCCATGTAGAACAGAAACTTCATCTACCACGCCTTTGATAGGAAATCTTGTGAATAAATTATCAATTAAAGCCTGATAAACTGATGATTTCTTATTTGTTTATAAATTTAATTTTTGTAATTACACATGAAGGTTTGATACCATTACCAAGTTCCCTCCCCGTCTAGAAAGCGAAAGAAACGAGGTTCCTGGAAAGTGTTCAGAAGTGAATGGGAATTTCACTCCTTCTTCAACTTCAATTACCACACTGCTGTTTGCCATGGGCCAAATTACGATGAATTTCAATTAAATTATCATAGTATAATTATTTCTTTGTTGAATTATCAATACTTTTCAGTGGAAAAAGGGATGAAATTTCAAAGTTCCAAATCAAAGTAAGTAGACCAACGTAAAGGGGAAAAAGTGTAAAATTTTCTATACAATTATGCGTACAATCCAAACTTCAAATTTCCGTGTAATTAAGCTTACAGTACAAATTTTATGCCTATTTTTTAGGGATGGTATCGAGACGAGACGAGACGAGACTTGGTACAGTCTCGGTCTCGTCTCGGTTGATAAATAACGGTCTCGGTCTCGGTCTCGTCTCGAGTAAAAAATCACCGTCTCGGTCTCGGTCTCGTCTCGGTCAACAGATGCTTGTCTCGATCTCGGTCTCGGTCTCGAGTACCAAATCTCGGTCTCGTCTCGAAAGTCTCGAAAGTCTCGAAATAAATAGTGTGAAATTAAAATAGTGAAAGTATTATTCTCGTAAAGTCTGTTGTTTCCGCTTATTTTTTCCTCTCATTTTGACTTAGATTATGGTATGGTGTACTTCTTCATAGCTAATTTGCTAGTGCTAATGCTTTCCATGCGCGTATTCCACGTTCAATAATCAGTGGGTATATCATCCTAAACAATAATAGAACCCATATTTCACTTTCAGCAATAGAGTTTGTCTCATATAGCCTCAGAACTGCCTATACAATTTAACTCTATTAAATTAACTCCAGTACTATACAGTAGTTTATTTCCTTCCTTTGAACCAGAATTGTTCAATACTTCCTAACGGATAACGCAACACATAGCAGCATGAATGTATCTAATCGTACCGAAATTTCTCATTTATTATTCAATACATTCTGCTTTGACTGTCATTTTAAAAACAGAATATAACATTCATTATCTTAACAAATAAGGTAAATTATTACTACAATATACGTATTTTGTTTGAAATTGATGAAATGCTTTATTACCGATTCACATCTCCGTGTTTAATTGACACTTTATAATACGAACGTCCTGAACCTTGTGGTGGGAGCTACTACACTCATCTTTGCTATGTGAGGTCTCGAGTTGGATCACAAAACAAGTTAGATTCAAAATCCGATGTTTCGCATAGTTCGCGTCTCATTTTAAGTGCGTTCTGTTTCTTATACAAGTTCATAAGGTCGTAATGCATTACGCAAGCACATATCCAGTGCCGTAACATAGATTAATCTTATTCCTGAGCTCTCAACGGTGCATGCAATCTTTACTCGAGAAAACTAATCTTGCATTCATTACGTTGAAATTTGATATTGATTAAAAATTACTTGCGAAACATGGACATACATATTATATAAGTATATAGGTAATCGAGTTATCTGTATCGAGTAATCGAGTTATCGAGTAATCTCTCCAAAACAAGTGATTCTTAACTTTCTAGTTTTCTTTTGTATTAATTTTCGTAGGTTTGCTGCAACATGATGGATTGAATAGTCAAAAATATTTTTTCGCTCTATGATTTTCATTTAAGTTTGGATCCATTTTTACCCTACCTTATCTAGTAAAAGTTATATATTTAGTCTTAGTTGAGGAACCGGTTTTTCGCATCTGTAAAATTACAAAATTATGACTTGGTTTAATTTACCTCCGAGGTCCAGATATAATAAAATCATCACCATCATCAAATTCAACCATTATCAATCCATTGCTGGATGAAGGTCTTTCCAAATCTTCTCCACAACTATCTAACTTGGGCAATTCTTTTCCAGGTTACTCCTCAGTGGCTCTTGATTTCGTCACACCTTCTTGTATGCGGGGGTTTCCCAGGCTGTTTATGTCTCGTGGTATTCAGTCTAGAATTGTTTTCGTCCGTCGATCATAATTTCTTCTTGCAATACGTCCAGCACACTTTCCAGCTCATATTAAATTATTTCATTAGCACCATCAGTATTCATTTCTATATATTCGGGCTACAAATAGTTCGAATTCGCTACTTTCGGAGTACAGACACACTACTTTTTAATCTTCGGATCTGGCAACACTGACTGAATGATTTAAATCAACACACTGTGAACACCCCCATTTGATCTAGCGGCTATCACTCTTGATTTCGTTTCGCGTGGTCCCGAGTTCGATTTCCGGTAGGGGTAAAGTTGAACGACCGAAGCGGTTCGGATTCCACTATAATCATTAGCTCCACGCCTTTTTTAGCCGCCCTAGCATAACTGTGGAACGTTAAACTAAAACAAAACAAAACAAAAGTGAACACTGTGTATTACTAACTGTAAGTCCTTGAATAATTACATATAGCTATATGGTATGGATCGAGTTTGAGGTGGTCGGTGGTCAAACTAAAGCAAGTGAAATGTAATTAGGGTGTAATTAGAACTTTTAATTAAGCACGGTCTTAAAGTGTACACCAGGCCTAAGGCTTAGGGGGAACAACTAGTGTTACTGAAAATGTATTAGTTACATTTAATTTTAGTTACAATTTGCATTTATATGTATTGCTGGAACGAAAACTTTAACATTATAAGTAGCCCAAAGACTATGAAAAACGTCGTCTCTTGAAAGCATTCTTGTACCATGAAACAAATTAAGAGTAATTTTAAAATATTTTGCAGTTTATCTACGTTATTTGCACGTATTTAGAATAATATTTAGCAATTTATTTAAGTGGACAACACTGCTTAAAATAATGTAACTGCGACTTGTTGTAATTAAAACCAACAAAAACTATTGTTGTAATGTTATAGAAGCAAAGGAAAGCAATAATCATTATAAAAATTTAATACAAATACGTCATTTTAAGCAGTATAACAATCACTACCAATGTGTTTGGTATCTCTGAAACGATTTGAAATAACAATTGTTGTAAATGGCATTCAGGGTTGGCAAGATGGCGTAGAATGTTTTACATCATAGAGCGTCATGCTCTTTAACTATTTCAATTTAATTATTAACAACAATTTCCATTCTGGACATAATATAGTGCATTACAATTTTTATAGTGTTTTACATAATTTTTTGTATGTTCTACGCTTCTGCCTTCCTTTTTCAATAACAAATTAGTGTGGAAACAGAACTATCTGAAACAGGCCAATTCGTCCATTTTGGAACGGGCCATCTTTTTACAATTCTAATAACAACAAGAAGATTTAAGACAATTTTAGTGAAACAGTCAACTGGGCCTTAGTGCTGTGACTTTAATTTTCAAATCTCCCGCAAGGGAGATGCATAGATAGATAGATAGATAAATGGCATTATAAGCATTTAAGTCCTTTGGAAGCATCTGCATGATGAGACGTGATATGTCAGCGCGTTTTCGAAGTAAAGTCTTATAAAAATAAGGTGAAATTCAAGTTTAACAACATTTTACCCTTCACCCCTGATAATTTAACGCATTGCGTGCAAAATTTTTGGGACATACCTGCATCAGTGTGTACCGTTTCGTTACTAATGATCACAACTGAAATTACCATTGAAAGTTATTCAGAATGTAACTGTGGACATCTTAGTGAAACTCATATTCTATCACATGCAAGAAGACATAGAAGGAAAAGAAGCGAACCAATATCATGCAGACGACTGTTGGACAAAACCAACGTTTGTAAACATTGTTCTAAAATTGCATTGTTCGACAAATTGGTTTCGCATTTCAGTTGATTCATTTTTGCATCAAACCATTGCCTGCAATCAAAATGGAAGGTACCATTTAACATACTTTATCCCATTACAGAGACAGTTATCTCTTATAAAAACACATTTCAAATAACTTTGTTTCGTAGATACAATTTGCAAAAACTAAGGCTCTCATTTGCAATTTCACCGATCTTCCTGCTTCACTCACTTACGGAGTGAGGTTGGAGCGATAATTTTCTAGGAGTTAGATTTTTTTCCTTTCCATTATGGCACTTTCACTCTAATCATCTTTTCGATTGTTGCAACATTCCCGAGCTATAGAATGATACATACCCTCTGTGATTTCCTATTCGAATATTTGTTCTGGTGTTTTCATATTAGTGATACTGGACGTTTTACCTGATGCAGGTACCATGTCTTGGTGGTCATTTTAAAAACTGTTTCCCATATGAACAATCTTTTGCAACAGCACTCTTTAGTTTTTAAAGATATGTCGAACGAGGTATCACTCACCCCATATTTCCATTTTCAATTTTGAAGTTGCGCCCTGGGCCCCCATGAAGGGTGACCCTGGGAGTCTCCGCGACAATATCAATCGATGTCCACATGACATTTTCTATTTGAGTTTTTGTTCGGTTCATTTATGTTCAACCGTTTTCATATTAGTGGTACTGCACGTTTTACTGTATCTGATAGAGGCGAGGCCGAGACGAGACCGAGACGAGACGTCTTGGCGGCCATTTTGAATACAGTGCACAATATGAAAGATCTTTTCCCACAACGATTTTTAGTTTTTCAAGATGTATCGAAGAGGTACCACTCACCCCTTGCTTCCATTTAAAATTAAAGTTGGGCCCCGGGAACCCATACAGGGCGGACCTGGGTGGCACCTCGACCATATTTTATCGGCAGTGTTTCGGGAGAGGCTTGAGGAACGAGTAAGAAACATATGCGTTGTACGTGCAATGCAAAAAATTATCACAAATTTCTTTCGGGAGGGGTTTGAGCCTAATAACCACCCCTAAATACGCCACTGTACATCAGTCAACCATTCTCATATTATCTAACACAACAACGAAACAAATTTTTAAGTAAAAGCAATTTTAGTATCTATCAATATCAATATTCGAGACGAGACCGAGACTTTCGAGACTGACCTAAGTCTCGTCTCGGTCTCGTCTCGATTTATAGAGGTCTGTGTCGGTCTCGGTCTCGTCTCGGTATTTAAAAGTCCGTCTCGATCTCGGTCTCGTCTCGGTATATAAAAGTCCGTCTCGGTCTCGGTCTCGTCTCGATAATTCGAGACGAGACCGAGACGAGACCGAGACTAGTCTCGGTCTCGGTACCATCCCTACTATTTTTCTCACAACTTTATGGGTTGATTGCCCTGTGCTGTAAGTGTTCCAAGCTTAAGCAATTATTATAGCAGAAAACAATGGATATATGAAGCCAAGCACTGTATTTTTTTGTTTCTGATTTTTTTCTTAAATAACATCGATCGTTTTTCATCATTTTTACAAACCAACTCACTACCAATTTTCCATATATAGAAAGTCCCCCCCACCCCCACATAAAGGAGAATTTTAAAAAAATGCTAGGACACATTCTGTTTATTTTCAATAAAGAGTTAATACACTGAATTTCAGTTCCATAAGTTTAACGGTTTGCGAGATACTCATTTTTTTTTTTTCGCAAAAATTCGGATCCTCACTACCTCCTTAGGAGATTATGCATTATAATAAAAGCAATATAATATCCCAATTTGGATTAAGGCCTAACTATATACCAAAAAAAAAATCATTTGACTTTGAAATTTGACCGTGATGATCCGGCACACATAGTTACATTCAATCTTTTATATAATAATTGATATATTACAGTGATTCAGAAATGTATTTTTTCCAGTAGTTAGCTCTAAAAACTCACAGGTCTCGAAAGCCAAGTTGTAGTGTAAGTCCTATTGCTATTATCACTATTAAAAATATCAATATCCAAAAGTGCCTGAAGTTCTTTTTTCACTTGGTTAGATATACTCACCTCAGGTAAGTAGAGAGAAACAAGTGGAAAAGGAAGGGAAATGAAGGTCTTGAAAGTAAAACGGAGACAAATTTACCAGTCTTCAGAAGATACTGTCTACAATGCAGTAAGCAGAGAGGGTCGGTAGATCATATTGAGTCGGTGGGTCGCAGTGGGTCACGGGGTTGTGGGTCGCAGTGGGTCATGGTGGGTGGTGGGTCGCAGTGGGTCACGGTGGGTGGTGGGTCGCAGTGGGTCATGGTGGGTGGTGGGTCGCAGTGGGTCATGGTGGGTGGTGGGTCGAAGTGGGTCACGGTGGGTGGTGGGTCACATGGTGTTGACCCACGACCCACTCAGAAAACTTGACCCACTGACCCACTCCATCTCTGATCCAGGGGTCTAGGCCCCCCCCATAATTTTTGCTGCCCTCTCTAAAATTTTCACGGTAGGCTTGCAAATGAACTATAATATGGTTGGATCTGCCCTCCTAACTTCAGCCGGGCCCCCCTACATTTTTGGGCTGGCTACGGGCCTGCTCCACCATCCACTTCTTAGGTATCGGTTTTGCTACAGGCTCGATTCCCCCGTCTTACTGTTCTGGCTACGGGTTTGTTCCAATGCAAAGCGAGAACACTTTTCATGTACTACAATTCAATGACTTCTGTAATGAGTTTTACGTGGAATACTGAAGTTTTAAATTATTCTTCCTGCAGAAGATAATTCGATTAGTTCCTTGTTTTTCGTACTAACCTGTTATGTTCGGATATTACTCTTTTATCTTCTTTCTTTTATTTTGGTTCCCAATGTATTATTATTAAGATTATTATTATTATTATTATTATTATTATTATTATTATTATTATTATTATTATTATTATTATTATTATTATTATTATTATTATTATTAAATTTTCTTCTAAACTGTCTTGTGTAAGGCAAAGAAAATAGATGACCCAGCATCAGCCAGAGTATTACCGATATATTATGGATTTTTAAAAATGTATCCATAATATATACATCAGAACGCACATGCAGAAATTTTTGTTAGGAGGGATATAAACTATGGGGACGGGGGGTTCAATACAACAAGTCACTATGTATGTGTATTGAATATTATTCTGCACCCGAAGAGACGATAAGCAATTGTAAAATATTTCCACTGACAGATGAACTGTAAGATTCAATTTTCATGCTACGTCAATAATTTCCCTGTTAAACAAGTAGACATATAGTTTTATTGAGAAAGTGTACAATTGGGTGCACTCACGGATATCAATTGACGTTGGTTAAACATTCTGACTTCGATCGGAATGTTCAGAACTTGAATCGAGCGACTGACCATCTAGACTGAAGTTTTTCTATTTGTTTACCAGCAGGCCGGTAGCCAGCTCAAAAATGTAAAGGAAAGGTCGGTAGAAGTAAGTGGGGCCGATCCAACCTTATTATAGTTCATTTGTAAGACTACCGTGAAAATTTAGGGGGGCCCGGCCTCCCTAGATCCCCGTGGATACGGGCCTGTTTATCAGGTGAATGTCGAGAATATATCTTTACTGCAGGATTTAGCAACTTACTTCTAAAACACAGCTTCGGCTGAATCTGTAACTCTATTCTTGTTCGTAAATAAATAAATATTAAACATGTTTTTGTATTCTTCTTGTTTTATAATTTGCAAAATGCAAATAAATACATATTTCACTATTAATGTAAAATACCTACATAACTTTTTTTTTTTTTTTTTAATCTTTCTTTTGAAATTTCTAACGTGGTGAACCAACAAACATCGCCTCGGTTGCTTTTCGCGTGCTATTGATGATCTCACCAGCTGAGAAACCGATGAGAAACGCTCAGCCTGTTCTCTTTTTCTTTCATTCTTCTATTGTACCTTTTCACCATGTGTGTGTGCACTCTGTGTGCGTGAATTTGTAGTTGTACCTACATATTAGTTCAAATCCCATTTTGCATGTCACCTCACATTAACGGGCATAATTTCCACCAAAAATAAAGATGAAAAAAGAGAAAAACATCTGACAGCCTGGATAAAGGGGGTAATCCTGTTGCCAGGCGATATCATTGGCTGTGTGACAGTGCCTTGGAGTTGGATTGGTTTCTACACGAGCCAATGACAGTGCACGTTCACAATCAGCTGATGACAAAGAAGAGCTGAAACGCTTCTGCCGGTTACAAAGAGAAGTGGATAAAGGGATGATTTTTTGAAGTTTTTAGACATAAAGTGAATAATTATAAATGGCAGGAACGTTAATATAATCTTAAACTACCGTAGGGTTGTTATTGGAAATTGTTTACAGTTATTCGGAAGGTTTTCTTTCAAAATTTCAATCCGTTTTAATTCCTTTTCGTGGCGTTCGTTCACTCATCCCAGTTGACAACATTTGAACTAGGCGTCTTATAATAATATGATTAATGGAGAACATATGGAGCATTTTTTAGAGGAAGATTCAAATCGTAGGGATACCAAGTTGCATACTGTACTGACCAAATTCTCCGATATTTTAAATCATCAAGGCAGCGTTCCCCGGCAGAAAATGTCAGCAGAAGTAATAGAATCGGTGCTACCGGAAAAGGAAAATCTCCCAATACCTGTAGGTAAGTGAATTAATTAAAGATTTTAATTTAAAATTGCACGCTCTTTCTTATCAGATATCTCACATTCAGAGTTTTATATTTGATAGTTTACGTTAATGTGAAGTATAATAATTGGATAATTAAGTAGGCGTACTGTACCGGAACAGAATAGGGCCTATTATGCTTTTCGAAAGAGAAGGATTTTTTGAATTCAAGGTTCTTTTCGTAGTGGATTAGACATAGTACGTCTGCAAGTCAACGAGCAAAATGCGGCCTTGAAATCAATATATATAGGGTTATAATTCATTTACTTAAGTTGCTGATACATTGTTTTCTTCTTTTTGAATTCGATTCAAATTCTTTATTTTTAGCTTTCCTAATGAACGTTCCTTACCAAAGAACAGATTACTGTCATATATTCGCTAACATATTACTATTAAAGGTTTTCGAAGAATCATACACTAATTTAGTTTGCTAGTGACCTAGTACTTGGAATCAAAGAATCTAAGTGCAAGGCGCATGTATTTCACTTTGGCGATTTTAGAAATTAGTGTATAAGAGTCTCTTCTCCATTGAAATGTTTTTTTTTTTTTTTTTTTTTGAGAATAATTGTGAATTAGAAATTGTTACCTGAAGAAAGTTTTCGGGTATTATTTAGTTTCTCCTCTCGAATCATTTGGTAATGACTCATTAGATTAGGTTACCGGTAGTGCAATTGTTTACAGCGGCTCAGTATAAGTCACATTACCGGCTCAGGAACCGTCGACGAATTTGGGGTGGGGGAGATATATATCATCCAAGGTTTCAAAGAATAATTTACGGTACTATTTTAGTTAATTCTGAATGCGTGAATCTTCAGTAAATAAATGCATGAATCTTTACGTTTATGCAGTACTTTGCAGCGTGTCAAATCGATTCGTTATTGCAACTTGAATGTATTATCAATATAAATACAGTGTGGACTTATCGCATAAAACACGAACCATTTTTTACTAGGGGTTCATTAAAAAGCTCTAATGCTATGTAATCGAGTCAGAGCAGGAAAGCAGCAAGGGAGTCCGAACAGCAACGAGGGGTACGTCCGTAGGGTGCAGGCGCGTTTGCAACAGTGGGTATACGTATAAACGAGATAGTTTACAACGGCTCACTAGACGGCACAATACCAGCTCCGGGACCGTCGATGGATTTGGAAAAGATGCCAAATGCGATCCCGTTGATAATGTAAATTGATCTGTGGGGAATTCTATCCTGTCTACACCGCAGTTCATTCAGATCTGCTTTTGTACCTATGTGGGGGGAAGGTTGCTTACTTCAGGTTAAGTTATACTAGGTAATACGTAGGTTTAGCAGCTGCAGAAGCGTAGCCTTGGTGCTATATATACCTAGTATTGGAATTCGGAATATCTTATTTTAAACGAGAACTTGACCACAATGAAAATCAGCTAATTGATTTAACGTTTCTTTCCTGCACTGAGACTATATGAGACATGACCTGCTGCTTAGCCTTCTGATGATCAAGGGCAATTGTAATATTGGTAGATATTGACTTCTTGAACAGTAAAACTTGAATATATTGAAAATTTTCTGTATCGTTGTATTTAATTCTATTGTGTACTACAGTTAATTTTATCTTTAAAATCTCGATAATTTCTGAGACTGGTTAGTAATCGAATTTTGTATTCATCTGTGGCCCAAAGTTATTATGATTAATGAGAGGAGTCCCTAGTTTTATCCCAAGCAACGTGATTTTATGGTAGACAAATCGTTCTGTTTTTTTTTTTTTTTTTTATGTCAATTCTATTTTGATTGTTACTCATCAGCTTTCAACTTGATTTCATTTCTTGCCCTTATAATGAGTGTTATTCGTCCTTGATCGGGCCAAACTGAGTAGCTTTCATTACGGCCTTGAGCGAACCTTTTCGTCGTATCAATTGCCTCTTCCTCTTTTTCTCTCCATCGAAGTTTCCAGGATGTCCCGTAGGTAACCCGTCTTTTTCAGACAATATCTGATTTCTGTTCCTCTTCTTAATTACATCCATTATTTCGCTGATTTATAATTAATTCGTTAAAAAGTAATGAATAAATTGGTAATTTTCAATTTATTCAAGTAAATTTTTAAGTGGTTAACTTTTAATTGGTAATCATTAAATGCACTCGTTAGGATTAGAGATTAACAGTTATTTTTTTTAACCATGTGAAATTAATATTTTTTTGTTTTTATGATATTTTGATTTTACTATTTATTAATTGCCTTAGGAACACTGTAGTTTAGTGATTAGAACGTTGTACGCATGTCCACGTGGTCCTGGGTTCGGTTCCCGGCCGGTTCTTCTCCCTTTTTTCGGCGTCCATCCAGCGTCGTGAGGCAAACTGGGGAGCAGGGGCGGATCCAGAGGGGGCGATCGTCCCCCCCCCAAAAAGAGGAAACTCTTATTTTATATATAAATAAACCCATCCATAACAAGTTTGGAGCTCTTAAAAGTAGCAGTATTACCGCCGACCGCCCCCCCCCCCCCAGAAGTCCGTCCTGGATCCGCCCCTGCTGGGGAGTCATGTGAATGAAAGAAGTGATGGCCCGGTTAGTGACAGGGTGACGTGCTCGTCGTTAGGCTGGACATAGTTCAGCCGGTCGCTAGCAGATGGCGCTGAAGTAGCCTTCGGGTCAGAAATTGGACTGTTACGGTTTGGTATTTGGTATTTGTTGGGTGGGTTTGGGTTTGGTATTTGTATTCAAACGTGTGAAATTATGAACTTGGGAGTTGACCCCAATCCCCCCTTGGTGTAATTGTGCGTACACCTCTACGTTCTCCAGAAACTGATGTTCACCGCCAACTCACGTAGCCGGCGATTGAATTAAGCATTCTGTCATAATCTTTGTTCTCCTTAATATTCAAGATTTAAGGCTAGCAGAAACATGTCGTTCTAAAAATCTTGGCCAGCCCCTTTGCTTCAGATGGGCTATTCTGTCAGTGTACGCAGGAAATTCTAATTCTTTCACTCTAAGTAAATATCTCAATTACCGAAAGAAAATACAAAATTAATTTAATTCAGTTCCAAATGCAAGGCTTTTCAAAGAAAGATAGGTGGCCAATTTCCTTGAACAAGAATATACATTGTAATGTGGATATTCTTGGTTCGAATCACAAAATGTTAGGAATCCTGTTTTTATTTAATATTACCAGTCGAATGTTCTTTCAGATCGTCAGTCAGATGTTTGAATTTCGGGATTTTTTTTTTAAGGAAAATAAAAATAATTCAATTAAACATATGTTCGTGCACTGAAAAAGAAGTTTCCGCTTTCTTCATTTATTTATTTCGGGTGATACAAAGGTTAATAGCTGAGGTCGTTTCCACTCATTCATAGATTTATCCTTGACCGAGATACAAGTTAGAATCTGTTGCTGAAGCCATTCTGACGGTTGTTGATACAGTTGCAAAAAGATGGATTTTAATGTCTAAAAAGAGCAAGCTGCTGACTCAGTTAGATAACGCGTGGAATTTGTCCTACAGTTACATTACTTTTCTTGTATAAAATTGATAGCTGAAGGTTTCTACTCAGAACGTGACCTTTCATTAATGCTACTTATTTGACTCCTTCCTTCTCGCTTGTATGAAACTTTGAAATTGGTGCGAGATGTCTCGGGTTCGACTCCGGGAGGGGGCACTCGGTCGCAAAAGTGTAAAACGCATTTTCATGCCAGTCGCCCTGAATTAAGTTTTCCTGGGCTTTCCTCATTTACACCAGGCAAATGCCGGGGAGGTACCTAACTTATAGGTCCCAGGCCACTTCCTTCCCTTTCGCCGGATACTGTGGTCTTCATCCCTCATACTTAACGGACTAACATGGCTATAGTTGACGGAAGCCCATAAATCTAATTCCTAATCCCAGTCCTAGGAAAATGCTTTCAGTAATAATCCATATACTGTATAGCCTGCAGTCAATTCACACTGGGCTAATTACCAACAACAATGGGAAAGGAAATCGACCAGGAGCTATACTTAAAGGCACCATTCCGCTACTCGCCTGGGGGAACTAAGGAAAATATTCGGAAACTGTTCTACGCCTCAGGTACTTGTGCACTGTTTAAAATTACGTTCTTATTTGGGAGGTTAATGTTCTGCTATTAACACACACCCGGTTTCACCAATACACATTAAATATGCTTATGATTCTTTTTTTTTTTTTTGTTTGTTTGTTTGTTTTTTTGTGATAGATTTTAAGTAACTTAAAAAAGTTATAATGACATTTTAAGCTTACCGATTATCGGCGAAATATTGAGTCTGAGATATGGATTACAAATCCAAATTGTAATAGATGTTATGGAGCACGCCAGGGAGTAAGGGACAGTAGTAGTGGCAGGGTTTGAAAAAACCCGGGTATTTTTGAAAAAAACCAACCCACCTGGGCCCATATGGGTTTTTTCGGGTATTTTCGGGTTTTATTGGTTTTTTTCGGGTTTAATTGGGTTTTTTCGAAATATCTCAATGTCTTTGGGGTAAAAGTGTTAAAATGTGATTTATATTTCAAGATTGTCATTGTTGCAACTCGCAACAATTTTCTGTTCACTACTGTTTTGACAAAATGGCGGCCATTTTGAAATTTTATATTGAATCGACGGGAAAATCTATACAGCAAATTTAACACGTCTCTTGCTTCTATCCTCAAAATTTCAACTTTGAAGTCCGAAAATTGCACCCTGTAGCGTGGATACACGCTAGTTGAAAAATGGCCGCCATTTTGAAATTTTACGTTGGACCGTCGCCAAAATACATACGCAGCTAATTTAGAGTGTCTCTTCTTTTGCTCTGAAAATTTGTTTTTAAAAGACCGAAAATTACTCTTTGCAACGTGGATACCCGCAATTTTGAAAAACAAAAATGCCGCCATTTTGAAAAACAAAAATGCCGCCATTTTGAAATATTACGTTGGTATGCCGCCAAAAATTTATGCAGGAAATTTAGTGTGACTCGTGCTTGTACCCTGAAAATTTAAACTTAAAAGACCGAAAGTTGTACCCTGTAATACATGTGTGTCGTACAGGCAGACAAACGAACAAATGTAGATCGAATCATTCCAGGATACTCAGTAACGTTCGCCAAATACAGTATGAATATCAAATATATTAATTTAAAACAAATACATAATTCACGTATTATAAAATAAATGTTTCAAAATATCTTATATGGCAAACATTTTCCAGCGTCAAATAAATGGTTTTACTGTTGAAGTTCACTTCCGATACTTTGCGCGTTCAATTACAAGAATTTCCCTAGCACTACCAAGACGGTTCTTTCTCGAACATGAATTTAAAACATAGGGTGGGGGTAAGTGGGAGCGCTCGCCCCACCTAATGTTTTGGCATGGCTTTTTTTTCGATTTTATAAAATAATTTTCTCAGTTAATAAGGATTATATTTCATAAAAACGGACCCTGAAAGACGTCTGTAATCATCGCTATCACTTTGAACTTTGCAATACTCGACCAAAATTTCCCGATTTAATTATATTTCAGTCTTTCTTCCGTTTGTTTCCTCCCAGCAGTATATTATCACACACAAACAAACACACCTAACACACTATCGCTAGGTGCTGACTTTAAAAGGGGGGGGTCTTTTCTGTTCCGTCTCTCCAATCTAAAAGCAGAGGGGTTTTGCTCTTATATAATTATAAAGTAATGATTACAAGGTGGTTGCATATCTTCAGGAGTACCACTATTGATTCCCCCCCCCTAATCCAAAGGTCTACGCACGCCTGTGATTTAAAACAATTAACAAAGAGATAATTCTAATTTTTTTAAAGTAAATGTCTTTAATTAAAATAAACATCTTCCAGCTTAAAATAAATAGTTTCATTGTTGAAGTATTCACTTTCAATGCTTTGTGCGTTCAATTGCGGGAATTTCCCGAGCTCTTTTTCATAACAGGTTTTCCCCGAAAATGCAACTTTCTTTACTGTGCATCGATACTTCCACTAGTCCGGAAGTTTAAATTCAGCGCTTGAAATAGTAGGGTTACATAGTCTTCGGAACTCCGAGCATTAAGCTTCTTAAGGCAAGAATTTTTACGCTATTACTGGTGCTGATTCAAGAGAATGCTTAACTGAAGAGTAGCGACTAATGATAGAACTGTTGTTGTTGGAAAGCAAAATTTTACTGAAGAATTACTTGTGCTACCATCTAATGTATGAAATAATACTAATAGCTTTACTAATGTATTTACATATTTACTGGAGGTACAGGCACCTATGGCCTTAAACTCGTCAAATGTATGAGGGATAACGTCCCACGGCGTCGCCGAGCACACTATTCACGGAAAGTATTTTTTAAAATATAAAATTGCATATTTTATTTCAAATAAATTACAAACACACTCCATACATTAATTTGTTCTGCAATTATCTCAAGCTAAGGTAGCTTTTTGAGGTCTAACATTGAATGTTGTTGTATACTTTTAACATGAAAGCATCTAATTCGTCCAAGGGAAGTCTAAAATTTGATAAAAGTCACTTTCAATGTGATCACCTTAGTTGTTCCGATAATATACTAACAAAAAGCTCAAAAACCCAGGTGGGTTTTAAAGTGGGTTTTTTCAGGTGGGTCCAACCCGAAAAAACCCGGTGGGTTTTTTCGGGCTGGGCCCACTTGGGCAAACCCTGAGTAGTGGTATACGGTTACACTGTGTGATATAATGATTATGTGCTCACCTTTAGTGCGAGGGTTCCCTGATTCAATCTCAGAGATTATCTGGTTGGCACTCAGCATCGTATCTGTTTTTGGCCGCAGTGGCTCAGTGGTAGAGCGTTCACCTCTGGTGCGTGATGTCCGTGTTCGATCCCCGATTAAGCCAAGTAAACTTGGTGGTCGACGAACACCGTGTGCATGGGTTTTCTCAAGGTTCTCCCGTTTTCCTGCCACTTTCTTCATTCCACCATTTCATTCATTTTTCATCATCATCGCCGTCTTCTTTAGCCTACCATGCATAACCGCGAAACGTAACACTGAAAGATTTCATTTCATGTGTCTGTTGTTTTTTTGAGGGGTTCTCGCATTTCCTTTCACATCCTCATTCCACCAATTATTCTATAATCATCATTCTTGTGTAGCCTCTCCGTGGGACTATAACTTAACCATCACAATTATTTCACACTTTCAGGACTCGGTTCGGTACCTCGTAATTTCCTCTTTGTGCTGAATCAACGCAGAACTGTGAATGTCCGTTTGGTTCGCTCTCGCTACTACCCATCGCCGGCTACGATCCCTTAGCGCCTTACCATATCCCTCTCGTAACATTAGATTTAGCGTACAGAGCATAGTTGACCTTTCGGCCGTTGTGGCGCTACTAACGTGCACTACACAGAAGGACAGGTTGTCTGTTCACGTAAGTCTGAGTGGATTTAGACAAGTGTAGTGTGGTCAGGATTGCCAAATAAAAATAGTCTAAATAAGGGGTGGGTTGACGAGTTTCAATGAGTATTAACGGGAAGGTTTTAATAAACATGATCTAGTGGTAGAAAATGAACCATGCATCACATAAAAAAGTAATCATTTTAGACTGAAAGAAATACAAAAGTATAAACTAATACAAAGAGTTAATATAGATCTAAGAAAAAATAGGTAAATCTTACTTATAAAACATTGGATTTACGTAATCTAAACTATTTCAAAAATCCTACTTCACGCTTGACTTAACTGTACTTATAATCTTTTTCAAGTTTGGATTTTTCTTTAGGCTGTCGAAAAACTCAGCTGTCATCAACTGCACAGAAACACATATTTCTGTGTCAGTCCATTTCAAATTCATATATGAGAAAACTTTCCACAAATGAATTTGACGGTGGGATCCTTAGGCAAAAGAAGACGACTTTAAATAAATTTGGCAACTCGGAGCTTTTCTGAAATAGCATTTACCATTTACTGGCCGCAGTCGTGACGACTCATTAAAAATTGTGGGCTTTAAAGTCGTTGTCTGAGGTAAATTTGTCATTTGGGCAAAATATGGGACTTTTGCTGCCCCGTATCGAAGCTCCCCGGGACGCGAGACAAAATCATAAAATAAGGGACTGTCCCTTAAAATCCGGGACATTTGGGAACCCTGAGTGTGGTGTTTTACGTGATTTTTCTCCTTGCTAAAAAAAAGTCACGTGACGTTTGTAGGCACTATAGTTGCATAATACTTGCAGTACCTTTATGTGGTAAAATTAACAACACAAAAATGTTCTTTTATTGTTTTAATTATGGTATATTGTTGTTTATCATTTTGTCTGGGAGCAATGATATGTTGGTTAGCAGAGCCATTGTAGGGGAAGGTCGTCTGGTATCGGACAGCGGGTAGTATCGGACAAAAGCAGTTTTCGTTATTTCCCGCTTAGGACTGCACCTAATAAGCTTACAGTGAGTTGATCGGAATGAATTAACCAAGCCCACACCATAGTGGATTTGTCCCATGAACGGTGTATCTCGTGCTTCAAGGTTTTTGTATTTTTGCGAGTGATCAGGTGCATGGAGATAGATTTATGTGGCTATAACTTATTACAAAATAAGTGTTTTGATATATTATTGTCATCACAACATTTATTAGGATGTATATATTATAATTTAGGAGTATAGTTGCATTCGTGTTGTTACAATCCGGTAGATAGCCATTCATACGTTGCAAGTCATTCGGCTGGTATCGGACAAAGTGGAATCGGGTGGTATCGGACATTACATTGGTAAATAAACATGACGTTTCTGGCTTTTTCAGGAAACCATTGGGAAAGTATATGGCAATTGGGATGAAGAAAATATAAGGTTGGCCATGGATAAAGTTATTTCCAAATAAATGGCACTACGTCTAGCCGGTTTTAGATTTAGTGTTCCTAAGAGTACATTAGGAGATTGTGTCAAAAAAAGAAAAAAACTGTTGAAAGGAAAAGAAGCCTTGCTTCTCGGATAACAAAGGCACGTTTAGTAGAACGTTTGATCGCGACCAAGAGGAAACACTATACAATCATGTAAAGGCTTTGGATAGCCAACTAATGCCACTAAGCAAACCAGAATTATTAAAAGTAACTTACAACTTGCTGAAAAACTAAACATCATAATCTGTGGGAAGTCTTTTGATGAAGATTGGATGTAGTGTAACGTATATAAAGGCTGGGTCCATGAACAATATACCAATGTTGATGACAAACTGTTTTATCATTGTGATTTGTGTTACAATAAAAAAAATAAGTGGAGATGAGACTAAGAAGTTTGAAATTTGTATTTTACTTTTATTTTAGGCTGTTTCAAAGCCTAATAAAACTGTATTTTGTGTATAAGAACTCCTGTAAGTAAACAGCTAGCAATTGTAAGTGGTTCTATAAGTAATTGGTTTATTAAATTACCTCAAAAGAGCGATTATCTATAGTTTTATGTTTGTCCGATACCACTCTCCACTTTTTAAGGACGCTAATTTCTATTATCTTTGATTTTTTACAAAAATAAATATTATTAGTTTATACCTGTCAAATCACCTTTAGCATGTTCTGAATAAGATACCAAGGTTTCGTTTTGTGCATTTAGTAATTGGATATAGGTATTTTTCAGCCTGACAGACTAAAAAAAGCTAAGGTGTCCGATACCAGACGACCTTCCCCTATATACAATAAATCGAATTTTGAAAACTGGATTACAATCGCTGCCTTCCACTGCAAATTCTACTACTATTTCAAAGGAAAATATTCCCGATCACTTTCCTGATTCTGAAGCATATATCCCCATACCAGATACAGTTACACAATTGTTAATTGGTCTTCATACTGATCCTAGTAAGTGTTGTTTTTTGCTTGTGTAATTAATTTTATTTATTTATGTTTCTAATTAGTAATGGGATCTATGCGTAGGTTAGTACTTTTCTAAAGAAAAAAAAAAACAGACGTAAAACCTTTAACTTATGTGCAAGAGTGCCGATTTCTGTGTAACTTTGGGGGAGCCCTATGGCAGCTACGCTTTAGTAGAACAGGGAAAGGAATTACCATGTACTGTAGAAATTGGAGAACTTACTTCAACTTAGCATTTCCCCCCCCCCCCATTAGGGGAGCCAATTTCAACTTCGGAGGGCCCGGCCTACAAAGCTTCCCAAAATTGATGCCCTTGCTAATGGGATAGAAGAACCCAGAGCCTATATTTCAGATACTATCCCAGTATTTGGTGTGCCAGTGGTAACCCCAAATTTCCCTAATATTTATCTACAATAGATAAAATGATTTTATTTATTTTGTGAAATGTCGTAGTAATATATTAGTAGTCTTATTTACATCCTGCTAAAACAGATAATAATAATATACAAAGATCCCATGTTTTAGAAAGATATTTGTGTATTTCTGACAATCTACCATATGAAACCTACTAATATGATAATGCCAGGAAAAAAAATATAACCATTTTGCACTAGGAGAAAAATAGACACATTCATTAAAGTGTAAACTAAAAGTGAAATTCAGTTAAATCATAACGCAAATGAAATCCAATCCTTAACAATTCAGTCTGTACACACTATATTCACAATAAGAAATAAGTCAACTCATAACATTTTTAAGAAATTAGTCAATTCATAACATTTTAGCCTATTGTTCACTACTATTGTCACAATTTGTATAGTACTTTAATGTTCCCATTTATGGTTTTCTTTTCAGGCATTTTATTAGGAACAGTGAAATTAGCTTCTACTGCTTTCTTAGGAAGTTTTGTAGGTCGGAAAATTATTCAAAGTATAGATTGTGCCTCATGTCACAAACTTATCAGTCAGGACAAATTCAATTCCACGCTTATGTACTTGATATATAAACAAGACAGTAGAAACGTAATGTGCTATCCTACAAAAGAACTAGTATGGGTGATTCACGTTGTTGAAAAGGCCCACCTGTTTGTGAACACCCGAATTTCGGAAACACTTTCCGCCTATATTGTTTCCTTTCTGCAACACGTTTAGTATTTGCAGTGCCTCTTTTCGGACAATCATTCATTTAAATTAAGTGTAAAAATTTGCGATGTAATAGTTCCAGTGTTGCTGAAGAACATAGCAGATGTTGAAACACGATATTTTGAACATGCAAAATTTCAAAATGCCAAGCCATTATCTGGGGAAGTATTTCGTTTGTAATTTGTAAAGGATTTTTTCCCGGTGTGTTTGTATTATCTTTTATTCTTAATTAATCGATACTAATTGTATTCAATTTTAAAAACAGTTTAGTTTTTGTGATACTATGTGGGGGGGGGGGACTTTTCCTGTTATAGCTAGCTATTTCATTTCCCTGCTACACAGAGAAAATATTGGTGCACGTAACTAGCGCCACAGCGGCTCCTATAGGAACTAGGCCATGTTCGCTTCTCTGAGCTATTTGGGAAGGCGCTAAGAGATCGTAGCCGGCGATGTACTACCGAACCTGATAAGAAAAAGAAAAAACTTACATAATCTTTCGTACGTCTATCTATCTGTACAAGCACAACTGAAAGCTGTCCTTGGATAACACAAAGGCAAGAACTTGAAAATTTGAGGGACATCCGCCCTTCAGTGCGAGGGGTTGTTTCTTTTTTTTGGAGAGTATTATTGAGAGTGCATTGAATGGCTGAGTGGTAGGGTCTGGTATGAAGAATCCTGGTTCGATTCCCGAGCAGGTGAGTTTGTGATGAACAACATCTGTACATGCCTTTTCTCGGGATTCTCCCTTCCCACATTCTCATACCACCTCGTTAATCGTCCGTCTCCTTTAGCCTTCAGGGGGTATTGCGAGATCACATACCAAATAAGCGATGGTGTAGGGGGAAATTAGAGATATTTAGAGTACCGTCTTCACCTCTGGTGCGTGGGGTCCCAGGTTCGATCCTAGCTCGCGACAAGTGGACAAACACCGTGTGCGTGGGTTTTTCTTGGGGTTCTCTCACTTTATTCATTTCTCATCACCGTCTCTTTAGGATTTAGATTTCTGGGCTGTCGGCATGTATGGCCATTTAGCCCTTCATGCTTCCTGTATGACGGATGTCGTCCGTCAGCGATAACACTATCCGAGGAAAGGGAAGGGAGCGGCCTGGGACCTATAAGTTAGTTACCATCTCGACATTTGCCTCGTGTGAATGAGGAAAACCTCATTCAGGGTGGCTGGCCTGTAAAAGCTTTTTACACTTCCGTCTCCTTTAACCTGGCCGGAATAATTGTGGGACGTAAAAGTGAAAATTTCATTTCATTTAGAGTACCATCTTAACATTTATTAGATTAAATTAAGGAAAATTGTGATTTGGTGTAGTTTGCGTTTATGTAAACTGGATTCAAAGTAGGTGTTGGAGCTAAAACAGGCAGCTAAGTTAGTAGCTCTGCATGAACTCAGCGAAATAAATGATGTCGTGAAACCTAAAATAAAATGTTTGTGCTCACATTTTTTTTTAAACAATCAATCTGCTAATGCGTAAAATTCTCTTGAACTACATGTATATTGCAGAAAACAGTTGTGCATTTGGCTATTAACGTTGCATATAAAAGCGGATTGGCAGGCGAGGGTTTGAACAATTGGAGTTCTTTTCGTTTATAAAATCTTTTATAACTTTCTGCATCAATTGAATTGGCTACGAAAGAGCTTTTGTAATGGTCCATAACTTTTCAGCTGAAGTGGGAAGTGTGTTTGATAAGTAATCTGTGAAGCAAAAGATGCCTTGAAAAACTCGTACATTCTGGAAGAAGGGGGGGGGGCGAATGGAGATAAGGTCAGTGCTCTCTGCACTGGATCAATCCGCTCCACGCCGTTCGCTGCTACGTGCGACAAACAAAAGGCTTGTTATCAGAATTTACAAGTTTCTTTTAATCACAATTCTTTGAGCAATTGAATGAATAACCACTGTTAATAACACAAGGAGAAAACAATGTTCGAGACTTATCTTTTTAAAAAGAGCCATACAATATTTTTCACTTTCATCTGGCTTTCTTCATGCTATTTCGCATTCCTAACAAATACGCCACATTTACAATTGTGATGAAAAAAAGAAAAGCCCGATATAATAGAACGTATACGAAACTTCAAAGCCTTATTATTCTGTAGTATTATTTTACGATATACGATGTCCAGTTAGAAGTGAGCGAAGTCTATTTTAATGAATTTACCCTATTCTGACCCATTTATTCTCGGGACAGTAGGAATGTTAATAAGCCACGAAAGAAGAAACATGCTTTATCACATCGAGAAACGTATCTATCACCGTATCTCGACTTGCCTATGAGACGGGACGACATCGGTTTCATGACACCTCATCACCGTCTCCTTTAGCCTAACCGGCATAATCGTGGGACGTAAAACTCAAAGATTTCATTTCATGACACCTTTTCGAGACTAAGACACCTTCAACTCAAATCTCACAGTAACCCAAATTATATCGGAAAACTTGGAAAGAGAATCATGCAATAGACAAGTTTTAGTCTGTTTACCTCACATCTCTGTACGAGAAAGTCCAGATTGTTTTGAGGTCTCACTTAGGCGTATAACCTGTCATCTTTACGGGGCCGCAGTGGCTCAGTGGTAGAGCGTTCACCTCTGCTCGAGTGCGCGGAGCCCCAGGTTCGATCCCAGATCAAGCCAAGTGGGCAAATGGACTTTTGTGGTGGACAAACATCGTAAGCGTGGTTTTTCTCAGGGTTCTCCCAGTTTCTTCGTTCCACCGTTTCATTCATTTCTCATCATTACCGTTTCCTCTAGCCTAGCCGGCATAACCATGGGACGTAAAACTGAAAGATTTCATTTTCTATCATCTTTGCCCCCATGCAACGGGAATTATTTCAAAGCCTTAAAGAAAATATGTCACGTTTCAGCAAAATCCAATGAATTTACGAAAGTTTCGTGGCACATATGCATGTACGAATATTTCAGGTTAAGGTCCCAGGAGTATGCCCTTTAGGCTAAGGAAGACGATAAATAAAGCTAGTGAATGATGATGTAAGAAGTGGTGGAATGAGAAAGTGGGAGGAGACGGAAGTACCCCGAGAAAGCCCACGGACACGATATTGTCCACTACAAACTTACTTGGCCGGGGATCGAAACAGGGGCCCCACGGACCCTCAGCTTTTGTCAGTTCTATTGTGAAAGGAGTTTATGTCGTAGGGTATAGGTTGAACTCTTATTGCATCATCGTATGGTTAGACCGTGTTTCCTCTTTGAGTAGAAGGCATGAACATAACACATTGAACCAGTTTTTAAGAAGTTTCATTTAATAAGTCAAAATAAAATCTGACAGAAGCAAACATTTGTTATTAATGTGTGTTACAGTTTCCGCCACATATAATTGATTTCGTCAGACACATTATCTGATGTGGCTGTTAAAAAAAAAAAAAAAAAAAAAAAACCTTTGTTGCCGAAAGATATTATGCTTCCTTTCGGAATTATAGGCTGCCAAAAACGTGAAAAAAATTAACTTTAAATGCCCATAGCTCCAAAACTATGGGACCTACCGTAGTCGGGTCAAGACTTCATTGAGGATCTAATGTGTGTCCTATCCAAGTTTCAGAATCCTAGTATACTTTCGCAACAATTAATTAGAGGTAGTTGGTAAGTATTTCAAATTATGTGTCCGTAGCCAAACTTCCTCTATAAAGATTGTTGCGTGAGTATCTTGGGATTCTGAAACATTGATTTTTGGGTAGCCCACATATTAGTTCCTAAGTGAAATCTTGGCCCGACTGCAGTAGGTTCCATTGTTTTAGAGCTATGGAACTTTAAAGCTTCATTTTATCATATTTTCGGCAGCCTATAACTCCGAAAGGAAGAATTTGTGCACCCAGGTTGGTCTATACTTTTTGTCTTATTTTGGTGTCAGGAATCACCTCCCAAACGTTGTCGGTGTTATTTTGAAACACCCTGTGTAGATCAGTTTCCTACATTAACCTGATTGAATTGAGAGAGAAACCAAGTTAAGATGATGGTTCAAACGTGAGATTTACTGACAATGTTGTGACAATGTTAACCGTTCACTATGTTGAAAATTAATAAAAAGATATGTGGCAGGAAAAATAGGGAGATTGAAACCATTAAGTACTAACTATATTAAAGATGGTTGGTAGAAAGCCAGAAACAAGGACAAGAATTCGTGTCCTTATCACACACCACCTAACTGATCATTTACATTATTAGCTTCTATTAATTTAAATAAAAAGTGCCAAATGTTATTAAGTTTATAGGACTAAGTGAGATTTAAGATAAATTATATTTTGGTTTACATCTTTGGGACATCACTACGCAAGTTTGGAAAATCTTGTTTAGATGACAAATGTGTTGATCATTATTATACTTTAACCTGAAATAGAAATTTTGTATATTAAATAAAAAACTGTGTTGCCATCTAGTGGAGTTACACTAAAGCTAGTATACACATGAGTCCTCAACAGATGGCGTGGAGTACGCTATAGTTAAATATAGAATTCTAGTTCGTTCCCGTTTGTAAATTGTCAAGTTCATTATATTCTTTATGCATTAATTGGTGTAGGCCGTGTCGTCCTCTGTGGATGAAAGTATACTAATCATGCGTAAATTTTAGATTTATGTTCTTAATAGAAAATTCAGCAGCCACTTTTATTTCCTGTTGTTTTAATTAAATAGTAATGAGTCCGTTTGGGTCACTAATTGATGAATAGTAGAGCTTTTCATCTGAACCCTAAGGATCCTTGGTCGATCCCAGATCATGTAAGTTTGTATGTACGTTTTCTGGGGCTCTCACGTTATTTCTTCTTTGTTATATTCTGCTGCATCTATCACCAGTTTCCTGTAGCCTTACGTTTTATCTTCTTTTCCTTTAATGAGAATGAAATAAAATTTCAAGTTTTACACCCTAAAGGACGTAAGTTTTAGCCTAAAGGAGATTCATATCATATCGTACATCATATCATAGATATTCTGCCATTATTGGCAGGTCACTTATCGCAACTGAGAATCGTTCATGCTTCACGGTCTTCTGCTAACCTCTTCGGCTTCACATACGATTTTTCTGTTTTTATATCCTCCATTAATTGTAGTCTTCTTCGCCTCTCCCTCTCTTTCCTGCCACCATACCCTCTAGCAAGTCCCTCATGATATAGTTTCTTCATAGCCAATGTCCCAACCAATGTCTCTTCTCAATAATATTTAAAACTGTTCTTTTCTCTTCCATCATTTCTAAGACCCTCTCATTCGTTTGCCGCTCGACCCAGCTGAGTCCCTCCATTCTTCCCCACACCCACATTTAGAAAGCTTTCCAGTCGTTTTACATCATTTTTGCGTGATGCCTAAGTCTCTATCGCATATAGTACAATACTCCACACGAAGCATTTTATGGTTCTTTCCTCACCTCTTTATTCAAGGACCCACAAAAAAGTATTTTCCTTCGACATTCCTGTCCTTGCTTTTATTTCACCTTCACACTTCATATGGAATCGGTGGTATGGGCATGTGGGAGGCAATAGGAGAACTCAGTGGACAGGAAATGTTGCCCATCACAATCACGTATTCCCTTAAATTGAACCGGAGATCCTTCGTATCAGGGGTCAGCGCTTTCCGACTATACTGCGGTCGGTAGACGCTTTCCGTCTACTCTCACTACGATATGTTGTGCTATTCCTTGTTAAAGCAGTTACGCATGATCAGAAAGTACAAAAACTTGTAGTGTGAACTGCATTACTTCTCCGTGAGGCGAATGTCGGGGTGGTATCTATAAAGTAATTTGCGTATTATATCAAGTTAACAAAGATATGCCAAATAATTACTCTTACATGGTGTTGTCAGCACATCTGGTTTTGTTATTTTTAACTTCGTACTTCAATTTTCTAAAACTTATTTTAAGCTAGCCAATCTTTTTATTTTGCGGGCTTGTAAAGAAATTCGTAGAACCATGTGCACAAACTGGATCTTGAATGAACGCAATTATTCACAATTAGAAGAGGTAATTAACTATTAAAATATTTCATCATTTATTGTGGTAGCCATAAATCCGAAGCTTTGATGGGTGCGTACTTCGTTTAATGTATTGCTGGTGTAGTCATTAGTGATATAAGTAAAGTAGTGAACAAAGAACTTATTTGCGTGAAAAATGCTTTCCTGCATTGCATACCACTGAATATCGCCAGGCCATCGCTGGCTGTTATGCTATGTAGCTAATGGAAAATTACTGGAGGCCATAAAACCTGTAATTGTAGCTTTGTGGGACCTGAGATTCGAACCATTGTTTCTCGTGGCAAAGCGTAGCGAGTGGAAAAGTACCGGTAGAGAAGCTGACTCTGCCGATCGATAAGGAAACAATGCAGACGAAGCTGATGTAAACTGAGTGAATATGATGTCAGGCGTCCAGTGGATGGAAATGGATATTGTTCTTAACAAAGGCAAACAAACGGGTGTCATATTGCAATTTTGGTTTCTTTCGTACTTTGAAGGGGTTTGCAAGGTATTTAAACGTAGATTGAACTGAAATATACAGTAAAAGCAAAGCAGTAATTCCGTTTTCAGTTTTTTTAATCATTGATAGTCGGCATTATGTAATTTGGATTTGAATTCCTTACTGTTCTGTAAAACGCATGACGGTTTTTCGTAGTCTAAAACAGGAATTACAATATTTCTCACATACAGAACGTATTGTTGGAGAAGCCTTTTTTAAGTGTGTGTGTGTGTGTGTTTAATCATAAGTTCTAAACCTTGAAAACGCCTATTTCTGTAATTTTTACTCAAATGCAAGAATAAGGGAATACGGTGGCTCATTGGTAGAGCGCTTATCTCTGTTGTGTGGAATTCCTGGTTCGATCCCAGGCTAAGTAAGTTTATAGTGGACAGCACCGTGTCCGTGGCAGGCCCGTATCCAGGGGGCCGCCCCTCCTAAATTTTTGCTGGCCCCCTCTAAAATTTTCACGGTAGGCTTGCAAATGAAATATAATATGGTGATGAACTATAATATTGTTGGATCGGGCCACCCTGAATTTTTGGGCTGGCTATCGGCCTGGTTCGCGGTACTCCCACTTTCTCATTCCACCAATTCCAGCGTTCACTGTCTAAATCACACCTCTTCCTTAGTCTAAAGGGCATACTCGTGGGACGTTAATCCGAAAAAATTCGAATGCAAGAACACTGATGTCTCATCCAAAATTTCAGAATATTCATATTTTAGTGATAATAATAATACAAATAGTTACCCATAAAGTCATTCCACCACCATGGTCCCGTCTCATGTGTAGAGAATCGCTGGACTACTGGCTACCGCGGACTGACTTGGTGCACGGAACTTCGTCGTGGCTAAGCAACGGGACCCGGAGATTGGGTTCCCAATAGTAGAATTTAAAAAAAGAAGAAGAACGAATTCGGATTTCACCTTGGAAGCTAAAGATCTACGTATCCTATAGCCTCGTTGCCAATAGGAACTCAAGCAACCAGTCTTTTGATACCTTTTATGTGGTGGTTCTGCTTAGTTTGCATATAGATTCCTAATTTTGGTAAATATTAACGGCAGAGTGAATGCCTCCCAGAGGTAGGCTCTAATCCACGTACACTTACTTTCCGACGGTAAGGTAAGAATAGGGAGGCAAGTGTCTTTCCAGTTTAAAAAGGTACGTAAAGTACTGGAATTTTAAGGACAGGTTGAGAATTTAGAATTAGGAATAAAATATCAGGACTATGTAATGATAGCTTCAGTACATACAGTCCTTGCACGTGCTATGTTTTCAAGGACTATCTACATGTGTGTTTGTGAGTTCCTCCGTGGCTAAACGGTTAGCGTACGCGCCTTTGGCGTGGGAGACCCGGGGTCGATTCCCGGCGGGAGCTCATGTTCGGATTCCACGTTAATCAGTAGGTCCACTTCTCATATAGCTTCGCTACTGAAAGGGACGTTAAACTCAAAATCAACTCAACGTGTGTACACGTGCGTATAATGAAGGATACGTGTCTAGTTTAGACTTATTTCCTTCGATATGGAACTAAAAGTTCATTTTCCGGTGTAAATAGCGGCTAAGACAAGATGTCACTATGTCATTGACGTCAGTAAAACAAGAAACAAGTATGAAGTCTCGTATAGAAATTCATTAAAAAAAAAAAAAAAAAACTAAAGAAATTTGTAGAGTATATCACATCCTTGATATCTTTATTACACGCTTTATGATTCTCGGTCGAAAGTGCTAACTGCTGACGCGAGTATTACACAAGTGCTTTTCTTTTAATTTTTATTATTTTTTTCTTTCTTTTCATGTGAAAGAAGTTATTAGCATAACAGTGAGAGATAGAATGTTCAGTTTTGATCGTACAATACAGAAGTCACGTAGATAGCTTCGGACAGATGTCTTCGTCGTCCTGTCTTTAAAATAATACTAGAAATATGAAATGGAAATGGGTCCCTAGGTGGTACCTTGTAAAAAATTATCTACCCGTGAAACAAGTTCAAAGTTATTTTTATTTGCTTATTTCTTCAATACGCCATTTAGGCAGTTGATTTTATATCGACACTCTAAGTTTCCTTGGGGTTCTGTAAGAGTAAATTGCTGAAATTTGAGTATTTGAAATATATGTTGAAATCCGTTCGTTTGTGGTGCCGCGGTGGCACAGTGGTAGTGTTCACCTCTGTGCATGGGTCGCCGTTCACGTCAAATAAACTTTATGGTGTACAAACGCCATGTGCGAGAGATCTCCTTCGTGGCTAAGTGGTTAGCGAACTCGCCTTTGGCGTGGGAGACCCGGATTCGATTCCTGGTGGGAGCTCATGTGGTTTGGATTTCACATTAATCAGTAGGTCCCATCATACAGTATCGTGTCGTGGGGGAGCGACGGCCCCGGGCGCCGAAATAAGTGGGCGCAAAATTCGGGAGAAAAAAGGAAAAATTACTTGGAGTATGTATGGGGACGCCGTCGTATACTCTCGCCCCGGGCGCTGATCTTCCATGGCACTGCCGTCTTATATAGCCTCGCTGCGGAAATAGACGTTAAACTCAAAATCTCAACACCGTGTGTTTGGACTTTCTCAGGGTTCTCCCGTTTCCTCCCACTTTCTTAATTTCATCATTTCATTCATTTCTCATCATCATCTCCTGTAGCCTACACGGTATAACCTTGGAACGTAAAACTAAAAGATTTCGTTTGTGTGTGTGTGTGTGTGTGTGTGTGTGTGTGTGCGTTTGTAAGTACTACATTGGGGGGAACCATCACCGGTTAAACACCAGCGCTCTGGGGAACTTTTCAAAAGTGGGGAACTTTTGGTGGTTCCCCAGAATGTTCTGACCAATTTTCCGACATCTGTGGGTCATGACGAGTCGAACGGAATATATAACGTCCGGTTCCCCATTTTGTCGCACACACCAACGCAGATCTAGTGGTGTGTGAAGAAATCGTCTAAAAGTGTGTTAAAAATGAACTTGAAAATTTTCACTAACGCCATCTATGTGTGTTACTTGGTGGCGAGCAGGGGGTTGATCGGAGGTTCCCAAGTAAGTGGAGTTTATACCGGTCGATAGTCCTGAGGATGTAGGGTTTGTGCCTGTCGGAAGTGAAGGGAAGGGGAGGAGTTCCCCTTAATGTAGTGTATGCAGACTAACTTAAATACAGCGGAAGTGAAGGGAAGGGGAAGGAGTTCCCCTTAATGTAGTGTATGCAAACTAATTTGAATACTGCGGTGTTGCCAAATGCATATTACTTTTAACATAAAATAGTTATTGGAAATTTAACAAGAAATGTTTTACTAAGATACTAATTTTAATAAAATAGTTATGGTTTATAGAGAAGAAATTGGTTGGTTGTATTTAACACAGCGTGTTTACTAGTGTAACTTGGTACGTCATTAATTAAATCTGGCAACAGTGGTGTGTTAAAACAGTCGCGACATTTAGTCGCCAGTTTCCAGTTATCACATTTAAAACACGTGATGGAATGTTCTTGCGTGAAAGGAATGTTGTTTTATAATCTCTGCTCTTCAGAACTGGTTTGAAAGCATTGAAAGGAAGTGTTTCATACTATAATAACTAGGTTGGTCCTTTTAAACATATGGACTGACTGTTGTTAATATAAAAGTAATCTTTTAATATAATTTACGAATAATAAATTGAATAAAAAATGGAAAATTTAGTGTAACTTCCACGCTTATACCATGAGAATGGAATAAAGCGTATGATGATTGCAAGTGAGTGAGAAAAATTGTGGAATAGAAATCGGAGGAAACGAAAGAATGTCAAGAGAACATGAACTCACTTTAAGGAAGATGCTATTTACCATGAGCGTTGGAATAATGTCCACGTGGTCCCGGGTTCAATTCCTAGATGGAGCATTCCAATTATAGGCGTCCACCCATCGTCGTGAGTCAAACTGGAGAGTGATTTGAATAAATGACATGACGCACACTAGGTCTAGAAAGCACCCACAAGGCTTATTGACGGTAGGGTGACGCAATGCGCAAACCACCTATTCGTCATTCAGGTGGACGTAGATCCACCAGTCGCTAGCAGATCACCAGTTGGAGCCGGCAAAGGACCTATAAGGTCTGTAACGCCAGTGGTTTAGGTTTTGGTTTAGTTATTAAGCATGAACCCACTTGAACTGTAATTGAACAAGGATTCCTGTAACCAAGGATATGAGTTGAAAATAGAATTCGGAATACTGTAATGCGTTCAATGTTCTTCCTCCGAAAATCGAGCCCTCATTCAGGGCACCATATACGCGCACGATGACTACTCCAGCAGCAGGAAGGTCAAATAGATATAGTCTGCCGATTATCGGGGCTGAAACCAGTGTGGTAATTGAAGGGGAGAAATTCCCAGGCACCTCTGAACACTTCCCTGGAACCTCGTTCCTTAGTGCTTTCTAGGGGGGGGGGGACTTGGTGATGACATGTGTAATGGTGTAATTAATTGTTGTGGTTTAATTACAAGAATTAAATTTATAAACGAACTATCTGTATCCTACGCGTCTTGCTGTCTCCAACCGAAATTGAATATAAAGGAACTCGTTATGCATAATTTATTCATTTTTTGAATAGCAACAATTCGCTCTGCACCCTCAACACCCTTGATCGTCCCTTGATTCACCTTATCACCCTTGTGGGAACGTCATTGGGTAACTCCAATTTACTAAAATTAGCAACGTTATAACCATGCTTGTTATTCTCCCTCGTTTAGCTCGAGTTGCTTCATCCCTTCGGAGCTGAATCTACATCGCTCAGTTTATTTAGATTTTTTTTACAAATTTTGCCTGCCATAAGAGCTTTAGTACTTCTATTTCGTAATTGTTATTTGTTGCAATATCCGCTCTCGTGACTCTCCCTCGCTTCGTCTTGGATAAATCCCACCTTATCACCTCTTCCACCTTCGCATACATGAACCCATCAAACGTTCTTCTCTACGTTCGGAACTAACCCCTCGCTTCGCTCAGATGGCTCAGTTGATATACGACTCAGCTCAGTCTAGCTTCGGTTGGGTGGATTTTGGTCGCCTCTTCGGGATTCGGGTCCAAAATCGCCCCTTCCACCTCGTATATACAACCCCATTGATCGTTCCTCGCTCCGCTCGGGTGACCCCAAAATATCTGCAGATTAATTTTCAGTTCGTTTGGATAATTTTAACAAATTTTGCCGGTTATACGGGATCCGCCACTTTTAGTTTTAAACTTTTGACCTCATAATCGTTACCAGTGACACCAAAAATATCAAGAAACTAAATTTCAGCTCATTTGAATAAATTTTAGCAAATTTCGTCCGCCATATTTGATTCTCCATTTTGAATTTTTGAATTTTGATTTCACAGAAGCCGTCGCAGGGTTGCACACAACAACTCACAACAATTTCATTGAAATCGGGTGAATGGGATGGGAATGCATAAAGGAACGTATGGTCAACGCCAAAAGTGCCTTACCACCCGTAATGATTTCTTTCCTTTAATACTAGGCAACCCAAAAAATTGGGTATTTGGGATCCTTGAGAATTTGAGATATGGTACAACGTCTTTCTAATTCTCAACTACCCCAATGACTTTATTTTTTAATTGCCTAGTATTGAAGGAAAGAAAGCATTATTGGTGGTAAGGCACTTTAGGCGTTGTGTATACAAGGATATTTTAGGAAGACACTAACTTTCCCCCTACCTCGAAGTGCTTCAATTTCCACACTGGTTGAAACTTATCTGATGCTCACAAAAAAGAAAAAATTGGTATCTATCGCAAGAATAATCTGCAGACACGTTAAAGAAAGAAAGAAAGAGACATGGAATTTGACAATGAGATTCGAGATAACGACTTTCAGGTATCCGTCCACCTTCACCCTTGACCAAACTCTGTTTTAACAACAAGACTGCAGGTACAAGCCCCTTTCTCATGTAACAGAATATTTCCTATGTCCTGTTCGTCAACTACTGCCTCTATTATTTTCGGCATTGGGATAATGTTTCTGTGTATTCATGTTCGATTTTAAAGCAATAACAAACATCCCTTTCTCATCTACTGTCTTAAAGAAAAAGAAACATTTGAGCTCTGCCTTTCGATAAAAAGATTGACTATTTTATATATAGAAAAGACGCTGAAAGTAAAGGCAGCCGGCTTACTTTTTATTCTTCGAGAGCAACCACCAATTATAGTTGCCGTAAATTAACCCTTTGAGGAGTTCTTTTTCGCGTGTTCTCTGTCTTGGTAGCGCACCGCTGCCACAAGTAAGATTACTTTCAGAATCCTACTTCTTTTTTACAAAAATAGTGATGAAATTCCAACATTGCGGCAGCAACTCCGAACGACCACCCTTAAACGGTGGTGGAGGGTCTTAGCCAGGAGGGTGTTGGCATGTAAAATTTCAATAGAATTGCGAAGTGCTTGAAGCCACCTGCCGTTTAGTAGACCATACTTTTTATAATCCTTTGGATTAACAGTGGATACCTTCCCCTACATTACCCCGGATTTTGGTTTTGAATTTTACTATCCGAAATCCGAATTTCAATTTTTGACATTTCAATATCCAAAATCTGGATTTCGGTCTTTGACTGGTATGAAATAAGAGCAAGCGTCTGCTAGTGGTTAGCGTTCTTGCTTCGCAATCGGGAGGTCTAGGGTTTGAATCCGGAGGCCGGTTATTCTGACTGAGGTTTTTCCAGGGTTTTCCCTCAATTACTCCAGGCGAATGCTCGTATGGTACCTTGAATTTCAGGCCCTGGTCGTCTCCCTTCCACTTCCTTTCCCAATGTTATCTTTGTTAATTGCTCCAGTGTAAATTGTTCTCTGAGCTGTATCTGGTAGCTCATGTAAATAAATAAATAAAATCCGGATTCGATTTTCAGATAAAATTCGGAACTTTCAAAATCCGGATTTCGGACAACCGAAAATTTTTAACAACACTAATATATATATATATATATATATATATATATATATATATATATATATATATATATATATATATCTGATATATATATACCTGGAACATATTCTAGTGCTGTTTTCACTTTACTCATGAGTAGCTACTAAATCAGTAAATGGTATTCCATATTTGTATTGTATTGTTTCAAAGTTTTACGTCCCTTTTCCAGAAACAAGGCTATATAGAGATGAATACGCGACAGAAAATACCACCGACATAACGTACCACTTACCCGGAGGGCTACTTGTGACTGGTTTTGTAAAGGACACTGAAAACAATCACATGCGACAAAACGTTCCACTTGTATGAAGGGCTTATTGCAGAGTTCTAATGAGTCATCAAATATGCAACAAGAATATTTAAGTATCTTCTCATATCGAAGGATCATTAAATTTTATTCCATTTGTTGTACGTAAAAATTTAAACGAGAACTTCAGGTTCAAGAGAGTTCCATTTTCTTCATCAGACGCTTCATTACTTTTTAAGGTATTTATCATTTAGGTACCAGCACTTTTTAGAGACTGCACGAGTCGGGCTTGGGCGGGCCGACACTGCTTTTTATTCAGGCCCGGGATCGGCTCCGACCAGGATTTCTCAAAACTTATCGCGCCAGTCCGGGCTCGGGCCGACTAATTGGAGTTCCTTATTGACTTTTGTTTAACAATAATTGGAATAAAGCCGAAATTGAAGTTCCTGTGCAGGTGAAATTAAAATGTAGTAACAATTGGTGTTGCTTAGCATCTGTGCTTTCAGTTTAGTGGATTAGTTGCTTACCTCAGTGAGCATCTTCCTTCAATAAACATCGGACCGTGACGATAATTTTTTAAAACTTACCGGGCCGGGCCGGGTTTACGCCGACTAATTGAAATTCCATAATGACCTTTGTTTATGGATAATTGGAAGTCAATTATCCGAAGCTAAAGGGTGACGTTTGTATGCATGTGGAGTGAAAGGTATTAACAATTGGTGTAGCTTAGCGACTTTATTTTCACTTTAGGGCAAAGCTTCTCAAACTTTCTTTGATGTAGAGCACCTATTAATGATAATAATGTTCAAGGAGCCTCAAAAATAAATAAATAGCATATAGTCTAATGTAACAAGTAAACAAATTCCTACATCCGCTGGTCAAATATCTCTATATACTCCAGCGAACTAAGCAAAAGAAATATGGAATTTACTGCAGAACGCCTAAGTTGGTAAAAAGTTATCTGGTCACTAGGAACATCTATCAGGCTGTTTATACACATTTGCATCGGCTATTCTTTTCTTTCTCCCAGAAAATGAAATGAAATCTTTAGTTTTACGTCCCACTCTTATGCAAACAAAGTGCTAATGGAGACGCATGAAATTGCAATTGAATGATGATAAAAGAAACAGTGGAATGAAAATGTAGGAGGAAAGGGGAGAACCCCGAGAAAACCCACCGACACACTATCGACCAGCACGAATAGACGGGGATCGAACTTGTGACCCTTCGAACCAGAGGTAAGCGCTCTAACTCTGAGACACCGTGTCCCCATAAAAGTCTTTAAAAGTCCTATGGGGATAAGCAGACGCTTTATACCGCATTTCTTTGTTTACTTATAATATACAGAGGCGGATCCAAGGGAGGGTTATAGGGACTATAGCAAAGGGCGCCCATGTTGTGGTTTTTAGGGGCAAATATAGGCATAGCGGGCAGCGAGGTGGATAGACGACTTTCTACTCTTTATATATATATTTTTTTCCAGCCAGGAGGCCCCCTTGTCTATAACCCCTCCTTGAGGATAAAATGGTACTTGATTATACTGTTGACTGAATAATATGAAGACTAAATACCACTTCAGCCCCCCCTTGGCCACATCCATGATACGCGCCTATACATATATTTATGTGTGTGTGTGTGTGTGTGTAGGCGTGGATCCAGGATCTGTTCAAGGGGGGATCTATTCATATTATCCAGTGAACACTGTCATCAAGTGCCATTTTATCCAGTGTAAATTCGGACCTCAAGGGGGGCTATAGCCCCCCCATTGGATCCGCCTCTCTCTGTGTGTATATATAGCATATAGTCTAATGCTATATATGGGGGCTCCATAGTCTAGTAGTTAGAGCGCTGGATTCATGTCCGCGTGGTTCCGGGTTCAATCCCCGGCTGGAGCAACCCTCGGCGTCCACCAAGCGTCGTGAGGCAAACTAGAAATTCATGTGAATAAAAGACATGACGACCACTCGGTCTAGAAAACCCCCGATACCGTCTGTTGGCAATAAAGTGACACAATGGGCTGCCACCTCTTCGTCACTCACGTGGACGTAGTTCCACCAGACGCTAACAGAAGGCGTTGGGCAGGGCTGGATTAAGATCATTGGGAGCACGACGGCGCCAGGAACGCTTGATGGGGTGGGCGGAAAGAGGCGGACCTAGTTGCTGGGTGGGCGGACAATGTAAATGAGAACTGGACAATGTAGACATTTTTTTTGACAATGATTAAATTTCAATTTTTATACTGTTTAGTTACGTAAGGCTTAGACCGAAATAGGGGAGGAACAAGGATGTGAAAAACAGTTGTCTTGGACTTATAGAAGGTGCAATTCCAGCATTTGCCTGGTGGGACTGAAAAAATGCAGGACGTAGGATGGGCTGCGGGAGTTCGTGGCTATATGCTCGACCTACGCAATTCCGCGTGGCAGACACACTACCTCTATGAAGTACAAGACAGCTTTACCTCCTCTCCCTCCAAGAATGCACATGAATGCATAGAAATAAAAGAAGGTTCAAACAACACAGACTAACAGATAATACTCTACTTTTCGTTAATAACATAAAATACTCAACAAGTAGGTAAAGCAAAACAAGGATAAAATAGGCTACTGCAAACATTTTTACCTTTGAAGGATTTATTACAAGAAAGTAAGAGACAAAAATATAAATCAGTATCTTCAGAAGCAATGCTGTCGTCTTCGCTCTCTCCAGCGCCTAGTTCATTTTAACTTTCTTCGAAATCGAACACTTCAAATTGCGAATCCTAATTGTCGCATGTATTTGTATTTTTTTCTTTTGTCTTTTTCTCTATTGAAGAAGGATTATCACTAACGTTCAACGGTTTGAAAATCGCGCTTCTTTGAACACGAGGAAGACACTGAGAGTGAGAAGTGATCGCTGATAAGATTTTCGACATATTAGCTGAACAAGCACCGGCCGCCTAGACTTCTTAACGCAACAGAGATCAACTCAACAATGCTATAATAAGGGTTTTTACAAATCTGTTTAATGCCACACGAGTAAGACATGCGGTACATTGCTGTAAGCAATTGCAAGTTGCAACCCTTTTATAAGAAGCTACAGCGCCGACACAAGGCACTACTCCCCTTCCTTTCTTTCTGAAATGAGACAAGACAATACTGGACAGTCCTGTCCATTATTTAATCGGCTTTTTAAAAAGCACTTCCTTTCTTTTTTCAGTGCAGCACATACAAACGCTGGAGTTTCAATAGCACGATTGTGTGTGTGTGTGTGTTAAATTTTGATTCATTAATCACGACTTTTGGCATCATTATATTACAAGTATCTGTAGTAAAATCAATGTTCATTGCAGAGTTAAACAGAGTCCTAGAACCTATTACATTACAATCGAAAGTAATACCTGTTGTTTTTGAAGTACAGGATGTCACCTTCAGTGCAGGATTTACGTATAAGGTAAACAAGCTATAGCTTAGGGTCCCGCTCTCTTGGGGGCCCAAAAAAATAAAGAAAAATGGCTGTAATGTCATTTCCAAATAATAAGAAAAAGCAAATAAGATAAAATGCACATAAAACAACGGTGGTCTGTACTGTTATGTATTAAGCTCTCATGAAGCAAGTAATAGGGCCCTATTTTCCAAACCACCTGCAATGGGATTTCTGTTGCCCAGCCCCGCTTATAATGGAACCCTCGTTTCCCAGCTCCGCTTTTAATGGGGATCTTGTTTCAGAGCCCCATTTGTAATGGGAACCTTGTTTTACAGCCATTACACTTAGCTACTTTAATAAGACTTCACAGCATAAGTGATACAGTATCTTGTATGCGGATAGAACTCTAGTGCTACCCTTTCACGTACTATTTGAAGTTCGAAAAGAAATTGAGTCTGGTAACAGTTGATGCATAAGAAGAAGGCATGAAACGACAAGCTCGCAAAATAATAGTAAAATATAAAGGAATTACAGCCCTAAGCGGCAATAATCTTTATATCGCGAAATTATAGATATTTCGCTGTACGTAAGTATGAAAAGTAGTGTTCAGAAGAATTTTCATAATTTTCAGAACTTGGCACTGAATTTCATAGTGATCTATAGAGTGGAGTTGATTTTGAGTTTAACGTCCCTTTCAGCAGCGAGGCTATATGAGACGGGATCTACTGATTAACGTGGAATCCAAACCACATGAGCTCCCACAGGGAATCGAACCTCGGTCTCCCACGCCAAAGGTGCCTACGCTAACCGCTTGGTCACGGAGCTCATATAGTGATCTATAGAGTAGGGATGGCCATTTCCGGAAAAAGTTTTTCGGTTTCCGGAAATCACATTTTCCGTTTTTCCGGAAAATTTTTCATTTCCGTTTTTCCGGAAAATTTTCCGTCTTCCGTTTTTCCGGAAAATTTTCCGTCTTCCGTTTTTCCGGAAAATTTTCCGTCTTCCATTTTCCCGGAAGATTTTCCGTCTTTCCTTTCTAATTTTCCAGTTTCCGGAAGAATTATATTCCGTTTTCCGTTTTCCCTGAAAATGTGATCATCCCTAGTCTGTAGGAAGTTTGACCTTTTTAAGAGTTCTAGTATATTTATATACCATGGCGTACTACCGTCTCTGACAGCTTATTTAGGTTCTATAACAGGTATTTAAGCCGGGATTTTTTTATTTTTCAAGTCAATGATGGACCAAAGAACACCGCAGATGCGTTTTGGAATCGGATGGTCAACTTGGCGGCGCCAAGTGGTACAAAGGGACGTGACTTTTTTTTCTTAAGGCAAATTTCAAAACTTTTTCACGCCTTTAGTTTTCAAGATATTAGATTGAAACTTTGCATAAGGATTGTGTGTACCTTTGGGTATTTATCAATTTTTTTTAGATCCCTACGTGAAACTGGGGCCGGGCCCGATGGGCGCAAGTGTTACGAAGGGGTGATTTTTTTTTAGAAAAAATCCTTTTTTCCCGATTTTTCCGGTTAACCTTTATGATACGGACACGTGCTACCGTTGGTAAGTATGCTCTATCGTGAGAAAAACTAGGTATGAACCATGATCCTACGATAAATAGTAAGGAAGCAGTAGCTGTTTGAGTGAAAGTCTAAAATTTACCGTACGTCAGAAAGTGGAAATTCTTAAAGGGTTAAACTTCTTGCAATGTGACGCCTTTGTTACATTTCTATCTGATAATTCATTGTTAAGAGCTCTTCTTTGTTCTATCAATCTCTCAAGCATTCCATGTATGCTATTCCACCGAGTTTTAACTTGCTGTATAAGGAAATGTACTGCCAATCCTAATAACCTTTACTGTTTTTCCAGTTCTGACGTTGCCAACGTACTATGTTTAAAGTGGGAAACAATCCGACTAGCAACACTTAACATTTTCTCGATTCTTTTCTATTGCAAGACCTTTATTTATAGAGAGTTGTAGGGTCTGAGCAAACCAACATATGCTTGAATACGGAAGTTCTCGTACCGCACTTGTGATATTATTAGCATTGTCATAGACAATTGCATGTGTTTTATCTGAAATGTTCCACTACTCTGCAACATGTGCTAAGTGCTGAGTTATGTTCACCCTTGTGTGCCTCACTTCTATTTCAATTATTTGAAGGACTGCACTTATTGAACTTAGATGGAAGCATATAGTGGGCTGTGATTGTAATATAACTTTCCGTAGCCTGCGAAGTCCAGCTATCTGTTGTCAAATCAATCGATTCCGCAGCCACACTTCTCCTTAGAAAACAAGGCCTTAATACGGCGAGTCACAGTTTGCCTGGATGGTGAGTGGTAACTTGGTTTTACTTCATTCATAAATTCAAGAAACCGAATTGCTTCAACGAAAGGCAAAGGAAGAAGATCCTTTGGTACCATATTACTTATTTTACTATCAAGCACCTCTGCTCTTGCGGAAGAACAAGGTTTAGGGTCTCTAAGATAAGACAGAATTCTTTTCTGTTTCTTACATACTATATGTTCCCTTATTTGTAAAACATTTTTTCTGGGATCTTTCTGTTACTTTAGATGCATTTGAGTGTACGCCAGGTGAAGCGATAATCTGAGATATAGAGGTAGCAACACCTAGATTATCATCTACGTTTCTGAAATAATAATAATAATAATAATAATAATAATAATAATAATAATAATAATAATAATAATAATAATAAAAGAAATACTTTGATTGCATTATGAGTTTACAATTTAGTAACAAAACATGAATATAGAATAATAAGTAGAGAAACCCACATTATGCTTTATTTTTGTTTAATGATGCTTTATTTTTTTCAAATTATGCTTTATTATGCTTTATTATTAATTTCAATCATTGTTTTACATTAATCGTGTATATCGTATAATATTTACTATAGGTTTACATTAAATATTCTAAATATCTTTTATTTAGAATATTTTTTTATAGAATCTTTTATTTATAAATCTATTTATGAATATTTTATGCAACCAGTTTCTTTCATATTTAATGAACTTTCTACCTAATGCACTGTAAAGAGATGCTTTACTCGAGTCAGTTTTTTTTTTTTTTAATCACTTGTGTGCGCCTTAGAGGTGCATATATACAGAAATGGGAAAGTAAAAGATGCCACCAAAAAGTACAGAAAGTGCTCAACTTCAAGAGGTACACATAACAATATAGTGTGGAGTTCTTGTGTTCTGTTCATTGTTGGCGGAAGTTTTCTTCTTCTTGTCCTTTTTTTTTCTCCACGTCAAAAGATTAGACCAAAAAGTTTACAGAAATAAAAATAAGCTTTTCATTGTTGCATTGTTGTTCTCAATAAAAATATTAATACAATATGTTAAACTTGTAGTTAAAGAGATTTTTTTAAAGAATTCCGTTTTCCGTTTTTCCGGAAAATGTGGCCATCCCTACTATACAGTGCAATAATGCATCACTAAAGGCAGGGGCAGATCCAGGGGGATCGCCCCCCAGAATTGAATATTTTTTTTAAAAATAAAACCTAGCCTAAGAATTTTCACCTTTGTATTATAAACGTAAAATAAAACCTATTGACTTCGAACGACTGCCCCCCAAACATTCATAATGGATCCGCCCCTGACTAAAGGAAAGAATACGAGCACGAATCATAGTAGTTTCATCCATTCGTTCTAGCCATATGAGTGGTTCGTTTGTATATATTAACAGTATTTTATGTATTGTTACGTTTAGAACTGCCCAAATTTACCTTGTGTAAGTTAGTATGCAGCAGGCTGAATGCATTAGATTATCGGCACTAGTTACTACAAAGCAAGACAAAGTACCAACATCTTTTCACGTCGCAGTAAAAAGATGCTACCTACATTTATAGGTCTTATAATAATTTTATTGCAACAGTTAGGTTTTTCAACGATACTTTTATGATTTTCAGCCAGAGACGTATCTAACCAGGGCCGGAGTGGTCCAATCCGCCAGTTTTTTGAATGACAAAAATAATTGAAGCCATTACTTACATACTTTTGGAAGTTTATAGTAAACTCACAATATATCTATCATAATCTGGGTTTTAGTTCCCCCTCCTCCAGTTTTAACCTTCTAGATTCGCCTCTGCTTCCAGCGTATTAATGTCTATTACACCTTGTGTAATCTTCGAGAATTGCTTGCATTCCATTTTGAGTTACTCTAGTAACCTGATCTGGAGCTTCAGGCAGTAATTACCAACCCTGGATGATATTCAGACTGTATATACTTACATCGGATCCCCGGGAACATTTCAAACTTTACCCAACTGAATACAAGCAACTTGAAATGAGAAATGATGCGGCCTCCACATATTGTAGACGCATGGCGTGGAGCGTTGATCATAGTTAGTGCAAAAAGAAAACAGAGAAGATCGGTAAGGGGCTTTATTGGGACCAAATTAAACTATCGTTAATTTATAAATTTTACAGTTTTTCTGTAATGTCTTCAAAACAGTAAGTTAAGTTAACGAAATATATACGAAAACATATTTAGATATGCATTAGATCCATAAATTACCACATAGCATATATTCAAACAAAAAAAGGCGAAATATTGTCGCTCAAAAAGAAAGCTAGAAATACAAAGAGCCCCATTATCTTCAATAGCTTAGGGCCCCATCTAACCTAAATCCGGCACTGGTCACCTTCATTATTCTACTAATGTTGGGGTGGGCGTATTGGTGGGCGAGGACATCCATCGGGTGGGCGGTCGCCCACCCCAGCCCACCCTTAACGCCGTCCCTGATTGGCAGCCGTGGAGTTGAAAAATATGAGTAGTATTAGTAATTTTTAAAACGTTTATGGGCCCTAGGGCGAAAGCTCCAGTAGCTCCGCTCTTATTACGGGCCTGGCGTTGGGGCCGGTAAAAGGGCTATAAGGCCTGCAAAGCCAGTGTTGTTCTATTTATATAGTATTCATAAATTTTAGGTGGCTTTAAACGTGTACGGAAATAAAAATCTCAATAACAATAGGCAATTTACGGTAGTATAAATAATGGTTCAAACCTCTAAAAGCAAGACAAACATGGTATCATAATTCATTGCTAATTAAAATATAACGTTTTAATAGCTTCTGTTTTGTGTAATATAAGGATATAGATACTTAAAACTTAACAGATGTATTAAATTAAACTATTAACTCTTTCCAAATTTTTCCCAAATCAAGAAACTTCTACACGAAGAGAAGGACCCGAACTGTTCCACGAGATTTATTTATTTATTTTTTTTTCCACTTACCTGTCCCCTCTGCAGCTGTTTAGACGTGTTCTCCAACTGGAGTCAATAATTAACTTACATATAGATATAATTTTTCGTAATAATGACAACGAATAGTGTATCATGTGTTTATTATTCTTTATCTAAAACCTGTTTAACTGAAAAACGCAACACGAAAAATACACAAAAGTAATCATGCGATAAAGAACAGTCGTATAATAGTCAGCGTAACACCAACGCCACCTGACAATAGCAAGAAGAATGAAATCCGGATTTCGGATTTTGGCATTTCACTATCCGAAATCGGATTTCGGATGTTGACATTTCATTATCCAAAATCCGGATTCTATATACATAAAGAGTGATGAGTCTATATATATAGTCTATATATATAAATGAGTGATGTATGATACACTTACTCCCCCCTTTCCTAAAGAAATTCTAAACGGCGAATCCAATGTGGCGGAGAAACTTCCTTTAAGAATATTCAAATACTCTTAAAACTAACTTTCTTTACATTTTTCGGGTTTCTAAAAAACAATTATGATGACAAAAGATTAAATTTCAAAATTGCGGATCCAATATGGCGGACTAAATTTCTTTACAATTTTCCTGTTAAACTGATTTTTTTCTTTATAGCTTTGCGATTATTCATAACGGTTGTGGAGTCAAAAGTCCTAAACTGAAAATGGGGGATGGATCCAACATGGCGGACAAATTTCTTAAACAAATGGAGGATCTAATATGGCGTACAAAAATCAACAGACAACGCCGGGTGATTCAGCTAGTAGGAAACAAATAAATAAATATTGTCACACAGAATTTCATGATTTGTGATCATGTTATTTTTAGGTGTGAAATAGATGAGTGCTTTATGACGTCGTAATAAAAGGTTCTTTTATATTTCTTCGCTGAACATCTCATATGTAACTTACTATTCTGTGACATGGTATATTTATTTTCTATGATCGAGTCTCCTACGTTCTCGAAATCATATTGAGTTTTGCCGGATACTTATTTTGAAAAATGTATAATGACGGGAAATTTAGATAGGCAGACTTCTAACACACAGTTCCTACCAATGCAATACGCGGTTCCCACTAGAGTTAAACACACGAATTTTGCTCAAGTTTAACAAAGTTCCCATAAAAGAGTAACACATGGTTCCTTCTAATGTTTAACACACGGTTACCGCTAAAGTATGTTTTGTGCTCGTATGTGTGTATTTCTTTTTTGACATTTTTGTCGTTTTTGTGTGTATATCGAGGTTCCCTATTGTGAGGGCCTT